>NC_135804.1:84166057-84488528 GCF_964213995.1 Mustelus asterias | reverse complement strand
ATAAATTGTATGTGAATATATGCTTAAAAAAATGTAATGAAACATCGCAAGACAATTAACAGAAGAATTGTCAAACAAAGTAGGATATGAGCAAAGTAATGATATTAGGTCAGGAGACCAAAAACCTGGTCAGGCAAGTAGAGTTTAAGGAGTGTCTTATGGCCGGGAAGCGTGGTAAAGAGGCTGGTTAGGCAAGGTTTTTCAGGGCTTCGGGCCCAGTCAACCGACCACCAATGGTAGGGCAATTATAATTGGGGCCCGAATTCAAGGAACATAGATATCTCGAGGGTTGTGGGACTGGAAGAGATTATAGAGCTCAGGGGGGACAAGGTTATAGAGAGATTTCAAAACCAGGACGAGAATTTTAAAACTAAGACCTTGCTCAACCAGGAGCCTGTGTATAGCAGTAAGCACAGAGGTAATAAGGGAATGGGACTTACACCAAGTTAAGACGTAGGTGGCAGATTTTGAGATAATCTCAGATTTATACATATTGGGACACTAAGGAGCAAATTAGCATGGCCAATCCATCTAACCTGCACATCTTTGGACTGCGGGAGGAAACCGGAGCAACTGGATGAAATCCACACAGATACAGGGAGAATGTGCAAACTCCACACAGACAGTCACCCAGAATTGAACCTGGGTCTCTGGCGCTGAGGCAGCAGTTCTAACCACTATGGAGGGCAGAATATGGTAGGCCAGCCAGTCGTGCGCTGGAATAGTCAAGTCTTCAGATAACAAAGGCACATTAGTGAACCAGATTTTTTATTAGATTCAAGCTTCCAACACTTGCAGAGAATTACCTCTGGTCTCTGGAATACTGATGACAATACCACTATGCTACCACCTCCACTTTGTCTAATTGGTGATACAGTGAAAACATCAGCTCGTTCTGGAAGGACAGATTTCCAGTGCACGGAGGAAACCCTGTTCAATAATCTCACAATTTCTTAATGTCCCTACCAGCTGTTGTCTTTGGTCCATTTACTTCCATCCGTTGAAGGATTCTGACACCAATGGTGAACCTCACTTGTCAGTCCTGCTGACTAACTGGGCAGAAAGCCATGCGCTGGGCACCCACAGCTTCTGAACCTCAGCAACCATCAGGTGAGGCCCATACTGGGAGTAAGAGCTCGGAAAGACACCTCCCTTTCCAACATATTTCTTTCTCTTCCTTTTCACTTGCTTCCTTCTAATATTTCAAACCGTTTTGCTTTTCCTTGGTCAGTGCACTTAATATAGTATATATTTAATATAAGATATAGATACATTTATTTATTTAATGCGGTTTATTTAATCTGTTCTTTCCATCAGGTATATCTGTAAAGCATTAGATTTTTTTTACATTTTGAGCTTTAAGTTTTCATCTCTGCTTCCTTGAAACCTGCTCCATGTGTTTTATTGACCTTCTCTCAGCCTTTGGCCTCAGGTTGAGTTGAATGACATTATCTTTGCTGCCTCTCAGGTGCCTGAGAGCCTCTAAATTTTGTAACTTCAATACTTAACGCCAGATCATCTTTCCAGCAGATGCTCTGCCAAGAAGCCAGTCTGCAAATTCGGTGACTTTAACCCCTCCTTTTTACAGATCCTTATCAATTCGTGGGTAATTAAGATCAGCCATAATTACTAACCTTCCATCCTTCAGTGGCTCTGCATGTTTGCTTGTATAATTCCCATAATTTCTTCCTCTTTCCCTTATTATCTCTAGCAATTCCCAATTAACTTCTTTTCCTTGGTGTCACAAGTTACCGCCCTGATAGGCTCTGTCTTCTCCACATGCAAAGTTAGATCACATCATGTGAGATCATTTTTTACAAAAATAATTCCCCAATCTATTTTTCCAATCTCCTTCAAGCATTTTAAACCTCTAGAGAAATTTATTTTCACTCCAAGACTTTAATCATGTAAAATCCTATTGTAGGGAATCAAGTGGGACAGGCAGGCTGGATTTCACATGGGGGTGTGTTCCCTCCCCTCCCCACACCCCCACTCTCCCCCAGCATAAATGTCACAGACAAGTCTAGCCCTGCTTGCCAGGCTCTCCCCCCAGCTGTTTAACAGCTATTGATTGGCTGGAGTCTGGCCCATCATGAAGGAAGTCCCAGTTCTGAGAGTTGCCAGTCGAATGGCCAGCAGCTCCCCAGGAGTGGTGGCCACTGCTGGCACAGTACCGAGTCCTAGAGGGAAGCAAGGTGCAATGGAGCTGGCCTTTCAGGGAGGTTTGAGTCTGTGCTGGGGCCAGACTGGCAAGCGCTAGCAAGGGAGGTGAGGGGGGGTGGTGGTCAGGCAGCTAAGGTGGACAGGACAGGGAGGGAAGGGAGACTCCAGGGTGGGAAGACCGCTGGGGCCTCCAATGGGCACACGGGGCCCATAAAGGAAGCAACTCCCTCCTTTGCCATTCCATCAGCCCACCAGTGAAACCTGGCAGGTTTAATATGTGGCACTGATCTCCTGTCACTGTGGGCAATATCCCAGTGGCTGCTGGAGGAGGCCATTAATTGGCCCCCACCACTGGTCAGACTGTGAAAGAGTGGAGTGGGCAGGTAGATGGCAGGAATGACACCTATATCATGGCACTCAACTCTCCACACCCTGCACCTGGCCTTCCAATCCACCACCACAGAGCTGTGAAACCTAGCCCATTGCTCTTAGCTAGATCTGCACTCACTATACCAGGCTTGAGTAAATGGAAGATGACCACGTTTATTTCCATCAAGAATTCTTGCGCAATTTCAGGTAGATTTTGCCTGTAAATATCAAACGCGACATCAATATACCTGAAAACAACTACTGATCTAACATGTATGTAGGGGCGGCACAGTAACACAGTGGTTAGTACTGCTGCCTCACAGCACCAGGGACCCGGTTCAATTCCAGCCTCGAGTCACTGTCTGTGTGGAGTTTGTACATTCTCCCTGTGTCTGCGTGGGTTTCCACTGGGTCCTCCGATTTCCTCCCACAGTCCAAAGATATGTGGGTTAGGTTGATTGGCTATGCTAAATTGACCCTAGTGTCAGGGGGATTAGTAGGATAAATATGAGAGTTTACGGGAATAGGGTCTGGGTGGGATTGTGTTCTGTGTAGACTCAATGGGCCGAATGGCCTCCTTTTGTACTGTAGGGATTCTATGATTCTATGTTTAAATTCAGAATAACAACCTAATATTGTACAAGTTGGTGACAGTTTTAAAGTGAAACTGGTAACATTAGGAGTAAGAATGGACCATTCAGCCCCTTAAGCCGGCTGCACTATTCTACTGGGCGACATGGTGGCACAGTGGTAAGCACTGCTGTGTCACCTGGGTTCAATTCTGGCCTTGGGTGACTGTCTGCGTGGTGTTTGCACATTCTCCCCATGTCCTCATGGGTTTTCTCCAGGTGCTCCGGTTTCCTCCCACAGTCCAAAGATGTGCAGTTTAGGTGGATTGACCATGCTAAATTGCCCCTCGTGTCCAAAGATGTTTAGGTTAGATGGATTAGCTATGGGTAATGTGTAGGGTTACTGGAATATGGTGGGGGTTAGATGATAAGATGATAAGATGGGGGTAAGATGATCTTTCAGAGAGACGGTGTAGACTCTATGAGCTGAATGGCCTCTTCTGCACTGTCGGGATTCTATGATTCTATGTCTGAATTGTGTCTCAAATCCATTTACCTGCTTTTGCTCCATATCGCCTGACAGACTTAACAAAGATCTGTCACTGTCAATCCCAGTCTTGGAAGCTCCAATCATGCCAGAATCCATAATCTTTTGGGGGAAGAGTGTAAAGAAAAATTGCAACTTTAGTCCAAGGTTTCGAGGGGTGATTTGCATTGATGGTAACAGTCTCACTATTGCTCCCTGTCTGATTTCTAGAAGGCAAAGGTCAGGTACTTCCATTCCTTCCTACCTGATTCCCACGAGAAAGATCAGAGCAGGGAGGCCTGGGAGTGTACTAGGAAACAATCCCCTTCCCCCCTGAAACCAGGAAGGGCAGCCAGTCTCGAGATAGTCATGAGGAGATTGTCTCAGTATGTTATTACAGAGGTCAGGAGAGTGAATGTATGATGTCCTGATTCGCGGATGAAGCAACCTTAGCAACAGGCTCCTCCAGTTTTGGCTGTTCTGTGGGTGGATGTGGTTTTATAATCACAGCAGACAAAGCCACCAAAGAGTCCAATCTCCGGCAAGGGATTGCTATCAAGAACTAGAGTTTAGCAATGCTAGACTAGGCGGAGTCAGAGAGGGGAAGGTAGAATACGGAGCATCTCGGTAGCAGGTGATCTAGTAGATTGGAGTATTCGTAGGATAGTTTTGATATGCTCATTCTGCTCTTCTAATGTTGCCGGTCAACAGCATTGTTCATAATGCACTAGATTATGCTGAAGAGTCATGTGGTGGTATAAGTGCCAATGTGATTTTCTTCATTGTTTGCATCCGAAAATACTGTACCAAAATTGGCACCAAAACTGTACATCTAGCATGAATTCCTGTTTACCACACTGCTCTATCAAGTGTCACTAACTAATGTTCAAATAAAAATGTAAAGAGGAGGAAATTTCCAGAATCGCAATGTACTGGAGCATCTGACATCTGTACAAACCTACCCAATGTTTACATCTGTAAGAAGCCATTGTTGCACTGTTGGTCTGAGCAAGAAGGCTGTGGATTTTAATTTGATTTGATTTATTGTCACATGTATTAGCATACAATGAAAAGTATTGTTTCTTGCGCGCTATACAGACAGAGCATACCGCTCATAGAGAGAGAGTACAGAATGTAGTGTTACAGTCATAGCTAGGGTGTCGTGAAAGATCAACTTAATGCAAGGTAGGTCCATTCAAAAATCTGATGGCAGCAGGGAAGAAGCTGTTCTTGAGTCAGTTGGTACATGACCTCAGACTTTTGTATCTTTTTCCCGACGGAAGAAGGTGGAGACACTTCAGTGCAGTGTTGAGGGAGTACTGCACTGTTGAAGGTACTGTTATTCAGATGAGACTTTAAACTGAGGCCTAATTTTTCCCCTCACGTGGGATGAAAAGATCCCAAGGTGCTATTTTAAAGATGGGGAGAGGTATCCTGGCCAATATTTATCCCTCAATTAACATCTAAAACAGATGGGCATTATCTCATTACTAACAGCAATTACTTAACAACAATAACTTACATTTATATAGCACCTTTAACATAATAAAACATCCTGAGACGCTTCACAGGAAAATTATAAACCACAGTGTATGACACTGAGCCACATAAGGAGATATTAGATCAGGTGACAAAAACTTGGTTAATGAGGTAGGCTTTACAGAGCGTCGTAAAGGAGGACATTGAGATAACAAAGCAGGGAGATGTAGGGAGGGTAGTTCAGAGCTTTGGGCTCAAGCAACTACAAGTGACAGGACTAAGTTTCAAAAGGACACACACCTACATATTACATGAGGCAATATTCCTGACCTTATAAGATAGATAAGGTACTGTAAGTAGCACCATAGTTAATTTGCTGAATAAAAGCTGTATCTATTGCACAAATATCATATTCTAGACTTCAAACTCCAGATAGTGTCAACATTTAAAAAAACATTAAATAAATACATTTTACCCTTGGCCTTCGAGACTCTGCAACTTGAGCAATTTACTGACTTTCAGTTCACTCAAAGAATTTACAAACTGCGACAATTAGCCAGATTTCCAGATGGACAATTTCAACAATGGGTTTAAAGGGACAGGCTGAGTTAGATATATATTGTCTCATGTGATAGATCAATCTTGATCACTCCCAGGGTAGTTGCCAATGCTATCCCTATGCAAATGTAAAACCTCCTTGCACCCCATCACATCTGACCATTTCCTCACACTTTTATACCTGATGGGACAGAGACCATGAATGGCTGTCCCACACGTTCAGATAGACATTCAGGACCCCATGGCACTACTTGAAAGCCTCTTTCAATATCCTCACCAACATATCTCCCTGATAAACTTCACAAAAGAAAAATGGATTAACTTGTATTTTGTCACTGCTTACGAGACTTGCTGTGTGTCAATTTACCCACTGTGGTGATTGTCCCTTGAAGAGGAACACAACATAATAAAGGTCACATAGCCTGTGTAACCAGTTGGGATTCAGAGTGGGTAATCGCCTCAGGGGATGAAGCCCTCTTAGACAAGAGACGTGCAAGGAGCTAGCTTCAGTCATCTGGCTGCTGAACAATTCTTATCAATAAAAACCTTTAATGTTCATTAATGAAGTCTGTGAAAGCGCATCATTACAACCACTTAACTGCAATCTGTACTTAGACAATAATTCATTAGGTGTGAACCACTTTGGAATGCTGCAAGAGGAGTGAGATGGGAGTATATAAATGAAAACTTGTTCTCCTTTCTTGCACTGCGATTTTGAGCGGGGCTGCATCACTGGAGGTGATCAGATATTAAATCCAATGCTTCCATCTGACTGTACCAGTGGATCAAATGAACATGTAAGATCAAAATAGGCAGATTCTCCCAGTGTTCTCTACAATGTTCCTCCCTCAAACAAAAATAAATCACACCAAGTATTCATTTCATTTCTATTCATGGCATCACGCAGCGCACGATTTGTCTGTCAGGTTTGCCGCCATCTATAATATGCAATAGTTCAGCATATGTGACATAAAACATACACAGAGAAGTGATAAAGTGCAAGTCTATCTTTAAATCAACTTTTGGTCTTCAGCAATGTGCACTTCACTTGTTGAAAAATTGTTGACTGATATTCTGCACAAATTTAAAACGGATCTCTTATATCACACTGTATCAGGAGCGTGTATCATTGGATAGATGATTGTCACTTTGAGACTGGCGACAGACCCATAGAAATTTCATTCTCCCTGAGCTAGTTATTTATTTTTAAGTTTCATTTGGTCATGCAATACTGACCCACACGACTTAAAATGAAAAAAATCAGACAATTTACATGATTGACTTGTTCATCCTTTTTCTTCATTCTCTCATCTTTTCTCTTCTGATTTTACAAGTTTAACATTTGGCCCTCACACCAATGCAGTCTGTGTTTATTGATAGTTTAGACAAAATGAGATTAGAACTCCACACTGGGTTCATTAGCTGCACTTCGCAGGTACCAGAAAAACTGGCCTGTGATTGGCTAAAACTGGTTCCAGCGACTGTTTTACAAGCAAATTAAGTGCCATAACTGGAATGACTGACTTGATACAGTTGCAGGTTCCTAATAAGGGGCTGAATTTTATGGGCGTCCCCCCTGTAAACAGAAATGGAGGGGGAGGGCAGCAGAAATACCAGAAATAATTTCAAGGCACTGATCGTGGTGCTGGGCAGCAGGGGTGGAGGGCAGGACAAGAATTCAGTTCTCTGTTCAACTGAAGCCATACAGACTATTAGGAAGCCGACTTAGATCATGTTTGGGTGGGGGGGGGGGGGGGGGGGGTGCAAATCGGCATCAAAAGGGCAGACAATTTCAGAACTGTGAAGGGGAAGTGAGTAGATAGTGAGGCTCCAGTCATGGCTAACCCAGGTTAGCCATGACTGGTGCCCCAAGAAAGTCAGCAAGGTAAAGCAGGATTGGGCACTTGGTAAAGGGGTGCCCTTAATACTGCACAGGTGGTAGGGAAAGTGGGCACTCAAGTTTTAAACAGGATCAGGATCCCTTGACATCATGAAGAGTGGGGAACAAGGCTGCAAAGTACAATCAGATGGCCCCCTCCCCCAAAGAAAGACTCCAGTTGACCACAGGGGCATCACTCTTAGGTTGCGCCCCAGGATACGGAGGCACAGGGAGGGCAGAACGAAAACAGAGGCCAAACCCTTGATACAGGTTGAACCACGCAAACTGGAGCGACTGGAGATGACCAAGACCCTGTGTTGTAGGAGATCATGAATCTCCAGGAATATGGTCACAGACAGCTGTGCCCTCATTGCCGAAGATGCCATCCTGCACAGCACCTGGCACCATGCCCTGTCAGTGGTTGTCAACATTACTGTGGCCTTGAAAGTCGTTGCTTTTTGTTACCTTCAAGGATCAACTGTGGACCTGAGTTGCATCTCCCAGTTCATTGATGTCCCTCTTGTCTGGGCTGGACAGCACATTCATTTCACAATGGACACAACCTCACAGAGATTGAGGGCATTGGTGGATTCTCTCAGGGGAAAGATACATCGATTTAATGTATGTGACCATCAAGGCACCTAGTGCTAGCCAGTGAGATCCATCAACGTGAGGGGCTTCTGCTCCTCAAAGTCCAACTGGTTTGTGACCACAACAACAGCTTTCTCCATGCATGCACTTGCTTTCCTAGTAACAGCCATGACAGTAAGAAGTCTCACAACACCAGGTTAAAGTCCAACAGGTTTATTTGGCAGCACTAGCTTTCAGAGCCTCAAGCTCCTTCTTCAGTTGAATAAGGACTTGTGTTCACAAACAGGGCACATAAAGACACAAACTCAATTTACAAGATAATGGTTGGAATGCGAGTCTTTACAGGTAATCAAGTCTTAAAGGTACAGACAATGTGAGTGGAGAGAGGGTTAAGCACAGGTTAAAGAGATGTGTATTGTCTCCAGCCAGGACAGTTAGTGAGATTTTACAAGCCCAGGCAAGTCATGGGGGTTACAGATAGTGTGACATGAACCCAAGATCCCGGTTGAGACCGTCCTCATGTGTGCGGAACTTGGCTATCAGTTTCTGCTCACCGATTCTGCGTTGTCGTGTGTCGTGAAGGCCACCTTGGCCTTCTCCATTATTATTCTCCATACTGCCATGACTCCAGACCCCACCAATCCAGGCTGTATCAGATCTAAGGCTTGCAGATGGATCCTATGGGACCAGGAAATTCTCTACTGGGCCCTCTAAGGGGTCCCCCTTCTTGAACCATTGGAGTCCATGTGGTGAAGGAACAACCACAGTGCTGATAGGGATGGAATTTCAGGATTTTGACCCAGTGACGGCAAAAGAATGACAATATAGTTCCAAGTCAGGATGTCATGTAACTTGTAGGGGAGCTAGCAGGTGGTGGTGGTTCCATGGCGCTGCAACTCTTGTTCTTCCAGTCAGTAGAGTTTGAAGATTTGGAAGGTGCTGTCGAAGAGGTTTTGATGGGTTACTGAAGTGTATCTTGTGTATGGCTCACACTGCTACCACTGTGTCGGTGATGGAAGGTATGAATGTTTAATGTGGTGGATGGGATGTCAATCTGCTTTGGCCTTGTTGAGCTTCTTGAGTGTTGGAGCTCTACTCATCCAGACAAATGGAGGGTATTCCATTACACACTTGTCTTGTGCCCTGCAGAGCGTGCCCCATCCATGCCAACCCATGTCACTCACCCATCTCCACTGTTCTTTCATACTCTCCATGTCAACCCAGGTCGCTCTACCCTAAGAACAATAGAAACAAACTTTGTAATACAGCTAATTTTCTGTTAATCCTAAACACGTCAAACATAGCACCTTGATCTCAATAGTGAGACAGAATTGCATTAATACAGTGCCTTTCAGAATCTCAAGATGCCCCAAAACACTTCACAATTATGTTCTTTTGTCAGTGTTGTGATGTAGAAAACACAGTAGCCAATTTGTGCACAGCAAGCTCCCACAAACAGCATTGAGATAATGACCAGATATTCTGTTTGGAGTACATGAACCAAATTATCATAGTACATCCGCAATAGGGCACCAAATATAATACAAGCTCATTGGACAAGCATCCTGCTGCTAAACTGCATTTAGCCTGGCAGAAGGCAGGATAATAAGTATTTGTACACACACACCTCTCACTTCCAGCACAGCAACATTCAGACTGAGAAACTCTGGACAGCCAAGCTCAGGTGCCAGGAAAACTGTTCAAACTATATTCTCGTGTGTGTCATTTTTACACTGGCATTAATCCATTTATTCAAAATGAAGGCACACAAGAACATAGCATGAATGGGTTAACATTTATGGTGAATTTACTGAGGGGAATTTCTATCCTCTCGTCTTGCTTTGTGCTAAATTCTGCCGATTTTTCAAAACCTTTAATATTTACTACTATGACATAGAAAGGACTTTCCTTTGTTACATTTATCCTTTATATTCTCTCTCACCCACATGAAAAAAATGGCAGAAAATAATGGAGGTGCAATTTTCCAAATGTATTATGTGCATCATGTGCAACGCATGTACTGAGATTCACTGCCACAACATATGTAAATCTTGCTATGCCGGTTAAGGTGCCAACAGTCCTGTTACTGCAGCTGCAATATGGCAAAATGTATAAAGTTTGATCTGCCTGGAGAAAATCAGAACGGACAAGAGGTGTTTGCAACCTGCCATCTGAGCATTGAGAAATGCAGTCACCATACTCTGCAACCTACTCTTGATGCCTCTTAAGCAATGCAAATGAGTCAACCAGTTAATTTTCAAATTGGCTGAAGACTGCTTCACAGTGCATCATTTTGGAATGCACATTCTAATGCGTGCCTTTAGAGAACTATTGTTTTTATTTGTTTCACTTCCGATGGTGTTCGGAATTGATTTTATTCAGTGGTGATGTGGGTGGTCTGCCAGTGCACTGTTTACAGAAAATACAAGAGAATTAAGGGCCATCTAGTTAATGGAATCAGCATTAAAGCTGCATGGTACCAAAAATTTATGTGTTAACCCACAAACTACAATACCAACGGTGTCCCTATTTTTTTTACTGGTTCAGTAGTTTGAGATTAAGTATTCTTCCGATTTACCATTCTGTTGGTATTTATGATATCACTCAAGAAGAAAGGTTGGTCAGGCACTTCATGCCATTTTTAAAAATTGTTTTGCTTTTAAGTCATGTGAGATAAACTGAAAATAAACCTTCATGAAAAAGATTCCACTTTTGTGAAAAATAAATTGTTAAAGCATCTCAGTCGTCACTTCACAATGCTGGATATCATTAGGCCATTTCATGGAACCTATGGATCATAAAGCTGTTTAGTCGTTGTTGTAATAAAGAGATTGCAGTAGCATAATTTGCTCGGAATCCAATCACCTTTTTCCTCAATCGTGGATCCCCATCTACAGTTGTGACAGGGCCCTCAACAGTGTGCGGTCCATCTCCCGTGCTATGCCCCCTCCTCCCCCTCCCTCCCTCCCACCCAGAGCAAAGATAGAGTCCCCCTTGTTCTCACATTTCACCCTGCCAGCCTCCACATGCAAAGCATAATCCTCCGCCATTTTCGCCAACTCCAGCGTGATGCCACCACCAAACATCTTCTCTTCACTCCCTCTGTCAGCATTCCGCAGAAACTGTTCCCTCCGAGATAACCAAGTCCACTCCTCCACTATACCCAACACCTCTCCCGTCACTCATGGCGCCTTCCCATGCAATTGCAAAAGGTGTAACACGTGAATTCTTTATTTCTTCTATGCTCACCATCCAAGGTCCAAAAGTCTCATTCCAGATTAAGGAGCGTTTCACTTGCACCTCTCTCAATTTGGTGTATTGCATTCGCTGCTCCCAATGTGGTCTCTTCTATATCGGAGAGACCAAGCTTAGACTGGGCGATCGCTTTGCTGAGCACCTTTGGTCTGTGCTCAATCAGGACCCTGATCTTCCGGTTGCTTGCCATGGGTCCTGCACCCATGCCTACATGTCTGTCCTTCGCTTGCTGCAATGATCCTGTGAAGCTCAACACAAACTGGATCATTGATGAAGATGAACATCTCGCCAAGGCCATCCCCACACCCCTACTTTTTGCCTTCAAACAACCGCACAACCTCAAACAGACCATTGTCAGCAGCAAACTACCCAGCCTTCAGGAGAACAGTGACTACGACACCACACAACCCTGCCACATTAACCTCTGCAAGACATGCTGGATTATTGACACAGATCCCATCATCTCACATGAGAACGCCATCCACCAGGTACACGGTACATACACTTGCAACTCGGCCAACGTTGTCTACCTGATACACTGCAGGAAAGGATGTCCCAAGGCATGGTACATTGGGGAGACCATGCAGACGCTACGACAATGGATGAATGAACACCACTCGACAATCACCAGGCAAGAGTGTTCTCTTCCTGTTGGGGAACACTTCAAGAAGTTTAACAACACCAGGTTAAAGTCCAACAGGTTTATTTGGTAGCAAAAGCCACACAAGCCTTCGGAGCTCCAAACCCCTTCTTCAGGTGAATCACCTGAAGAAGGGGCTTGGAGCTCCGAAAGCTTGTGTGGCTTTTGCTACCAAATAAATCTGTTGGACTTTAACCTGGTGTTGTTAAACTTCTTACTGTGTTTACCCCAGTCCAACGCCGGCATTTCCACATCACAGGGAACACTTCAGCAGTCACGGGCATTCGGCCTCTGATCTTCAGGTAAGTGTTCTCCAAGGTGGCCTTCACAACACACAACGCAGAGTCGCTGAGCAGAGACTGATAGCCAAGTTCCGCACACATGAGGACAGCCTCAACCGGGATCTTGGGTTCATGTCACACTATCTGTAACCCCCACAACTTGACTGGGCTTGCAAAATCTCACTAACTGTCCTGGCTGGAGACAATACACATCTCTTTAACCTGTGCTTAACCCTCTCTCCACTCACATTGTCTGTATCTTTAAGACTTGATTACCTGTAAAGACTCGCATTCCAACCATTATTTTGTAAATTGAGCTTGTGTCTTTATATGCCTTGTTTGTGAACAGAACTTCCACTCACCTGATGAAGGTGCAGTGCTCCGAAAGCTAATGGCTTGTGCTACCAAATAAACCTGTTGGACTTTAACCTGGTGTTGTGAGACTTCTTACTGTGTTTACCCCAGTCCAACGCCGGCATCTCCACATCATGTATAAATATCTCCCACTTTCTATGCCTTTTAGCTTTGACAAAGTGTCATCTGGACTCGAAACATCAGCTCTTTTCTCTCCTCCAGATGCTGCCAGACTTGCTGAGATTTTCCAGCGTTTTCTCTTTAGGTTTCAGATTCCAGCATCCACAGTAATTTGCTTTTAACCACATAATTGGTTTCTAATATTCAATGCTTCTGTTCTATCTGTCCACCTACCCACCCCAGCCATATGATATTATTCCTGACAAATTATAGGCTAAAAAAATACCACTGACAATTATAATTGGCAAACAGTAACTGTGTTCCTCAGTCCATTATTATAATAGGTAAAAATAGGAGTCTGAGGAAGGTCATAGGAATGTGCGAACAATTAATCTACTAATATACCAGCAGTGAACTGTAGCTTAAGACAAAGTCCTATATATCTGGATACTAAATTAAATGAGGGTAAGTTATGATTCCTTTGCTACTGATTTTAAAAGAATAAAGTTTCATCTAGTTTAATTGTAGCTTGTTCATCAGTAAAGCGTGTTTTGATTTGATTTATTATCACATGTATTAGTATACAGTGAAATGTGTTGTTTCTCCCAAGCTATAGAGACAAAGCATACCATACATAGAGAAGGAAAGGAGAGAATGCAGAATGTGTTACAACCATAGCTAGGGTGTAGAGAAAGATCAACTTAATATGAGATAGGTCCATTCAAAAGTCTGATGGCAGCAGGGAAGAAGCTGTTCTCGAGTCGGTTGGTACGTGATCTCAGACTTTTGCATCTTTTTCCCAATGGAAGAAGGTGGAAGAGAGAATGTCCGGGGTACATGGGTTCCTTGATTATGCTGGCTGCTTTCCCAAGGCAGAGGGAAGTGTAGACAGAGTCAATGGATGGGAGGCTGGTTTGCGTGATGGACTGGGCTCTGTTCGTGATCCTTTGTAGTTTCTTGCAATCTTGGACAGAGCAGGAGCCATATCAAGCTATGATACAACCAGAAAGAATGCTTTCTATGGTGCATCTGTAAAAGTTGGTGAGAGTCGTAGCAGACATGCCAAATTTCCTTAGCCTCCTGAGAAAGTAGAGGCATTGGTGGGCTTTCTTAACGATAGCGTCAACACAGAGGCACCAGGAAAAGTTGGTGGTGATCTGGACACCTAGAAACTTGAAGCTCTCGGACATTTCCACTTCACCCCCGTTGATGCAGACCGGATCATGTCCTCCACTATGCTTCCTGAAGTCAATGACTATCTTTCTTCGTTTCGTTGACATTGTGGTCAAATGGATAAGGCCTGAGAAACTAGGCCCAACATAAAACTGCATCTATGAGGTACTGGTCAAAAGCCTCCAGGGACACACACCAGAACTGTCTTGCATATTGAACAGGGGTGCTTCAATAGGGAAGCTATCATGACCTGAAACCAGAACCCAAATCTTTTAAATTTGAATAGAGCGACTCAAACTTTACAATGGAACAGTTGTTCTGTCCCAAAAGGACATAACGAGTGATCAGCCAGAAGACATGATGATTGTGTATTCAGCCAGACTCCCTGCTATTAAAGAGATATGTACAACTAGGATGACCTGGCCTAACCTCATTGGATATTGTGACCCTCCGTCACCTCATGGCTGAAAATCAGCAAACATTCAAAGAAGGAACGAGAAGGATAAAAACAGCCATCTTCAAGACAAATTCCATTGAAGACTCCGCCAAACCTACTATACCCAGGGATGATGCAAGAGGACATGCAAGATCCACCTGCGTGCCAAGAGGACCCTGAGTTCATCTGTCGCTGTAAGCTCAGTTAATTGAATCCAACATCTCAATCGATTTCACCAGACCAGGTAATATCTATTTCTCAGGCAATTAGCCCAACTGGAGAAAGTTAACTTAATCTATTGTTTAAGAATTGTTTCTTTAACCCATAAGTGTTTTTTAATAGAGCTAAGTTTGAATCACAGTCCTTTGCCTGTCTCATAAAGTAAAGGCACTTGAGATAAATGTAATAAACTGTCTCACTGTCTGTATAAAATATTTCACAGACAACAAGGGCATTTGCAGATTTGCTGAATTTCCCTCTGTATTTGTTGCCTATGAAGAGCTTGTATTACTTGTTGAGGGGCAGGGAGGAGAGGTTTTTTTTTAAATGATTCAGGATCTTACTTTTGTACTAATAATATAAAGGGGCATCTGTGGGGGAGAAACTCTCGCTGTTCATTTTCTCCACGATCTGAGTTCCTACACTGGTCATCAGCTTGCATCTAGTGACAGACTGTCCCTATTGTAAACTGCTGCCAGACCATGTAATAGTTACACCATCAACAAGAGAAATTATTGCCACAAATTCCCAATGCTGGTCCTCCCAATTACTGCAGTATCTTATTCCATCTGAAGCCCGAAGCTAAAAAGCTGATTTTTAAAACCTGTTCCCCATTGAGTTGAGTATCGATATTGAGATCTGAGGCTTACTTATTGTGGACTGGGAGGGACGTGAGCGTTAGAGCTGAGATTTTCATCAGTTGATTAGAAGCCTCAACTGCCAGCAGGTTGTTAAAAATGTATCTTTGCAGTGCTGAGATGGCAAACTATTTCCAATGATAATACATGGAAGAACAGCTTCCGGATCTTGGTAAAAGGCGATCAACAACCATTTCAGGAAAACCTGGAAATTCCAGCTGGATCCAAAAAGCAATTGCCAGCAATATTTGCTTCTACAGATATTTCACCTGGTAGGCATCTTGTATATTCCATAAATCATTTCCATTGCTCATAATACTGCTTTGAAAATTTCAACAGCTGCAGCCTCTACATCCTGAGCCAACATTTTACACTCTCTTTATAAAGCTTTTCTACAAGCTTACATTTCATCTTAGTAAAACAACAGTGAAATATGGTATAAGGAGGTTTTTGGTCATACCATTATTTAGACTTGTTTACTGGACGCTTACTCTGATACAGATTTTAATACAATACCATGAGGATCCACTGTAAAGATAGAACTTACTAACCATTTGAGTGTTCTAAGTCTTCCTTGTATAGATTAAATTGCAACCAGGATATTAAAACTCCTTTTATAGGGGTTGCAGATTTGGGAAGTTTGATGGAGCATGTCATCACATAGGGCAGAATTCTCCCATGCCCCCGCCATTGGGTTCAATGGCAGGCGGCGGACAGGGGCACGGAAAGTTCACTGGGAGGTTCAAAATTCAGTTTACAATGGCGTGAATTTCCCATGGGATCTTCCCTTCTATCCTTTCTCAGTTTGCCTCTCCAGTTTCCATTTTCAGTTTGCGTTTTCAGTCAGGATTTTAAATTTGAAAGCACAGATCCCATCACAATACTAAAAAAAAGAGAAATGCCTTTAGATTTTGACGTCCTTCTTTGCTGGGGTTAACCTCCGTTTTATGGTTAAGCAATTTCCAGCTCTTGAAAAAAGCTCCTTCTGGTTCATACCATGCTGCACCATCAACTTTCAAGAGTGGGAACATGAGCAGTATACTTAGACATGAGCAATAAGAGAAGTAGAGTCATGGTATTTAGTACATGTGGATCCTTCAAGGACAGAGGCACAAATTCAGCATTCACATTAGCATTTTGAATATATTCAGATTTTTGCTCAAAATAATGGTCAACTTTCCATTGAGCTTTGGGGCAACAGTCACTGTATAACCAGTAACACTATCAGACCTTTTCTGAGTTAAGACCTTAAGGAACAACCCCATCAACAATTCATATTCAATAACAAACCAGTTCTGAGATCAGCCTCTCAGATTGCCTGGATCCAGTTCACCTATCGCCACAGCAGGTCCACATCAGACGCCATCTCCCGGCCCTACACTCAACCCTGGAACTCCTAGATAATAAAGACACTCATGTCAGACTCCTATTTATTGACTGCAGCTCAGCCTTCAACATCATTATCCCAACAAAACTCATCTCCAAATTCCATGACCTCGGGCTCGGCTCCTCCCTCTGTGACTGGATCCTCGACTTCCTAACCCACTGACCACAACCAGTAAGGATAGGCAACAACACCTCCTCCACAATCATCCTCAATACCGGTGCCCTGCAAGGCTGTATCCTCAGCTCCTTACTGTACTTGTTATACACTTATGACTGCATGGCCAAATTCTGCTCCAACTCTATTTTCAGGTTTGCTGATCATACCACTGTAGTGGGTTGGATCTCAAACAATGATAAGACGGAATCTGGTGAACTGGTGCGATAACAATAATCGCTCCCTCAATGTCAGTAAAACGAAAAAGATAGTCATTGACTTCAGGAAACAGAGTGCAGGACATGCCCCTGTCTACATCAACTATGATGAAGTGGAAATGGTCGAGAGCTTCAGGTTTCTAGATGTTCAGATCACCAACAACTTATCCTGGCCCCTCCACACTGACGCTATAGTTAAAAAAGCTCACCAACACCTCTTATTTTTTCAGAAAGCTAAGGAAATTCAACATGTCCACTACAACTCTCATCAACTTTTACAGATGCACCATAGAAAGCATACTTTCTGGATGTATCACAGCTTGGTATGGCTCCTGCTCTGACCAAGACAGCAAGAAAGTACAAAGCCTTGTTAACATAGCCCAGTCCATCACGCAAACCAGCCTCCCATTCATTGACTCCGTCTACACTTCCCTCTGCCTTGGGAAAGCAGTCAGCATTATCAAAGACCTCACACACCCCGGTCAGACTCTCTTCCAGCTTCTCCCATAAGGAAAAAGATAGAAAAGTCTGAAAGCACATAAAAAACGATTTAAGAACTACTACTTCCTGCTGCCATCAGGCTTTTGAATGGTCCTATCATATATTAAGCTGATTTTCTCTTCACCCCACCTGGAACTGCAACACTATATTCTGCACCTTTTCCTTTACTTCTCGCCTGCGTATTCTATGAACAGTATGTTCTGTCTGTATAGCGCACAATAGACAATATTTTTCACTGTATACTAATACATGTGACAATAATAAATCAAATCAAATGTTTCTTATGAACATAATGAAGATAAACTGGAATAGGATCTTTTTTTATTCTTTCATGGATGTGGGCAGCGCTGGCTGGGCCACCATTTATTGGCCATCCCTAAATGCCCTTGAACTAAGTGGCTCACTTGGCCATTTCAGAGGACGTTTAAGAGTCTTAGAAACTAGAAGTAGGCTATTCGACTCTTCAAGCCTGTTCCGCCACTCATTATGATAAGAACATAAGAACTAAGAGCAGAAAGTAGGCCATCTGGCCCCTCGAGCCTGCTCCGCCATTCAATAAGATCATGGCTGATCTTTTTGTGGACTCAGCTCCACTTACTTATCTATCTTTGCCTTAAAAACATTCAATGGGGTAGCCTCAACTGCTTCACTGGGCAGGGAATTCCACATATTCACAACCCTTTGTGTGAAGAAGTTCCTCCTCAACTCAGTCCTAAATCTGCTCCCCCTTATTTTGAGGCCATGCCCCCTAGTTCTAGTTTCACCCACCAGTGGAAACAACTTCCCTGCTTCTATCTTATCTATTCCCTTCATAATCTTATATGTTTCTATAAAATCTCCCCTCATTCTTCTGAATTCCAATGAATACAGCCCCAGACTATTCAGTCTCTCCTCATAAGCCAACCCTCTCAACTCCGGAATCAACCTAGTGAATCTCCTCTGCACCCCCTCCAGTGCCAGTATATCCTTTCTCAAGTAAGGAGACCAAAACTGTACACAGTACTCCAGGTGTGACCTCACCAGCACCTTATACAGCTGCAACATAACCTCGCTGTTTTTAAACTCCATCCCTCTGGCAATAAAGGACAAAATTCCATTTGCCTTCTTAATTACCTGCTGCATCCGCAAACCAACTCCTTGTGATTCCTGCATAAGGACACCCAGGTCCCTCTGCACAGCAGCATGCTGCAATTTTTTACCATTTAAATAATAGTCCATTTTGATGTTATTCTACCAAAATGGATGACCTCACATTTACCAACATTGTACTCCATCTGCCAGACCCTCGCCCACTCACTTAGACTATCTAAATCCCTTTGCCGACTTTCAGGGTCCTCTGCCGACTTTCAGGGTCCTCTGCACACTTTGCTCTGCCACTCACCCTCGTGTCATCTGCAAATGTTGACACACTACACTTGGTCCCCAACTCCAAATCATCTATGTAAATCGTAAACAATTGCAGTCCCAACACTGATCCCTGAGGCACACCACTAGTCATTGATCGCCAACCAGAAAAACATCCATTTACCCCCACTCTTTGCTTTCTGTCAGTTAACCAATTCTCTATCCATGAGAATTTACCCATAACACCATGCACCTTTATCTTATGTAGCAGTCTTTGGTGTGGCACCTTATTAAATGCCTTCTGGAAATCCAGATACACCACATCCACAGGTTCCCCATTGTCCACTGCGCATGTAATGTTCTCAAAGAATTCCACCAAATTAGTCAAACATGACCTGCCCTTCATGAACCTATACGGTGTTTTACCAATGGGACAATTTATGTCTCGCTATTTCTTCCTTGATGGTAGATTCAAGCATTTTCCCTACTACAGAAGTTAAGCTAACCAGTTTATAGCTTTCCACCTTTTGTCTACCTCCTTTTTTAAACAGTGGCGTGACATTTGCTGTTTTCCACGGGAACCACCGCAGAGTCCAGCGAATTTTGGTAAATTACCACTCGTGTATTTGCTATTTCTCCGCCATCTCTTTTAGTACCCTGGGATACATCCATCAGGACCAGGAGACTTGGGCCATAGCTGATCATCAAATTCAATATCCCTATCCCCCTTCCCCCCATATCCCTTGATCCCTTTGGCCCCAAGAGCTATATCTAATTTCTTCTCGAAATCAGACAATGTTTTGGCCTCAACTACATTCTGTTGTAGTAAAGTCCACACATTCACCACCCTATGGGTAAAGAAATTTCTCCTCACTTTAGTTCTAAAAGGTTTACCCCTTCGCCTCAAACTATGACCCCTAGTTCTGGACTCCCCCGCCATCAGGAACATTCTTTCTAAATCTACCCTGTCTAACCCGGTTACAATTTTATAAGTTTCTATGAGATCCCCTCTCACTCTTTTGAACTCCAATGAATATAATCCTAACCGACTTAGTCTCTCCTGATATGACAGACCTGTCATCCCAGGAATCAGCCTGGCAAACCTTCACTCTACTCCCTCTATACCAAGGACATCCTTCCTCAGATAAGGACATTAAAACTGCCCACAGTACTCCAGGTGTGGCCTCACCAGCGCTCTATACAATTGCAGCAAAACATATAGCAAGGACATCCTTCCTCAGATAAGGAGACCAAAACTGCACACAATACTCCAGGTGTGGCCTCACCAACACCCTATACAATTTCAGTGAAACATCCCTAGTCCTATACTCAAATTCTCTCGCTATGAAGGCCAACGTACCATTTGCCTTCTTTACTGCCTGCTGTATCCGCGCGCTTACTTTCAGCAATTGATGCACAAGGACACCAAGTCACGCTGAGTATCCACCTCTCTTACTTTACACGTATTCAAGTAATAATCTGTCTTCTATTATTGCTACCAAAGTGGATAATCTCACATTTATCCACATTATACTGCATACTGCCCACACAATCAGCCTGACCAAATCATGGCTGAAGCATTTCTGCATCCACCTCACAGCTCACCCTCACACCCAACTTTGTATCATCTGCAAATTTGGAGATAATACAGCTAGTTCCCTCTTCCAAATCATTAATATATAATGTGAACAGTTGGGGTCCTAGCACAGATCCCAGTCACTGACTGCCAATCAGAAAAAGACCCATTTATGCCAACTCTCTGCTTCCTATCTGCTAACCAGCTTTCTATCCATCTCAAGACATTGGGGGGAATTTTACCATTTTGAGTCTAAGTGCCGGATCTGGGCGTCAAATAGATCCGCGCCTGGAATCCTCTTTGCAGCGCGCCCATACGCGTTTTGCCGGCTCCGGCCCAATCCGCGCAGTGGGCGGGGCTTAGCGCTGGCAGACCGATCAGAGCTCTGAACTGCGCATGCGAGTTCGAAAACAATCTGACAGCGCACGCCCGGGCGCGAAAAAAAAAGCAGAAGGCGGAGAGAGCAGCTCTCTGACGTTCGTCCTCCGGTTTGGGAGGGGGGGGGTGCAGGGGAGGGTGTGTGACGTCTCATCCTCTGGTTGGGGGGATTCCGCTGCCTGTCTGCGGCCGATCCCTCCTGGCACCATCACTGGTTCACTACCAGCCACAGATTACTCTTCCCTGCAGGTGCGAGAATCCCACCGACCAGAGGATGAGACATCACACCCCCTCTCCTCCGCCCCCCCCCCCAGGAGATGATACGTCACACCCCCTCTCCCCCCTCGCCGCCCCCAGGGGATGATACGTCACACCCCTTCTCCTCCTCCCACCCCCCTCCTGCCCTGACCAGAGGATGACCTGGGTCAGAGAGTCGTTGCAGTCTCTGACCCCGCTCTTCGGAGGCTGCAGCGGTGACTTCAGACTTATATTTTGCAGGTCGGTAACAGCGCGGACGCGGATCGGGCCAGAAGACGGTAAAGTGGGATTTGGCGGTAGGGCTGGGTGCGTGGTTCACGCGCCCGAATCGGGTGTCAGGTGCAGATCGCGGTATGGGCCCGACGCCCAACTGTACCGTGATTTTGCGCCCAAAAACGGGCGCAAAGTTTTGGCCCATTACCTGCAGTCCCATGCGTTTAAACTTTACAATAGTAGTCTATCATGTGAGAACATGCCTAAAGCCTTCTGAAAGTCAAAATAAACCACATCCACTGATTCTGCTTTGTCAACTCTACGAGTTACATCCTCAAAGGATTCCAATAGATTCATCAAGCATAATTTCCCCTTTGTAAATCCATGCTGACTTTGTTTGATTATACCACAGCTTTCTAAATGCTGAGTTATGAAATCCTTGATAATGGACTCTTAGCAACTTTCCCAGTACCGACATTAGGCTCATTGGTCTATAGTTCCTTGTTTTCTATCTACCTCCTTTTTGAATAGCAGACTGACATTAGCTACCCTCCAATCTGTGGGAACCAGTCCAGAGTCAACCACATTGCTGTGTATCTGGAGTCACATGTAGGCCAGACCAGGTAAGGACAACAGATTTCCTTCCCTAAAGGATATTTTTTTTAACAACAATTGACAATGGTTTCATGGTCACCATTAGACTTTTACTTTCAGATTGTTATTAAATTCAAATTTTCCCATCTGCTGTGGTGAGTTTCAAACTCAAGTCCCTGGATTATTAGTCCAATGACAATACCACTATGCCACCACTTCCCTTATCCGTCTGGCAGGGAAGTGATCATTTATTTTTAAGTTGCTTTTTCTTTTGAAATTTCAAATATATTTGAGTACATAGAAATTACTACAGTGAAAGCTGGCCATTGGGTGTTTACTCACCACATGATCGAGTGATTATAATCCCATTCACTCTACCCTGTTCATATATCACTGCAACACCCTCTTCCTTTATCCACCACTCCAACCTAATCTTGAGTTTATTCGTTCTTTGAGCTGCTAAAATTATAATTCAATAAATCAGCCATTTCCTCCAATCTGTTTGAATCAGACAACAGTCATTCTGAGAGTGAAAGCAATATGGATAGCGATAATGATCAATGTAAGGGTATATTTTCACTCGATACAACACAAGGAAGAAATCATGAGATGCCACAGGAGATGCTGGAAGGACGATTCCTGGAACAATATTGACGGCAATTGGGCACAATGTTTCATTCTAATCAGTATGTTGAACTAGGAACAGAAATCAGTCTAAACAAAAGAAGTGTTGAGTTACAATTGCCAAATGATTGGGGTATAGGTCTGAGGTCATCGTAATGAAACTGTGCAGAGCTCTAGTTGAGTTACAGTTTGGATATCCTACTCAGTTCAAGCCACAGGGAGATTATCTTAGTTCTGCATATGGTTTTGAGAAAGGGCCAGCTGGCTGATCCCTGGAGTCAGGAGGCTAAGTCACAATGAGCAGTTGAAAAAGACCTGCGACTCTTCAGGTTTGAAAGGAGCTGAGCCAGATGAGAAGAAAATACAAAGTATTAGAGGAATAAGAAAGGTGAATTGGAAGCACTGTTTCAAACTAAAACAAAAGCATAGGATCAGCGATCATAGATAAGAATTAGTAAAAGGCAAGTTCAGGATTGATGCCGGCTCACAAAGCGTGGTCTCTGGATAGAGGCACTGAAGCAAAAACCCTGCAGTCGTCCAAGGGGCAGGACATGCTGTGATACGAATGCATATGTCTTGATGGAATGATAAGTAGATGGACTTAATGGCCTCCCTCATCTCATTTGTATAACTAAGTGGTCTGATAAGTAGAGTTCAATTTCTGATTTTTATGTATTTCACGTCATATGTGGCCTGTTTTCTCCTGAATGAATTGCGATGGGATTCCTTCAGTTACCCTTATCTGTTCTTGCTTCTTTAAAAAATATCTTTTCTGACCCTTTGGTCAGAATGATCATTTTACACATACACAATATGTTTTACTGCAAAGAGCCTTGCTGTATTCAGCATATTATGCCACAGTTAAAAAGGGTAGTCCCTTCAGTCATGCAATCATTATCATGGACATTAGAAAAGGAGAAATAAGCTTTAGCAAGTTGTCAGGATGGCCGAGTGGTGTAAGGTGCCAGACTTAAGGAGTGCAATTCTTTGCTTTGTGGACATCCTCTCGCTGAGCAAATAGTTCTGGTCACATTTACTCATTCTGTTTCCATATCCTTTCAAGCCTTTTTCCTTCACCTGCCTACCCTGCATAGTGCAAAGCATGCTTTCGATCGATCAACATTTTGGAACTCCTGGCCCCCCACACACACACACCCATGATGCTTAGCAATTACTCTCAGAGGACTGTCAATGCCACTAAAATAAGTTTCAATCCTCAGGTCCTGTGAATCCAACCAATACGGTGGCACGGTACACAGTGGTTAGCACTGCTGCTTCACAGCGCCAGCGACCCGGGTTCAATTCCCGGCTCAGGTCACTATCTGTGTGGAGTTTTCCTGTTCTCCCCATGTCTGCATGGGTTTCCTCCGGGTGCTCTAGTTTCCTCCCACAGTCCAAAGATGTGCGGGTTACGCTGATTGGCCATGATAAATTGACCCTTAGTGTCAGGGTAATTAGCAGGATAAATACGTGGGATTACGGGGCCAGGGCCTGGGTGGGATTGTTGTCAGTGCAGGCTCAATGGGCTGAATGGCTTCCTTCTGCACTGTAGGGATTCTATGATAACTTCAAGAGTTTAGAGTCTAAGCAGCTGAAGGCAAGGCAGCCAATGGTGCAGCAATAAAACTTGGAGTTCCGCATTAGACCCAGAGTTTATTGGACCGTAGGACTGACGAGCAGGAGTAGGCTGGTCAGTGCTTTGAACCTCCTCCGCCATTTTAGAGAATTATTTTCATTATCGATATACACGTGGTTTATTTGCAAGCCCATTTTCTAATTTCCCGTTGTTTACAGTTTTCTTCTCCCTTAGTGTAGAAATGCCCTAAATCAGGGGTGACCAGACAAGCAGCCATGGGCCAATACACTGCTCCTGAGATCCAACCCAGTAAATCAGCTCAGTTTCTGCATTTGATTCTGACTCACAAGCTTATCTTGTTTGAATTTCATGCCTGAAGGCTGTTCTCAGTGCTGCTGCCTCATTAGTGAATAAATCCGAAATTAGAACACTAGGCCAGTTAGTGTCTGCAACTTGAGATACAGAAATTGAGAGAGACATGGATTTAAGCTGAAAATATCACCCAGGATTCTGCCTGGGATGCATCCAAGTTTCCCACAAGGACAAAAAATTTAGGCACTTCTGTCAAATGCAATAAAATATTAAACTGCCACAGCACAGATATACTCCGTAGTGAGGTGGTGAGATGGCAACCCCTGCCCACTATTCCCCACACTGTGAAATCCCAATCCCAGCGAGGATATTGGAAGGATGTGTGGAAGGGTGTGGGAGAAGGCACTTCCCAGAGGGAACGTTTTAACAAGAATCAAAGGATGAAAGTCAAAGCTTCAAACAGACTGACAGATTTTCTCTCTCAACCAGGGAGACTGAGATGTGTATGTTAGTGGGGGAAGGTGGGGGATAAAGATTTCACGATCTAGGAGAATGTGAGCAAGTTGTGTTCTCGTGTGGTTGCTCCCAGGAAGTCGAGTGTTAAACACGGTGGATGATCCAATCAGGATTTGTGTCCCCATCTGAAAGTCATACCTTTTTTCTTACTGTGTTCAACATTTCACATGTGAAACAAAATGAATAGCTCAGCACCTCAGGACACCCCAGAGCTAATGAAATAATCAAAGTGTAATCACTGTCATTTTGTCAAGAGGAGTGATTGCCAATTTGCATACAGCATGTTTCCCCCTTCTTTGGGAGTATTGATTGAGGGAATAATACTGGACTCTGAGGCTTGAACTATTAATCCAGAGAATACAGTCTGAATTTTCCTGATGTGTTTTTTGGATGTCAGGGCCATTCTCTGAAGTAGTAGGCCTCTCAATTGCCCTTGACGAGAGCAAATCAGTTCAGAACCCACCTGTGGACTCCTCCACCAAAATTAGGTGGGATGGCAGACCATTTTGTCAGAGGGAGGATATCTAAATAAAGGGGCCACGCTTTGTTGCAGAGGCGATCACCAGGACTTGGACTTTCCAGGCTGCAGCACCCTTGTGGAAGAAGAGGAGACTTGGGAAGGCTCCCCAGCTTTCGCAGTCTTACCTGGGAATACAGCTGAGTGACTACAGCCTCTTGGCAGGGGGAGGACGACAGTTTCTTCAACATAGAATGAAGTGGCCAAGGAAATGAACAGCAACTTTTGATTGATCCCTCTAACCTGGAGATTGTCATCAGCAGGATTCAGATCTCAGGAGCGTGGGGAAGGTGATGGCAGAGCATTGTTCCAAACTCTGATTTTCACAGCATTCCTCAGGTTGCACTCAGACCTCTTTCTGCAAGCAGCCCATATCCCTAACCAAGCAGCCAATTCTCACAATGACCCTTAGCCTACAGGCTCCTTACATCCATGCCTCACAGTCACCATACCCAGATGTTGCCCTTCACTCATCTGAACACAGACTGCTGCAAACACGTGCACTTCCCTGCTTCCTCTCTTCACAGGAGAAGGGATCTGACAACTTGGCAAGAGTCAGAGACGAGGAGTTGTAGGAGGAAGGAGAAAGTTGGTTCTATAGAGGCTGGCAATGCATACCCATCTTGCCCAATGTCAAGGCAGTCATGCAGCATGAAGATACAGATGGTGGCAGCAACCTGCCATGAGAGCTTAAGCCTCCTGGGAACCGGTGACCAGCCATGTCAAGAGATATGGTCCACAACTTGTAGATTTCCTCTTGGGGTCTGGCCTCCTTCCAACTGTCATGATGTGGAGATGCCGGCGTTGGACTGGGGTAAACACAGTAAGAAGTTTAACAACACCAGGTTAAAGTCCAACAGGTTTACTTGGTAGCAAAAGCCACACAAGCTTTCGGAGCTCTAAGCCCCTTCTTCAGGTGAGTGGGAATTCTGTTCACAAACAGAGCATATAAAGACACAGACTCAATTTACATGAATAATGGTTGGAATGCGAATACTTACAACTAATCAAGTCTTTAAGAAACAAAACAATGTGAGTGGAGAGAGCATCAAGACAGGCTAAAAAGATGTGTATTGTCTCCAGACAAGACAGCCAGTGAAACTCTGCAGGTCCACGCAACTGTGGGAGTTACAAATAGTGTGACATGAACCCAATATCCCGGTTGAGGCCGTCCTCGTGTGTGCGGACGTTGGGGAGCACTTCAGCGGTCATGGGCATTCGGCCTCTGATATTCGGGTAAGCGTTCTCCAAGGCGGCCTTCGCGACACACGACAGCGCAGAGTCGCTGAGCAGAAACTGATAGCCAAGTTCCGCACACACGAGGACGGCCTCAACCGGGATATTGGGTTCATGTCACACTATTTGTAACTCCCACAGTTGCGTGGACCTGCAGAGTTTCACTGGCTGTCTTGTCTGGAGACAATACACATCTTTTTAGCCTGTCTTGATGCTCTCTCCACTCACATTGTTTTGTTTCTTAAAGACTTGATTAGTTGTAAGTATTCGCATTCCAACCATTATTCATGTAAATTGAGTCTGTGTCTTTATATGCTCTGTTTGTGAACAGAATTCCCACTCACCTGAAGAAGGGGCTTAGAGCTCCGAAAGCTTGTGTGGCTTTTGCTACCAAATAAACCTGTTGGACTTTAACCTGGTGTTGTTAAACTTCTTACTCTCCTTCCAACTGACATCAATGGCCAATACCTCTGCTCTGTGGAGGGACATGTAGCTGAAGAAAAAGCACTTGGTCCCACTATTGGCACTCAGAAAGTTGCAGTGGGAATCCCCATATCCGAGATTCTCCATAGAGGAGGGATGGTGTAGCTACATAAACTGTTCCCGTGCTGCTCCAATATTTGGCAGCAGGAAGTGCAGCTGAAGGCGGGTGATTTGCCTCCCAAGGAACAGTTAAGAGAGCTTTGCAAGGCAGCCTCTCACCTGGCCAGGTCTGCGGCTCTTCAGTATAACTGGTCAAATCATTCACAGCTTGTCTGTTACAGCGAGGAATTTCCATCCACTGTGTATTCACTTTCTTCAAATTTGTTGGGTTGGTGACAACTCCTGAGATTGTCCCTTATTGGGAAAGAGTAACCACACTGGGAAAATTCCTCTTAATTGCTTCCGAACCCAAGTTGACATGGTTGACTTCACTGTCCTCTGAAGTGGCCCTTCAATCTTAATCAAAGCATTACAAAGCATAAGAATGACACCAGCATCAAATCAGCACACACAAAGGCACCAGCAGCCCAATTAAACCTTTCAGCCCTCCTCACTAACACCTTGTGACCGGTACTAAAGTTGGAAGCAGTGGCTCACAGATGAGTTATCAACACACAGACATAGTCATACTCATGGAATCATTCTTATCCACAAATATCTTAGTCTGTTCAATACTATTCTTGGCTATGTCCTCTCCCATCAGCAGGACAGACCCAAAGACATGAGGGCACAAGTCTATACACTGTGGAAGGGAAGAGGCTTCAAAGTTCTCAGTATTGACTCTAGGCCCTATGGAGTCTCATGGCATCAAACATAGGGCCGACTGCCAACTACCACCTTCCCTCTGCTGACGAATCAGTTCTCCTCCATGTTGAACACCACTTGGAGGAAATACAGAGGGTAACAAAGGCACAGAATGTACTCTGGGTGGAGGGCTTCAACATCCAGCAATCTTCCAGAATGAAGAGTGTCTTCATAGCACCGCGACTCACTGAGTTGCTGGGTTCTGACGGCCTGGGCCTGCGGCGGGTGATGAGAGAACCAACAAGAGGGAAAAATCTACTTGACTTTTCTGCAACCAACTACCTATCAGATATTCATCTGTGCACTGATAGCAGTGCCCAATACATAGTCCATTATGGAGACCAGGTTCCATCTTCACACTGAGCACTTTGTGTTGTATGGCACTACCACCAGTTGGGCAGGTTAAGGACTTACCTAAAAGTTCAAAGTTGGGCATTGATGAGGAGTTGTGAGCCATCAGTGGCAGCAGAATTGTATTCCATCACAACCTGCATAGTCACAGCCTGCTAGATCCCTCATTCTATCTTAACCATCACCAAGGAATCAATCAAGGAATTGAGGAGTGTTGGACAACATGCCCGGAGCAGCACTAAATGTATCTGAAAATTGAGATGTCAACCTGGTGAAGATAGAGCAGAGACATGCTAGATAATGGAAATAGCACAGAGCTAAGTAATTCCACAACTAATAGCTCAGGTCAGAACTCTGCAATCCTGCCATGTCCAGTCAGGAATGGTGGAGGACAATTAAACAGATAACAGGAGGAAGTGGCTCCACAAATATCTCCATCCTCAATGATGGTGAGGACCATAAGTACAAAAAATAAGGCTGAAGTGTTTGCAAACCATCTTCATCCAGAATGGATAATCCATTTCAGTCTCCTCCTAAGGTCGCCACCATCACAGACGCCAGTCTTCAGACAATTCAATGTGATCAGGAAATGACTGAACACACTGGATACTGCAAAGGCTGTAGGCACCGACAACAATCCGGCAATGGTACAAAGACATCGGGTGGCGTTTTCCGGCCGTGCTCACCCTAAAATTGGAAAATCCCACCCAGGTCAATGGACCTTGCATGGACTGCTACAATTCCCGTGGCGGGCGGGAGGGGAAAATTCCCCCCATGTTCTCTAGATTAGCTACATCTCTAATCAATTTGTTCCAGTACAGCTACAACACTGAAAGGCAATGTGGAAAATTCTCCAGATATTTCCTGACAAGAAGTTTCTAATGTCACCAATGAAATGTTTATCAACACACCCCAATCATCAGCAAAGTGATGGATGGTGTTGTTGACAGTGCTATCAACCAGCACTTACTCAAACAACCTGCACACCAATGTTTTATTTGGATTCTACAAGGCTATTGGCTCCAGATTTTGTTGCAGTCTTAATCCAAATATAGACAAAAGGAGCTGAATTTCAGAGGTGAAGATGACAACAGGACAACATTTGACTGAAGCTGCCAAATGGGGATCGGGGGACAAATGAATGGCATCATACCTTCAAGGTGGCTATGGTTGCCAGAGTCCTGTGAATGGCCCCAACACATCACTGCTGAAGGTTTTTAGGGAAGCAAACCAGACCCAACTATCTTCAGTTGCTTCAGCAAGTTCGTAATCTTAATCATAATGTCAAAGTGAGGCAATTCATTGTTGATTTCAAACATTCAGCACCTTTTGCACTCCTCAGTTAATGGCCCAGATCTTCCAGCCTCTGGATCCTCAGAGACTGGAGGCACAACCCAAGATATATGTCAGGGCACTGGGGAAGTTCCAATGCACTGACCTCCCAGGGAATTGCCTGGGAAATTTGAGCTTCCGACAGGTAAATCCCCTGTTCCTCGGGACCATCCAAAAAAATCTTAATTCTGAGTTAGATGTGGAGTCTTGGGAGGGTTCCAACACACTTACCTGGATGGTTACCTAGGAAAGGTCAGACATAAGAATCCTAGTCCAATTCCATGGAAAATCATGTCTCACAAATTTGATTGAGTTTTTTGAAGGGGTAACCAAGAAGGTAGATGAGGGTAGTGCAGTTGATGTTATCTACATGAACTTTAACAAGGCCTTTGACAAGGTACTGCATGGTAGGTTGTTGCGTAAAGTTAAATCTCACGGGATCCAGGGCAAGGTATCTAAATGGATACAAAATTGGTTTCTTGACAGAAGCCAGAGGGTGGTTCCAGAAAGTTGTTTTTCAAACTGGAGGCCTGTGACCAGCGGTGTGCCTCAGGGATCAGTGCTGGGCCCACTGTTATTTGTCATTTATATTATATGAATGATTTGGATGAGAATATAGGGGGCATGGTTAGTAAGTTTGTAGATGACACCAAGATTGGTGGCATGGTGGGCAGTGAGGAAGGTTACCTCCAATTGCAGCGGGATCTTGATCAATTGGGCCAGTGGGCTGACGAATGGCAGATGGAGTTTAATTTAGACAAATGCGAGGTGATGCATTTTGGTAGATTGAACCAGGGAAGGACTTACTCAGTTAATGGTAAGGCGTTGGGGAGAGTTACAGAACAAAGAGATCTAGGGGTACATGTTCATAGCTCCTTGAAAGTGGAGTCACAGGTGGACAGAGTGGTGAAGGCGACATTCGGCATGTTTGGTTTCATCGGTCAGAACATTGAATACAGGAGTTGGGACGTCTTGTTGAAGTTGTACAAGACATTGGTAAGGCCACAGTTCATAGAAATCATAGAAACCCTACAGTGCAGAAGGAGGCCATTCGGCCCATCGAGTCTGCACCGACCACAATCCCACCCAGGCCCTACCCCCACATATTTACCCGCTAATCCCTCTAACCTACGCATCTCAGGACTCTAAGGGGCAATTTTTAGCATGGCCAATCAACCTAACCCACACATCTTTGGACTGTGGGAGGAAACCGGAGCACCCAGAGGAAACCCACGCAGACACGAGGAGAATGTGCAAACTCCACACAGACAGTGACCCAAGCCGGGAATCGAACCCAGGACCCTGGAGCTGTGAAGCAGCAGTGCTAACCACTGTGCCACCGTGCTGCCCCATTGGAATAGTGTGTGCAATTCTGGTCACCCTATTATAGAAAGGATATTATTAAACTAGAAACAGTGCAGAAAAGATTTACGAGGATGCTACCAGGACTTGATGGATTGAGTTATAAGGAGAGGCTGAATAGACTGGGACTTTTTTCTCTGGAGCGTAGGAGGCTGAGGGGTAACCTTATAGAGGTCTATAAAATAATGAGGGGCATAGACAAGGTAGATAGTCAATATCTTTTCCCAAAGGTAGGGGAGTCTAAAACTAGAGGGCATAGGTTTAAGGTGAGAGGGGAAAGATACAAAAGTGTCCAGAGGGGCAATTTTTTCACACAGAGGGTGGTGAGTGTCTGGAACAAGCTGCCAGAGGTAGTAGTAGAGGCGGGTACAATTTTATCTTTTAAAAAGCATTTAGACAGTTACATGGGTACGATGGGTATAGAGGGATATGGGCCAAATGTGGGCAATTGGGATTAGTTTCGGGGTTTAAAAAAAAAGGGCGGCATGGACAAGTTGGGCCGAAGGGCCTGTTTCCATGCTGTAAACCTCTATGGCTCCTGGTTAACTATATAACTTAATCTCCCCCCAATCACACGCACTGACCAACCCTCTTTGAAGCCCTGACAACCCTCCGAACCCCCAAGCTGCTTCCATGGACAATGTAGATATAGAAAGCAGGGATGGGGACTGTGATACAATTGAATAGATTAGCATTGAGAGGGAGGTGGTGTTAGCAGTTTTAGCAGGCTTGAAAGTGGATAAATCCCCAGACCCAGATGAAATGTATCCCAGGCTCCTGTGGGAGGCAAGGAAGACATTTGCAGGGGTTCTAACGCTAATTTTCAAATCCTCTCTGACCACGGTACATACTCTTGCAACTCGGCCAACGTTGTCTACCTGATACGCTGCAAGAAAGGATGTCCCGAGGCATGGTACATTGGGGAAACTATGCAGACGCTGCGACAACGGATGAATGAACACCGCTCGACAATCACCAGGCAAGACTGTTCTCTTCCTGTTGGGGAGCACTTCAGCGGTCACGGGCATTCGGCCTCTGATATTCGGGTAAGCGTTCTCCAAGGCGGCCTTCGCGACACACGACAGCGCAGAGTCGCGGAGCAGAAACTGATAGCCAGGTTCCGCACACACAAGGACGGCCTCAACCGGGATATTGGGTTTATGTCACACTATTTCACATAAATATTTCTGCTTTTTTCCTCCTGAGTCTTTATCATGCGATCCTAGAATCAGAATTTATGTCACACTATTTGTAACTCCCACAGTTGCGTGGACCTGCAGAGTTTCACTGGCTGTCTTGTCTGGAGACAATACACATCTTTTTAGCCTGTCTTGATGCTCTCTCCACTCCCATTGTTTTGTTTCTTAAAGACTGGATTAGTTGTAAGTATTCGCATTCCAACCATTATTCATGTAAATTGAGTCTGTGTCTTATAAGTTCTGTTTGTGAACAGAATTCCCACTCACCTGAAGAAGGGGCTCAGAGCCTCGAAAGCTTGTGTGGCTTTTGCTACCAAATAAACCTGTTGGACTTTAACCTGGTGTTGTTAAACTTCTTACTGTGTTTACCCCAGTCCAACGCCGGCATCTCCACATCACAGTAGTGGTGCCAGAGAACTGGAAGACACCTAATGTGATACCATTATTCAAGAAGAGAAGTAGGAAAAAACCAAGTAATTACAGGCCAGTGAGTCTGACATCAGTGGTAGGGAAAATATTGGAAGAAATTCTGAGGGACAGAATTAATCTTCACTTGGAGATTCCCACCCATTCTCTGGGTGAAAAAGTTTTTCCTGAAATCCCCACTAAATCTCCTGCCCTTTACTTTAAGTCTATGTGCCTCCTATACCTGCAAGCTGTGCAGCCGAGAGAGACATGGGCAGCAGGGACATGGGAACACCATCATCTGCAAGCTCAATTATAAGTAATTTCAACATTTATCATTGTTCCTTCACGGTCACGGAGTCAAAATCCTGAAACTCCCTCCCTAATAGCACTGTCGGTGTACCTAACACACGTGCTCTGATATAAGGGAGAGGAGTATGGCATCACTTGAAAGGAAGTATGTCATGCAATCCAGTTTAGTTTCACTTTTGCTATTAAACAGTGCACACACACACACACATGCGTGTGCACACACACACGCACACACACAGCTTTGCTGCTGGTTTATTCAAGCTTTATACCTTAGCATAAGTGCTTTCATGTGTCTAGTCTCAATAAATGAACCCATAATGTGATTACCCAATCTCTTACAAGTGATTGGTGCATTTACATCATGAAAAAATGTAACATGGTGTGCAGCAATGATTCCTTCTGGACAGCATAATGCTCAGGGGGCAATGGGTGCATGGTGGTAATGCTATTGGACTCATAATCCGGAGGCCCAGGCTAATACTCTCAGGACATGGGTTCAAATCCCACCACAATAGGTGATGGAATTTGAATTCAATTAATAACATCTGGAATTGAAAGCTAGTCTCAGGAATGGCAATCGTAAAACTATCATTGGTTGTTGTCAAAACTCCATCTAGTTCACTAATAGGAAAGGAAATTTGTCATCCTTACCCAGTCTGTCCTACATGTGACTCCAGACTCTCAGCAATGTGGTTGATCCTTAACTGCCCCCTGAAATGACCAAGCAAGCCACTCAGTTGATGGGGATGAGCAATTAATGCTGACCTAGCCAGTTTCACCCACTTCTGTGAGCAAATTCTTAAAAAGCCTGGCAGCAAGATGAAGCCCATGCCACATGGAATGAGATGAGTCTCAATACTTAGTCAGATTGCAATGGAATCGAAGCAGCAGAGCGCGTTGAACTCAGTGTGGTGACTGCACAGAAACATTTTGAAGACCAACACCAGGCTAGCTCAGTCAAGATAGGCTAACAACCAGGGTGTCTACCAGATTGATAGTGAGCAAGGGAGAATCCAATAAAACAAAAGAAACCTCATAATAATACAGCTAGAGAAGGTTGCAATTATAATGTGTGAAGATTCAGAAAAGCGTGTGAAAGCAGCTACAATGTCATTCATCCCAGGTACTATAGGAGACGGAAGCTCAAAGGTCTATTGCCAAAACGTCCACAAAGTTCCCCAGTTTGAATTGGGATACAGCTGATCCACTATCTAAAATTAGAATGTTCAACCAGTGTACAAAGCTATGGCCTCTTGATTCAGTTGTGTCTGAACCAGGCAAGCAAGCCAAAAGAATTTGTGCAGCATTAGGAATGAAGATCTACATAGACTGGACAAGTCAGGGTTAACAGCGTAAGAGCTAAAGGATCCCCAGAAGATATGGAGTACATTGAAAGACCAGTTCACCATCAGGTTAAACTTCTGTATTCATCATCTCACATTTGTGCCATTTTGACAACAGCCTACAGAATCCATACCACTTTGTCAGAAGATGCAGAGGGAAAGGGTGATTTTCAAATTCAAAGATAGCAGACAGTTGAGTTGGTGATTGCATTCACATGCATAGAAGTATTCCAGAAAGACAAGCCCGAAATGTAAAGCATTGAAGAACTACTCAAGAATGGTCGCAAGTACAAAGCTATCCTCGCAGATCGACAAAGCTTGCATTTCCCAAGGAAAACCCCAATTAATGATGCACTTACTAGAACACCCAAACCTAGCAAGACATGTGGAAGATGTGGCCTTCTGCATGCACCATGGAAATGCCCAGCTTTCCAGCAATTCTGCAAATGATGTGGCAGAAAGGGCAATTGGTAACAACTGTGCATTAGAACAAAAACTGATGCAGCTACAAAGAGCTGTGTACTGATCCAAACAGACTGTACATAATAAGCACCTTCAAGCAATGAGAACAATCATTTGGTACCTCATCAGAAACATATACATAAGGTGACTGATGCACCAACAACTGGAAACATGATGAGATGAAGAGCGGTGAAGGTATGTTTCACCCAGTTAATGTCGAAGAAATCAGATATCATCTGAAATGGTGTCAAGATTCAAATTATCTACACTAAAAAAGTTGGCAACTATTTGTTATTGGCCAAGAGCGACACAGAGACAAGTGCCAACTTAGTGCCCCTACAAATTCTAAAAAACATGAATCCACAGGCATGGAAGGCCATGGCGAAACCTACTACCGTGAAACTCTCAGCATACAACAGTTCGGTAATTCCATGCACAGCGTCCAAAGTTCTGGAGTGCTCATATAGACATTGTGGCGGCACGGTAGCAGTGGGGCGGCACGGTAGCAGAGTGGTCAGCACTGCTGCTTCACAGCTCCAGGGTCCCGGGTTCGATTCCCGGCTCGGGTCACTGTCTGTGTGGAGTTTGCACATTCTCCTCGTGTCTGCATGGGTTTCCTCCGGGTGCTCCGGTTTCCTCCCACAGTCCAAAGATGTGCGGGTTAGGTTGATTGGCCAGGTTAAAAATTGCCCCTTAGAGTCCTGAGATGCGTAGGTTAAAGGGATTAGCGGGTAAATATGTGGGGGTAGGGGTAGGGCCTGGGTGGGATTGTGGTCGGTGCAGACTCGATGGGCCAAATGGCCTCCTTCTGCACTGTAGGGTTTCTATGATTTCTATGATGACATACTTCGTGGATGCCACCAATGTTACATTGTGGAGAGTAAAGACCCAACAACCATGGCATGCCCTGACCTAACACCAGTAATAATACATGGAATCAGCCAGATCTCATATGGCATATAAGCCTCAGAAACTACTCCTATCACCTCAGTTTATTACTTAACATTGAAGATCCAGAATGTTTTGACAAAATTGGTAGTTTCAACAGAGCTGCAACATTACACCTGCAGGAGAATGCAAATCCATCAACAGGTCTTGATCATTTTGTGCAATGCAAATAACAGTATATATATGAACAGTGGAAGTTTTTACACTACCGAAACTGGAAAACTATCATTGAAGGATGGCCTAATTCAATCCTGATGTGGAGATGCCGGCGTTGGACTGGGGTAAACACAGTAAGAAGTTTAACAACACCAGGTTAAAGTCCAACAGGTTTATTTGGTAACAAAAGCCACACAAGCTTTCGGAGCTCCAAGCCCCTTCTTCAGGTGAGTGGGAATTCTGTTCACAAACAGGGCATATAAAGATACAGACTCAATTTACATGAATAATGGTTGGAATGCGAATACTTACAGCTAATCAAGTCTTTAAGAAACAAACAATGCGAGTGGAGAGAGCATCAAGAGAGGCTAAAAAGATGTGTATTGTCTCCAGACAAGACAGCCAGTGAAACTCTGCAGGAAACTATGCAGACGCTGCGACAACGGATGAATGAACACCGCTTGACAATCACCAGGCAAGACTGTTCTCTTCCTGTTGGGGAGCACTTCAGCGGTCACGGGCATTCGGCCTCTGATATTCGGGTAAGCGTTCTCCAAGGCGGCCTTCGCGACACACGACGGCGCAGAGTCGCTGAGCAGAAACTGATAGCCAAGTTCCGCACACACGAGAACGGCCTCAACCGGGATATTGGGTTCATGTCACACTATTTGTAACCCCCACAGTTTGCCTGGACCTGCAGAGTTTCACTGGCTGTCTTGTCTGGAGACAATACGCATCTTTTTAGCCTGTCTTGATGCTCTCTCCACTCACGTTGTTTGTTTCTTAAAGACTTGATTAGCTGTAAGTATTCGCATTCCAACCATTATTCATGTAAATTGAGTCTGTGTCTTTATATGCCCTGTTTGTGAACAGAATTCCCACTCACCTGAAGAAGGGGCTTGGAGCTCCGAAAGCTTGTGTGGCTTTTGCTACCAAATAAACCTGTTGGACTTTAACCTGGTGTTGTAAACTTCTTACTAATTCAATCCAGCATGCTCACGAACACGCAAGACCATTTTGGCCTCACCAGGACAAACTAGGCATCTCCCAGGGAGTCATGTTTAAAGGCAGGCTGGTCATCACACTGGAATCTTTGTGATCTGCTAGTATTCAACAATTTCATCATTCACACATGGCAAATGTGTACCTACATTTTTATCATGTACATTGGTCATCTTCTCTTGCAGTTTTAAAAAATGTTCCCTAGCTTCTGAGAGAATAGAATGGCTAAGAGTAGGTAAATTGGTATGCACTGGTCTTTCAAACATGACCTCTGCGTGAGAAGTCACACAATAGAGACAGTCTATTGGCTGGGGATGAGGAGTGATTTTGAAGTCATCATCAAGAAGCGTGAGGCATGTCAGGAGTATATGCCAAGACAACACAAAGAACCACTGATTCCACAAGATGTTTCTACCACTCCTTTGTCCAAAATCACATCTGACATGTTTCATATCCATGGCACTGACTTCATCATCATTGACTACTTTACCAAGTACCACATTATTTAACCATTGCACAATTCATCAAGCACAACTGTCACATACACTTTAAATACTATTTTCAGCTTATTTGGTGTGCCTGGAGAGATTAATATGAATAACTTATTTGCTGGTAAGCCATTTCAGGATTTGTGTGAGAAGTGGAATATTGATCACACTACTACTTCTCCTCATTTCCCTAGATCTAACAGCCCAGCTGAATGAATGAATTGTGGGGTGAAATCCTGCATTCACAAATGGATATAGAGCAAGCAAGATTTACACATTGCAATGATTCCATCACTGGTGGATGACATGTTTGAAAGACCAGTGCATACCAATTTCCCTACTCTTTGCTATTCTATTCTCTTAGAAGCTAGAGAGCAGCTTTTAAAACTGCAAATGAAGATGACCAACGCACACAATAAAAAGGTGGGCACAGTTGCGATAGGTTCACACGCAGGATCACACAGAAGATATGTGGCAACCAAGTGAAGTGGCAAGAATCTATTCAGAAACATAGTCCTTTGAAGTCATAACACAAAAGGGGCAACAGTGAGGCATAACCAAGGACAAATCAGATCCATGCCAACTCCACAACCACCATATTGTCCTATTGCATTGAGAACAATCAGAAACAACAGCAACCCAGATCACCATGAGCAATAAAAGACACCTCCAGAAAAGGTTACTATTACCATATCTGGGCATACCAGTAGATTACCTTTACGGTTTAGAGACTCATTGTTTCATCAATCCTATACAGTTATAAAATGGTAACTAAACATGTATTTTAAATAGTTGTACTTCTTTGGAAGGGGGGAAATGTATCTTTAAAAAGAAAGAGGGATGTTATAATATACCTAAGGGATAGGAGTGTGATATCACTAGAAAGGAAGTATGTCATGCAATCCAGTTTAGTTTCATTTTTACTTTTAAACAAAGCACAAACAGCATTCCACAAATTTGACACCTTTGTATAAATGTTCCCATGTGCCTAATTTCAATACATAAAGCCATAATATAGTGACCTTCATCTTATAAGGAAATGATGCCTTTACATCATTATAAAAACACAACAGCTTGAACTGCAAAGGTTCAAGAAAGTGGCTCACCACCTCCTTCTTAAGGGCCACTGGAGGTAAGCAACAAATGCTAGCCTTTCTGGAGGCATCCATATCCCAGGATTAAATATCTTAAAAATGATCATTCGAACTCCTATGTTCTACTTCAGAAGTGTTGTTGAACCTTTCACAGGCAGACAGAGTGTCAGTTCAACATCTTGGCTGAAAGACGGCAGTTCCATCGACGCAGGACTCCCCCTCAGTCCTACACTGAAATGTCAGCTTTGATTTCATAATTTAAATTTGATCGCTAAACATGGACTCTGAAATACATTAAAGTTGAAGCATTAAGAATTTCTCTGCGGTACAGGCTGAAGACTGGGAGGTGCCTGAACAGCACAGTGCTACCAATAATCAGAGGATAGAATTACAACATGACAAGTTATCACCATACAAATAGAGAATTTATTAAGGATGAAAGTTGACACAAAAGTTTGATTTGGAAAACCATGAAGAAACAACAATGACTAAGGTTTGGAGTCAGGGGTTGCACTCGGACAGAAATTTTTCTGTAAACTGTGTTAAAAAGTATAAAATATGGCGAGCCGAAGCCACAAGATGCCAGTGAGCATCAAAGACTAAATAAACACCTAGATATTACAGTTGGCGATATTGGTGGGCGGATGTTAGATATTTACACAAGTTTTTTTTTGGCAACTATTTAAATTCATTTATTGAAAATAAAAGTTGGTATCTTCCTCTGCTAATAGCACACAGTACTTTCCTAAGGATTAAATGTGTCAGTTTAGGAGATCAAAGCCTGAATATAAATGGCAGGAAGGTGGAGTTTGTGTTTTACCTTTGAACAGAACGGTTGTCACAAGTGCTCTCTGGTTTGTTGAAGTATTGTTCAGGGAACGGAAACGTGACTCTCTACTGCCATCTAGAGATCAGTGCATGACCTTATTCCAAAAGAGTGAGCTCGACAGGAGAGTGTTACCCACACATTCACAATTTCTGGTCAAAGTGCAGCTCAGGTCAAAGAGGAGCAAAATCCTGTCCTATCCTTTGAACAGTGCATACAGGATAGTTTCACCAAAATTTGAAATACTTTTTCAGTATAAAAGGAAGATGCTGATTCTGTTTTTTTAAAGATTTGTTCACAGCCCAAGAGGTGATCAAGGACCCAGAATGGAGAGGAGAAATTAAAATTCTGATTTTACCATCAGTATTCTAAAAAGACACCTTGCACATTACAAAAGAGCATGTTCTTAGTTACTTGTGTTAGCTCCCTAAAATAGGCATATGTCTTCAAATATCAGTGAAAACTATGAATTAACACTACAACCGTGACATCTGTATATGTATTATTTTCTGAGCAACCTCTACCAATGCAAGTCAAAAGATTGTGGGTTTAGCACAGAAATTTGAGCGCGCAGACATTTCAGTGCAGCACTGAGAGAGCGCGGTATTGTCTTTCAGATATGACATTAAATGGAGATTCCACCTTTCCTCAGCTGAGATAAAATACGGTCCTTTTGGAAAAAAAGATGGGGAGAGATCCTTGACGTTCTGGCCAATACTTATCCATGAACCAACAACACTACAGCAGAATACCTGGGGAGTTACTCATAGCTCTTTCTCAGAGTTTGCTGGGTGCAAACAGGTTGGTATATTTCCTGTATTACAACAGTAACTTTGCTCCAGAAAAGTATTTGTTTGGATGTAAAGAATTTTGAAGCATTGCAAGAATTCTTTTGCATTTCCTTTTATCTTCTGACCTGAAGTCACACTTAACCTCATTAACATTTGATCGGACGAAACCATAATAACCAACCAGATCTTTACAAAGATAAAAGCAAATTACTGCGGATGCTGGAATCTCTGGGTATCCAGACTCAAAACATGACCTCTGTTCTCTTGCCACAGATGCTGTCAGCCCTGCTAAGAGTTTCCAGCATTTTCTGTTTTTCATAGTCATAGTGGTTTACAGCATGGAAACAGGCCCTTCGGCCCAACTTGTCCATGCCGCCCCTTTGTTTAACTGCTAAGCTAGTCCCAAATCCCTCGATACCCATCTTACCCATGTAACCTGTGTGGAATTTGCACATTCTCCCCGTGCAAATTGAACATTGTCCAGCTGCATCCAACATTTTGATGTAGCTCCAACGTCCCCAAACTAATGTGTCCCAGAGTGTTTTATGAGCACAACCTTTGCTCATCCTAAGCACTTTTTAAAAGACAAAATTGTACCCGCCTCTACTGCTACCTCTGGCAGCTCGTCCACTCACCACCCTGTGTGTGTGAAAGATCTCTACAAACATGGCTCTACCGACTGAGCAACAACATACAGCACCCTCTATTGGCAAATACACACTTTGAATTTCTTACACTGTTTGAATTCACTCCGTCATCAAATTTCATGAATTTGTTATGCGGCATGGTGGCACAGTGGTTAGCACTGCTGCTCACAGCGCCAGGGACCCGGGTTTGATTCCCGGCTTGGGTCACTGTCTATGTGGAGTTTGCACATTCTCCCTGTGTCTGCATGGGCTTCCTCCGGGTGCTCCGGTTTCCTCCGACAGTCCAAAGATGTGCAGGTTAGATGGATTGGCTATGCTAAATTGACCCTAGTGTTAGGTCAATTAGCAGGCTAAATATGTGGGGTTACAGGAATAGGCCATGGTGGGATTGTGGTCGGTGCAGACTGGATGGGCCGAATGGCCTCCTTCTGCACTGTAGGGATTCTATGACATGTAAATTCTTACCGTCAAAATCTTAGATTTATTTTAAATTTGCTGCAACAAATATAATCCACAAGAACCACTGGTAGTTTTACCCACTGTTCAATCAATCAGCTTGTCATTAAATTTTGACATTACGCCCTCTAGCATAAAAACATCACTCCTCTTGAAAATTAAACGCAGCGAGATAAAAATCCAAAATGACAGCCCCCAATTACTGTCAATTTCTGTGATCACAAGAAGGACTCAACTATTATTTAGGATACTTTATCCACACAATCACATTTTCTTTCAAAGTAGGATACATACCAATAAAGTGGACACAAAACCTGGATGTATTGTGAACTGTGAGGAAGATCGTGATAGTCTTCAAGAGGGCATAGGCCGGTGGAATGGGTGGTCAGTCGGAGTTGGAACTTAATGTACATAAGTGTGAAGTGATTCGTTTTGGTAGGAAGAACTTAAAGAGATGATACAAAATAAGGGGTACAATTCTAAAGGGGATGCAGGGGAAAGAGGCCTGGAGGTATATGAGCACAAGCCATTGCAGGTGGGCAAGGCAAGTTAAGAAATCTGTTAATAAAGCATACGGGATCCTAGATTTTATAAACAGGGGTATAGAGTACAAAAGATGTATAAAACGCCGGTCCTACCTCAACTGGGGTATTGCATCCACATCTGGGCACCAAACCTTAGAAAGGACATGAAGGAATTACAGAGGGTCGAGAAAAGATTCATGAGAATGGTTCCAGGGAAGAGGAACTACAGCAACATGGGCAGATTGGAGAAGCTGAGACTATTCTTCACAGAAAAAAGGTTAAAATATTTGATAGAGATGTGCAAAATCGTGAAGGGTCTAGACAGAGTAGACAGGGAGAAACTATTCCCACTGACAGGCAGGTTGGAAAGCAGAGGATACGAATTTAAGGTGACTGACAAAAGCAGGCAGCAATTTTTTAAACCAAGAATCTGGAATGCAACTCCTGGGAGTGCAGTGGGGGCAGACTCCTTCAAGGCCATCAAAAGAGAATTGGATAATTACCTGGAGAGGGAAGATTTACAGGGCTACGGGAAAAGGCAAGAGAATGGGACTAGTTGATTTGCTCATGCAGAAAGCTGGCAAGGGCACAATTGGTTGAATGGCCTCCTTCTTTGTCGTAGCCATCCTAAGTGCAAGATTAATGTTCTTTAAACTTCCTGTATTTCCTTTATTTTCCAACATTACTTTTGAGTGTTTTTCTATCGCAAAGCGAAAATGAGGCAGTATCAAACTAATTTTGAGTTGGTCGCCAGTGATTAACTTTTAAAAACCTTTTTCCTGCAAATACATTTTCAGAAAAATACTATTGCAAATGTTCCAGCAAAACACAAAGGAAATAATTTCAGAATCGGCCTTTTAGAACTGGTTTTCTTTTAAATTTCTCCCTCTTCCTGCTGTTAGTGTGGGCATTCTCTCAGTTATAATATTCATGGTACCACATGCTGGTTGTCATGAATACCTTATTGTATTTCAAATTGTGCTATTTTATTACTAATGGAATACTGTGTTCATGGAAGGTGTTTGTAAAACATTTTTTTTGTTAGTGGAGGGTGAGAGGTCATGTGTCATTTACATCAAAATTCACATTAAACACCAGCGGGGGGATGATGCACTTGAAGCCAATTTATTAACATGGCGTCTGCAAACAAATGGATACAGCTTTGCCAAACATTTAGTCATACGTTTAAGAAAAATAAACTGCTGTTACTTAGTTAGAACCAAACACTTGGGATAGTTTAATGTATCCCAGATTCTCTCAGCTGCATCATCCCTCGCGTGAGCATTATAAGAGGCTTGAAGTGAATGGGTGACTTGGCTGCTCCACCTAGTGGCAAATTTAGTTATAACCAGTAAGTGCTCCAAGTGTGACACAGCTGCTCCACCTGCTGGACCGGCTAGCCTGTTTCAGCAATTTTTTAACCAAGAATCTGGAATGCAACTCCTCGGATCCGTGCAGTGGGGGCAGACTCCTTCAAGACCATCAAAAGAGAATTGGATAATTACCTGGAGAGGGAAGATTTACAGTGCTACGGGAAAAGGCAAGAGAATGGGACTAGTTGATTTGCTAAAAAAAGTTTAAACAAGTTAAAAAAAGTTTTTTGTTTTAAAAAAAGTTGCTTCAGTGAACAATCATTGAAACAACTATATGATGACATCAACAAGTTCCATCCCACCATCAGACTCACCATGGACTACTCTCCAGAATCGGTTGCATTCTTGGACACACGCATCTCCATCGAGGACGGTCACCTCAGCACTTCACTGTACCACAAGCCCACGGATAACCTCACGATGCTCCACTTCTCCAGCTTCCACCCTAAACACGTTAAAGAAGCCATCCCCTACGGACAAGCCCTCCGTATACACAGGATCTGCTCGGATGAGGAGGATCACAACAGACACCTCCAGACGCTGAAAGATGCCCTCATAAGAACAGGATATGGCGCTAGACTCATTGATCAACAGTTCCGACGCGCCACAGCGAAAAACCGCACCGACCTCCTCAGAAGACAAACACGGGACACGGCGGACAGATTACCCTTCGTCATCCAGTACTTCCCCGGAGCAGAGAAGCTACGACATGTTCTCTGGAGCCTTCAACATGTCATTGATGAAGACGAACATCTCGCCAAGGCCATCCCCACACCCCCACTTCTTGCCTTCAAACAACCGCACAACCTCAAACAGACCAATGTCCGCAGCAAACTACCCAGCCTTCAGGAGAACAATGACTACGACACCACACAACCCTGCCACAGCAACCTCTGAAAGACGTGCCGGATCATCGACACGGATGCCATCATCTCACGTGAAAACACCATCCACCAGGTACATGGTACATACACTTGCAACTCGGCCAACATTGTCTATCTGATACGCTGCAGGAAAGGATGCCCCAAGGCATGGTACATTGGGGAGACCATGCAGATGCTACAACAAAGGATGAATGAATACCGCTCGACAATCACCAGGCAAGAGTATTCTCTTCCTGTTGGGGAACCCTTCAGCGGTCACGGGCATTCAGCCTCTGATCTTTGGGTAAGCTTTCTCCAAGGCGGCCTTCACGACACACAACACAGAGTCGCTGAGCAGAGACTGATAGCCATGTTCCACACACATGAGGACGGCCTCAACTGGGATCTTGGGTTCATGTCACACTATCTGTAACCCCCACAACTTGACTGGGCTTGCAAAATCTCACTAACTGTCCTGGCTGGAGACCATACACATCTCTTTAACCTGTGCTTAACCCTCTCTCCACTCACATTGTCTGTACCTTTAAGACTTGATTACCTGTAAAGACTCGCATTCCAACCATTATTTTGTAAATTGAGTTTGTGTCTTTATATTCCCTGTTTGTGAATAGAACTCCCACTCACCTGACGAAGGGGCAGCGCTCCGAAAGCTAGTGGCTTTTGCTACCAAATAAACCTGTTGGACTTTAACCTGGCGTTGTGAGACTTCTTACTGTGTTTACCCCAGTCCAACTCCAGCATCTCCACATCGGGCTAACCTCACCAGAACATGAGAGCTCAGAACTTGTGTTTCTGTGGTTCCCCAAAGAAATAGCAGCAATTTCCTGACTTTCACTTCTGAAGGTGAGTTAGATGGGCAGCAATGCAAGAGCAAACCAAGAAGTACTACTCCATGCAACACAGCAGGTCTGTTGGATTTGATCAAAGGCATTCAAAGGTGAGCAGATTCACAGGCACCATCGAGCAAAGGTTGAGAACGAGTAAATCTTTTTTTATCCTTTTGCCAAGATGTCAGGGCCTGAATTTCCTCTCTGTCACAACAGGGAACAATTCACTCTCACCTTTCTGAAAATACTTAGCAGGTCCGGCAGCTTCTGTTGAGGGAGTGAAAGGGAAACTTAGAATCAGAATGCAGAAGGAAGCCATTCGGCCCATTGAGTCTGCACCAATTCTCTGAAAGAGCATCTTACCTAGGATCTTTCCCCCACCCCATCCCCGTAACCCTACACATTTAATCATAGAAATCATAGAAACCCTACAGTGCAGAAGGAGGCCATTCGGCCCATCGAGTCTACACCGACCACAATCCCACCCAGGCCCTACCCCCCACATATTTTACCCGCTAATCCCGCTAACCTACACATCTCAGGACTCTAAGGGACAATTTTTAACCTGGCCAATCAACCTAACCCGCACATCTTTGGACTGTGGGAGGAAACCGGAGCACCCGGAGGAAACCCACGCAGACACGAGGAGAATGTGCAAACTCCACACAGACAGCGACCCGAGCCGGGAATCGAACCCAGGACCCTGGCGCTGTGAAGCAGCAGTGCTAACCACTGTGCTACCGTGCCGCAGACACGGGGACACGGGGACACGGGGAGGATGTGCAAACTCTACAGTGTCACCCAAGGCTGGAATTGAGCCCAAGTTCCTGGCACTGTGGGGCAGCAGTGCTAACCACTGTGCCGCCCATAATCTTTCAGGCCTGTGACCTTCATCTAAAATTCAGAGACCTTTCTTACTTCCAGCATCCACAGTATTTTTTGTTTGTTATCCTGGCCCGAGCTTATTTTCTGGAGCCAGCAGGGTGTAGCTATCTTATCAGGTGCCACAGCATAATGGCACATGGGGTGTGGGTGGGGGAATGAATGGGTGTGGAAAAAGTGGTTAGAAATTACACACCATAAGAATTTGCAGTTGAGAAAATCAGTGTTTTCTAACATGGCACCCACTCACTAACCACCATTAACAATGCTGCATACTCGGGGCACACATGCATCTACCGTATCCGACATCACCACAGCACAAATTGTGATCATATATTATATGGCAGATTTCCTTCATTAGCACAGGTTCAAACATGATTAAGCACGTTAACGCACCAGTCTCCCCAAAATACAATATAAATGCTGGCGGACAGTGATGGATTACAGATAGAGGCGCTTCAGGAGATCAGAATGAAAGCATCACTAAGGGCAGCAGAAGAAATCCTTGATTGATGAGGGAATCTGTTCTTATAACATTGCTTGTTCTGTGCAAGTACAAATTTTGCTTCTTGGACTTGAGAACGTGATCCTTAGATTACATAGTCTTACAGTAACTAATCAGTATCTAATTACAGTTACGTGTAAGCAAATAGTTCAAACAGATGGGTCTCTGTTTCTACAGGCAAGGGCAGTTAGCGGATGCCAAGTCTAGTAAGGTCAAGGATGTGGAGGTCCTTCCAACCAGAACAATAGGGCCTGATTTAATGAATATTTCCAACACCTGGTTAGACCACCTGAAATGGCAAACAGCAAAAGATGTAAGGTTTCATAAGTGGTTCAAGCCATTTAACATACCAAAGGTTCTGTTCTGGGCATTCTGTTACCATTTTCAGTCACCTTCTTCAATCACATGTCTCCTCAGGCAACTTTTGCTGTGGTCCATGCATGGAAAGGATCTCATGTCACAGTGCGAGGAGGTGTTTTTTCAATGAAGGCTGTAGGGATGTCAAAGTTAAGGAGCTTGTGTGTTTCTCTGAGGGGACTGGGGGAATGCAGGTGGAGTACTACCCTTCCTGGCTGAGGGGGGGTTTAAAAGCTTTAAAACTTTGCTGGGCCCCTGCTCTCCAATGAGGCATGATGTGGAGATGCCAGCGTTGGACTGGGGTAAACACAGTATGAAGTTTAACAACACCAGGTTAAAGTCCAACAGGTTTATTTGGTAGCAAAAACCACACAAGCTTTCGGAGCTCCAAGCGGAAGGGGCTTGGAGCTCCGAAAGCTTGTGTGGCTTTTGCTACCAAATAAACCTGTTGGACTTTAACCTGGTGTTGTTAAACTTCATACCCCAATGAGGCAGCAGACAACACAGGACTTACCCAGTGTGGGGCATCAAATTACACTGCAGGTCTAAATCACTGTCATGAATAATGCAGCAGACGAAGGTGTGGCAGGCTGCAGGCAGCATCTCAGTTTGTAGGATGGTAAATCTTCATCCAAACATTCCTTGCCCCTCATGGGTTGGGGGAGGCAGGTTAAAATCAAACTCATGGCTTTTGAGTGGGCAAATGAATAAGGAAATGGAGAAGGGGATGAAGGTGTTGTAGTTGGAAGGACCAGTAGACTAATGTCTTTGCAATGAAATACAGCATCACAGGATGAGACATGCAGTAATGGAAGCCAATAGGTTCTTGAGAATGAATAGTTAGCAGCTCTTTGCTTAACAGGTGAACATGTTTGAACAGCAATTGGCTGGAGAAAGTGTGTGCTGTTGTAAATTGCAACGACACCCGAGTATTAATTCAGTAAAAGGAATCCAACCTTAAATATGACCCACTTTCCGTGTGTGATAAAATTTACACAAAGCCTGGGAGACAAAGTGATGTTGTTCAGCAAGGTGCTGCTGAGTTTCGGAAAGGGGGAATGTCTCTATCTAGACAGGGGACTGCTGTCCATCCTTAACAGAAAAAAGAGGTTTGCTGGATATCCTCCCAGAATATAGACTAGTAAGATATCTGTAATTAAGGTAATCTCAGCGGGAGATGGGAGAATGTCCACTTACGGCTATGAACAATGTTGGATGCTTTACTGGAATATGAGAAGTTCAGCTTAAATAGTGGTTACATTGCTTTAGTTTATCAGGCGTTTTTTATGACCTCAGAACATCCTGAGGCATTTTACAGCCAATTAGATACATTTTGACGGAGGAAAGGTGCCAACCAATTTACCCATATCATGGTCCCACAGACAGCAATGTCTTGGAGATGGTTTAGTGATGCTGGTTGAGGGATAAATATTGGCCAGGTCAACAAGGAGAACTCCCCAGCTCTTCTTTAAATAGGAGCATGGGAGCGGCCACCACCTCAGTTTAGCATCCCCAAGACACGACGCAGAACATCATTATCTAAAAATGGGGGAAAAGAGCCGGGAACCTGATACAACTGTTTCTTGCCCCAACTACATTACAGTGAGTTTATCCTGAGGGGGAAATCTGAGGACTACATTTCCTTAGTGAAAATAACAATAATCATAACTACATTTCATCTGTTCACATCTTTCTACCATTTCCTTACTGCATTAAAATTGCTCCAAAAATGGGCACATTAAATATGACCAAAATTTTTCTTTTAATGTAACCTGCAGCATATATTAAACTGGTGTTAAAAATATTTTTTAAAAACTTGAGGATTCCAAGAATACAAGCACATTATTTTTCAATAAACTCTGCTAAGCACAATGGAGCCTCGTAAGGTGGGCACTTCAGAGCTATTATGAACTCACTGTTGAATTCATTGTGAGATCACAATCCACCTCCCATACAAGAAAATTATCTTTTGAACAATGAACTCTGTAATCATTGTCCAACATCAGCCTTGAACAGGGATTGCATACTCTTCGGTCCATGAAAGAAATATACTTTCTAAATAAGGCCGTGATCAGTGTGTGAGCGAACAAATTATTTGGGACACTTACATTCCGAAAAGTGCGTTTTCACAAGAACATTGCAGGCATCTATTTGGTGTTTATCATGATATGTTTAATTCTATTTTTGCTTCATTTAAAACAAGGAAGGTGTAATATTTACAAAATACGGTTATCTGTACATTATCAATAAGTTGCCAGAAAGTGATATCGTAAAATACTTTAAACTTTATAATGTAGGCTCCAGGAGGATTCATTTTTGAAAGCAACTCAAGATTTAAAGCTGAGGAATGACTGTTGGTGATGTTACGGTGTGAAGAGCATGCCTACTAATCTCTCCAACAGCCCTTTCTAGGCTTTCATTTGAAAGTCATATTGATTTCTGAAAAACACTTGTGTTTCTCTCAGCAGAAGGTGGCAAGTTCTAGCAATCACCGTGAATAAGACCAAACCCATTTAACCAACTCACACCAATCACAATGGATGAAGACTATGCTGACTGTGCTCCTCCAGCTCTATCACAGAACCTCAATGAAGACAAGTATTTGGAGATCTCTTCTCATCAGAAAACCATATTAGGTTTGTACAGCAAGCAGTTACTCTTTATCCAAGATAAACTTATCAAGTATTCCTCTCTATTCCCTCCCTATATGCCCGAGTTAATATTCCCATTCAGGTGACCTGTCCTGTGCATCAAATCAGTGGTGTCTGATACAGCTATCTCACATTGAATCCTCACAAGTATAATATTTCTAGCATGACATTGCTCAGGTACAAGAATTGTTATATATTTAAGTCAGTGTCTTCTAATATTTACATGACCTTACTGGTCCATTGTTTTTTTTCTTTCTATTTCACACTTTTAATTCTTTTCATATTGTGTAGGGAGAAGAAGTTGAATCCACCCCTAATTTTGATTTCTGATCCTGGAAACACTTCACTGGGGAAGATTCGGTTGAAACTTTCTTGAAGTCATATTGTGCTTGGGATGTCATTGCTTTTTATGGCCACATGATTACCACTGATGAATGGCAAATGAATGTTTCATATTGCCTCCCACAGACCAATCCCAGAACTCCATAAGTTACCATGCAAAGAAAATCACAGGACCAGTGAGCTATTGATGAATCCCATGTCCATATTGTGTTTATCACTAATACTTTTACAATAAATGAAAGAAAAAGGGTTGACCCTCCATCTTGCTATTACCTCATCAATAATTTGTATTTAAATAGCGACTTTAACATGAAAAAGCTCCCCAGGAAGGCAAGCAAGTGAACAATTGACTAAAATAGTAATGCTGGTTACCATCATTGTTTTCGGGAAAATTGCTCAGTTTAAATATATTTAAATGTGTAATATTATGGGCATTGTAACCTCTACTTCTCTTTACTTAGATTTATTTGGTAATAGACTACAGAATTGTTATAAAGCCTGAATTACATTTTCTAAATGGAAAACCAATATTGTCACTTCCCATTGCAGATCTGGATGCTATTTTCAACTTGGAACAATCAAAGCTTCACATAAACCATAGCTTTGAAAAGCCCAGATGCCCAAATAAAAGGATGCCATCAAAACACCCAATACATCTACACGAAATGGAAGTAGGTTTCAAGTTCACCGAATGTAAACAAATCAATATTTTTTTTAAATCAGAAGGTATCAGAGGGCGAGATTACTGTTGCTTGTTTTGGTGAATGATATTTAATGGAGTGAAGTTGTATAAACCCATAACACATCCATGGGTTTTAGTGTGAGCACTGGCCTAAGAGTCAAATTAACCTTTTCACAGATGTATGTAAACCTTGAGTCAAAGGAGCTATTAAAACATAATTTGAACCCAACATGGAGCTGCCCTGTGTAAGGGTAGAGCTCTGGCCTCTGTGCCAGTCTAGCCCCGTACCTCAGCATCAGCAGAGTTGTCAATCTTGGTACGGTTATAGCCCCTGACCTTAGCACTGGTGGAGACATTAACCTCCATACTGATCAGGCTCTGCTTTTGGTTACAGAACTGTTATAAACTAATCAAATCACTCAAATCGATAAGATTACAAAAAAATTGAATTCATGCCAGTCAGAACTGTAATATCAAAAGAATATGAATGGTGAAAAGCTGTTTCTGTTAATAAACTTCCATTTTGCTTACCCTTGAAGAAGATTTTAACAGAAGAATTTGCACACGAGAAGACAGAAAACTTCAAGCCAGGAAGTAGCAAAGTAGGAGAATTCAAACCAGATGAATCTGGATATCGATATTTGAAGATTGGTGGGATGAGAGTTCTGCCTGTGCCTGTTTCTGGGCCAATGTTCTGGCCTGAAAAAAATAAATAAACTGCTTAAGATTTTTTGTTTTTACAGAGTTTGGCTTAATTTCAGCGTGTGTGAAATCTATTTCTTTAATCAGTACCATGTCAGGTTTACTAATCTTTTGATTCTGTGCCTCCCTTAGGAAATTAGTGAATAGGATCATAACATTTGGCACTGAATCTGATGAAGTTGTGTGTGTCATGATGTGCTCTGTTAGACTTTACCCTTTACCCATCAACATCTCAGTTTCTTTTGTTTTGGAAGCAGCCTCTCGAAGCAGTCTGGCTATGCAGCAACCTGGAAATTCTACTCCCACTTCCCTCCCCGGACCCAGGACATGTACAAGTTGGTCCCTTGAACAAAAGTAATTTAAAGGGGCAGCACATTTAAACAAATCATCCACAAAGTCCAAAGAAAATGAGAGGGAGTGTTGCCTGTAACTTTCTCAAAGTGTAAACTAATAATAGCAAAAAGAGAGTCAAAGCTTTTTGTCCTGCACTCATCAGGACACTTCATAAGAATACCAGTATAAGGGGAAAACAACAATTTATACTGTACGAGGAGAGAATGCTGATTGGTAGAGATGTTGCCATGGAGAATGCACCAGCTGATGAAGACCGGCAGATAACTGCCAAGCATGTTTGAAATGGGTGGCACGGTAGCACAGTGGTTAACTGCTGCTTCACAGCTCCAGGGACCTGGGTTCGAATCCCAGCTCGGGTCGCTGTCTGTGTGAAGTTTGCACATTCTCCCTGTGTCTGCGTGGGTTTCCTCTGCGTGCTCCGGTTTCCTCCCACAGTCCAAAGATGTGCGGGCTAGGTTGATTGGCCATTCTAAATTGCCCCTTAGTGTCCCAGGATGCATAGGTTAGAGGGGTTAGTGGGTAAAATATGTAGGGATATGTGAATAGGGCCTGGGTGGGATTGTGGTCAGTGTACACTCGATGGGCCGAATGGCCTCTTTCTGTACTGTAGGATTCTATGAAATATAAACCAGGCAGTTTGACCTTGATTGGTCAAGGCACTGCCCTGGGGAATGAAACAGCTGTCACTTATTTTATTTAGATGAAACAGATGCAATGGGTGCACATGTTCTTTCTGTCTACAACAAACAAGGCCTTCTACACAATTGTCATAACCTGGAAGTGCAGCAGGTGTATGGGGGCATCATCACCTCCAGGTTTCCCATCCTATGCTGACTTGGGCATAGATTAGCATTCCTTCATCAACTATGGATCAGAACTCGAGAACACTCAAACAATACAGGAGTAGCCTCATCAAATGGACAGCAGCAGTTCAACAAGATGACTCGCAACCACCATCTTAAGGGCAAGTAATGTTGGTTACCGACTGTGAGCCTCCCTAGCCATTCCATATCCTGAGAATGAAGTTTAAAAAGATGCGAGCGTTGTCAGAAATATGAGATGCCTGGAGTCCCATTTCCTGTGTCCCCAGTAAGTCCCAAAGTAGGAAATCTTGCTCCTTCTGGCGGGATTATCATTCACTGATCTGGTAAGTTGTTTATACTGTTGATTCCTGCTTTGAGAGATGTCGCTGTTTTCAGTGCGATCAAAAATAATATTCAGACCCCATGGGAGTGATGCAACTGGCGAAGATGCTGTGGTAACTATTTTAATCAAGTGAACTGTGGTTAGAAAGCCTCCTTGTAGTCAAAGACGTTGTTGGCAATGAAATCCTTCATAAATCCTCAATTTCCAATCCAGTCTCTCAAGTACATTCAGGAGATTGGGAATGTGAAGTATTGTTTCCTTTGGACAATTATTCATTCAACAAAAAACAAGGTCAAGCAGAAAGCAAGTGTTTTTCATAATGCCACATGTGGTGTTTTGGACAAAAAAAAAGCAAATTGGGCCCTGTTCACTTTCTTAGCAATAGTACACGGTGGCAGCAATGGGACTGTAAAACTCAAAAGTTAAAAGTAAAACAAGAACTCCTTGCAAATGTTGGAAATCGGAGATAAAAATATTAAATGCTAGAAAAACACAGCAAATCAGTCAGCATCTTAAAAAGGAAAAGACAGGTTAAATTGTAGATGTGCACCCTTCTTCAGAATTAAATTATGGGTAATGCAGGTAGAATGTATCGTGACAAGAGAAATAGCAAGTTGTGTTTTTAGTATTGTATCGTTTCACTCCAGGTGATGCAGTCCTCATCAGTAGCTCACACACAGGCTTCAAAATCTCCACAAACCAGCTCCAGATCAACTACAAAACTGCAGATAGTGATCCATGATTGTAGCAAGTTAGGCCATCCATGTGTGCTAAACCTGAATTCAAACTAACTCGCATACTTCAAAGGTTCAAGCATATTGGAATTAATTTGATCAACAATGAAGTTGCACACAAAAGTTGAAATTTTTTTTTTAAAACTCTAAAGGCTGCTTCTGAAGGTGAAGTTTCGCCACCATGGAAAGTTGACCATCTTTGACATGGTCTTCATGTGCAATCAGGAGTTGAACACCATGGCATGACGATGAGAAGCTGTGACAGAGATTTACAACTTTACCAGCTAACCACACACATGAAACTGTTTAAGGACCTATTTTTTTTTAAAAGACACACATAAAAAAAATGGCTGCTATGAGTCATCTAACGTCTGATACTGCAAGTTGACCATTTCTCCAAAACAATTCTACATGAATTGCATTGCACTACAGTTGCATGGAATTTCACATTTGGGTGGTGTAGATATCCACTTCATTAGAGTGACTCTCTTGAAAGGAAGGCATTAAAAGTGCAAGGTGATGGACTTTGATCAGCTGTATTTATATCAAGATAATGGGAACTGTTAACTAGTCAGATACTCATCAGACATTCAAAATCACCTCTGGAGGACAAAATAACCCCATCTCCTGTTGATTCCTATCTTAAAATGTATCAAAGATTTCAGAGGTAAAAAGATCAAAAATGGAATTACTTGGTCTACAATGATGACTGCAAGACATGCTAATCGAATTCCTTTTGGGTAGACCACAAGAGTATTAAAAACTGGTTCTGCCAACCAGGATCAGGGTGAGAAAGAAACATTCGCAGTCATCTGAAAACACTGCCGCAAGACAGCAGAAAAAATTTCTCTTTCCAAAGCTAAAACTGTATATTCAAAGTGCAGACCTGAACCAAGTCAACTTCAGAATTCTACAGGAAACCAACTAACTTCAAACAGCTGCAATGTTCAACAATCTACAGCTCAAAGTCAAGCAAAGGACTTAATTGTATATCCCTTTAACTTTTTATTGGACTCCAACTTCATTACATCTAATTTGTATGTCTTTTTTTCTCAGATTTAGTAGCAAATAAATTTGCTCTTTCTTTGACTTAAGGAAACCTGATCTGATTGGCTCCTTATTAGCAAATAAATACATTTGAATTGGAAAAGGCATTTTAAGGGGAAAATACATTTTAAAAACCTGTGCTGGGATCAACCAAGGGGGCTGAATAGAAGGGGGAGCCAACCCACTCCTCCTTGCCCAGTCATAACAAAATTTAGGACTGGTTTCCGAGATTTGCTCCCACGTACTAACAAAAGAATAAGAGTACAAAAAGTAAACTGTCCCTTTGAAAACAATTAAAAATTGCAAAAAGAGGTTGAGTCTGTAATACTGAAGTGCAATAATGTTCACATTTTATGTCAGTACTTTTCGAGAAGAGAGGAAAGTTACTTAGGTGGATTTGAAAATTCTGTCCCTCGGAGAGCTAAAAGCCCTAGCTAGGCATTTAGGATGAGAATTTCACGCAAAAACCATAAAATCAGAAATTTTAAAATGAGTGGCCAAACATCGCAAAGTAGTATTTGCTGACACGGAAACAGGTACATTCGCAACAGAGAAATTAAGATTGGTGCAGCGGAAATTGAAACTGGCATTTCAGGAAAGGGGAAACAGGAGAAAGACAGGATAGGGAACAAAGGGAAGAGAGAGAATTCCAGAAAAGGCAAAGGGATTTTTAATTAAAATAACTCGAGCTGAGATGCAAGGATCCGGCTATGTTCTCTGAAGACATCACTAGCTCAGACTTAAGACTGAGGGAATCGTTCACCCATTTAATCCCTCAGTTCGACGAAGCAGCTCTGGACACCTTCTTCATCTCTTTTGAATGGTTAGCACAGCATTTAACGTGGCCAATTCAACACTGGTCCTGTTATTGCAAAGTAAGCTTTAAGAAAGAACTCACGAGATTTTCTCTCTCTTAACTGAAGAAAGTGCCACAAGATATGAGGCAGCAAAAAAGGAAATTTTAAATGCATACCAGTTGGTGCCAGACATGTACATTTAGAAGTTCTGGAATCAGCCTGACCAGACCTACCTAGAATTTGAGAGGTTTAAGCAGCTTGCTTTCCACCAGTGGGTATGGGCACATAAAACATAAGCCACTGATCAAAACCTTCATGAAATAATTCTCTTTGAGCAGTTCAGAAATTCCGTACATTTCCCAATAAGAACACACATTGAGCAACATAGGGCAGCAGGGGCCACGCAGGCACAAAGATGACTGACGATAACGAACTGATCCACAAATTCTCATCCCAAAGGAAACCCTTAGGGAGAAGGGACAGCTGGAAATACAGAGAGCCCGCCTCAGGGCAGAAAGGGTGGCCAGGAAGCTTGTGCATTTTAACTGCTGAAAGGTAGGAGTAGGACTGCTGCAGGGTACAGAGAGCAACATCTCTTCAATTAAAGTTTCAAATACAAAAAAAAACTGGGATTTATTGGGGCACATAACCTCACACAGATCATGGGAGTGAGTTAGAGAGCATAGCAGATCAGGCTATAGCTCAGACTGTGGCAGCAAATCCCCGTAGACACACTAGTGAGAATGTCGGTGAGTTTAAACAAATCCCTGAGTATTAGAAGGATATTGTATCAGAAGAGCAGCCACATTTCCCCAGGGTGAGGTGAGTAAGCCTATAGTGATACTGAGGGATACAGGGTCCAGTTAAACTCTACTGCTGGGAAATGGCATGATCTTTCCACCAGAGAGTGCACTAAGTGCCAAGATACTGGTAAGGGCATTCCCTCGCACTGGGTGCACCTGGAGTGCAACCTTGTTTCAGGACTGGTGACCACAAATGGGGTCAACCTGCTCCTCGGCAATGACCTGACAGGGTCAAAAGTGAGAACATCTCCAGTGCTCTCAGGGGGAGCCAAGCGAGGTCAGGAGACAATATATTTTCAGGACATATTGCCTGGTATTTTCTCTGACTGTGTGATAACCCAGTCTATGGCCAGACAAGCTCCATCAGTGCAGGCTGAAGAGGCGCTGGAGACAGATGACTCTGTTGTATGGTTATCTGAAGCCTCTCTCAGACATCCGGAAGACCGAAAGGAGGTAATAAATAAATCTTCCTTGACTGAGACCCAGGAAGCTGACCCAAAGAAATTTGCTCCCCAGGCAATTTCTAAATGCTATCAGATTAAAATGAGTTGCTAATGAGGAAGTTGAGACCCCCACAGACCTGAAAATGAGGAGTGAACAGCGATCCACCAAGATATCTCAGGGAAATATTACGGCTGGCACACAAAGCCCATGGACTAAACATGTCGGCACATGACAAACCCAAGCCCACATCAACCAACATTTCTACTGGCCACAACTCCACAAGGATGTAGCAAGGTATTGCAGAAAGTGCCACACCTGCCAGGTTATGGGGAAACCCCAGCCTGCATTAAAACCTGCATGTCATTCCTATGCCAGCTTTTGGGGAACCATTCAGCATGGTGTTCGTGGAATGTGCGAGACACCTGCCCAAAACAAAAATGAGCTACCAGTATATCCTTACCATTACCATCATGGACATTGCTGTCGCTTCCCAGAGGCTGTTCCCTCAAGAACCATAACTGCCAAAACAGCGATGGGGGAACTAACCCAATTCTAGATATCAACTGCCTATAGAGATCTATGATGTGGAGAATCTTACTAGCTGTTCTGTCTGGAGACAATACACATCTCTTTAACCTGTGTTTAATGTTCCCTCCACCCACATTATCTGTACCTTTAAGACCTGGCTGGCTGTAGAGATTTGCATTCTAATTAGTATTCTGTAAATTGATTTCTGTGTCTCTGTGCACTGTTGGAGAACAGATTTTCACTCCATCTGACGAAGGGGCAGCGCTCCGAAAGCGTATGGTATTTGCTACCAAATAAACCTGTTGGACTTTAACCTGGTGTTGTGAGACTTCCTATAGAGATCTAGTCAGATCAGGGATCAAATTCCATGTCCAAAATATTCCAGGTCATGGATACCTGGGCATAACCCAACTGAAGTCCTCAGCACATCACCCACAGTTGCAGGAGGCACTAGAACAATATCACCAGATCCTAAAAACAATGTACAGGGCACCGGTGCTTCCGGTGTGGGATGTGGGAGTTCCTGGAAACACCTAGCCTCCCAGAGGTTCACATTTGTGCCAGGTGCGTGGAACTGCAGCTCCTGAGGGACCGTGTCATGGAACTGGAGCTGCAGATTGCTGACCTTGGTCTAGTCAGGGAGAATGAGAGAATAATTGACATGAGTTATAGGCAACTAGTTACTCCAGGGCATCGGGAGGAAGACACGTGGGTCACAGTTAGGAGGAGTAAAGGTCAGAAGGGTAACGTACCAGAGAGTACTTCAGTGGCTGTCACTCATAATAGGAAGGGCTCGGCGACAGGTGTGAGAGGGGAGGGGAGTGAGCAATTAGAGGAGGGGTCACCTGTGGTTGTCCCACTCCAAAACAAGTATATTGTTTTGGATAGTGTGGAGGAGGATGACTCTCCAGGGGAAAGCCACAGTGACCAGGTCACTAGCACACAGTCAGGCTCTGTGGCCCGGAAAGGAAAGAGAGGGGTTAGGAGAGCAATAGTGGTGGGGGATGCATCGGTTAGAGGCACAGACAGGCGATTCTGTGGGTGCGAACGGGACTCCAGGATGGTAGTCTGCCTACCTGGTGCTGGGGTCATGGATGTCTCCGAGCGGATAGGAGGCATATTAAAAGGGGAAGATAAAGAAATGGATGTCATTGTACACATTGGTGCAAATGACGTAGATAGGAAGAGCAGGGGGATCCTACGAGAGCAATTCATGGAGTTGGGAAATAGGCTAAAAAGTAGGGCCTCCAGGGTAGCCATCTCTGGGCTGCTCCCAATGCCTCGTGCCAGTGAGGCTAAGAATAGGGAGTTAGTACAATTGAATGCTTGGCTAAAGGACTGGTCCAGGAGGGAGGGCTTCATTTTCCTAGATCAATGGGAAGTTTTCAGGAGAGGATGGCACCTGTACAAGAAGGACGGGTCACAACTAAGTTGGAAGGGCACGAATATCCTGGCTGGGAGTTTTGCTAGTGCAGTTCGGGGGGGTTTAAACTAGTATGGTAGGGGGGAGGGGATCAAAATATTAGGTCTACAAGTGTAGAGGCTGGAGACGAGCTTGGGGCTGGGACAAGGCTGGCAAAGATGAAGAGCATTCTGGGCGAGGATGACCTCACTGGGCCTGGAGGTCTGGAGTGCTTATACTTCAATGCAAGGAGCGTAGCAGGTAAGACAGACAAACTTAGGGCCTTAATGCTCACAAGGAATTTGGATGTGGTTGTGGTGACAGAGACTTGGTTGAAAGAGGGACAGGACTGGCAGCTGAATATTCCGGGGTACAAGTGTTTTAGGCGAGACAGAGGAGGGGCCAAAAGAGGTGGGGGAGTAGCAGTATTAGTTGGAGAGCATATTACAGCGGTGCAGAGGGAGGACAATTTAGAGGGGTCGTGTAACGAGTCACTCTGGGTGGAGCTTAGAAACAGGAAGGGCGCAGTCACTATGTTGGGGGTATACTACAGGCCCCCCAACAGCCCAAGGGAAGTGGAAGAACGGATATGTCAGGAGATACTGGATAGGTGCAGGAAAAATAGGGTTGTTGTAGTGGGAGACTTCAATTTCCCTGGTATAGACTGGAAATCGCTGAGAGCAGGGATTCGGAATGGGGAGGAATTTGTAAAATGCGTACAGGAGGGTTCTTTGGAACAATATGTAGATAGCCCGACTAGAGAGGGGGCTATACTGGACCTCGTACTGGGGAATGAGCCCGGTCAGGTCTTCAAAGTTTCGGTAGGGGAACATGTGGCAAATAGTGACCACAATTCTGTTAGCTTTAGGATAGTGATGGAAAAGGATGAGTGGTGTCCCAAGGGTAAGGTGTTGGATTGGGGGAAGGCAGAGATTGGCAGCTCTTGATTGGGAGAGGCTGTTTGAGGGTAAATCCACATCTGGCATGTGGGAGTCTTTTAAGGAACAGTTGTTAGGGCTACAGGACAGGCATGTGCCTGTAAAAAAGGATAGGAAGGGTAGGATTCAAGAACCGTGGATAACCAGGGAAATTGAGGGACTGGTCAAAAAGAAAAGAGAGGCGTATGTTAGGTCCAGGCAGCCAAAAACGGAGGGAGTTCTGGAGGAGTACAAAGAAAGTAGGAAAGAACTCAAACGAGGAATTAGAAGAGCAAAAAGGGGTCACGAAATGTTCTTGGCAGACAGGATCAAGGAGAATCCCAAGGCATTTTATTCATACGTTAGGAACAAAAGGGTTGTCAGGGAAAAAAATCGGACCTCTCAGGGACAAAAGTGGGGAATTATGCTTGGAGCCCAAAGAAGTAGGGGAGATTCTAAATGAATACTTTGCGTCGGTATTCACAAAGGAGAGGGATGTGTTGACTGGGAGTGTCTCGGAGGGGAGTGTTGAACCGTTGGAGAAAATCTCCATTACAAAGGAGGAAGTGTTAGGTTTGTTAGAGAATATAAAGACTGACAAATCCCCAGGGCCTGATGGAATCTATCCAAAGCTGCTCAGGGAGAAGAGAGATGAAATCGCTGGGCCTCTGACGCAAATCTTTGTCTCGTCACTGGACGCAGGTGAGGTCCCAGAGGATTGGAGGATAGCTAATGTGGTCCCGTTATTTAAGAAGGGTAGGAAGGATAACCCGGGTAATTATAGGCCGGTGAGCTTGACGTCCGTGGTCGGGAAGTTGTTGGAGAAGATTCTTAGAGATAGGATGTATGCACATTTAGAAAGGAATAAACTCATTAACGATAGTCAGCATGGTTTTGTGAGAGGGAGGTCATGCCTCACTAACCTGGTGGAGTTTTTTGAAGAAGTGACCAAAATGGTTGACGAGGGAAGGGCCGTGGATGTCGTCTATATGGACTTTAGTAAAGCGTTTGACAAAGTCCCTCATGGTAGGCTGATGAAAAAGGTTGGATCTCATGGGATAAAGGGGGAGGTGGCTAGATGGGTGGAGAACTGGCTTGGTCACAGAAGACAGAGGGTGGTAGTGGAAGGGTCTTTTTCCAGCTGGAGGCCTGTGACTAGTGGTGTTCCGCAGGGCTCTGTATTGGGACCTCTGCTGTTTGTGATTTATATAAATGATCTGGAAGGAGGTGTAACTGGGGTGATCAGTAAGTTTGCAGACGACACAAAATTGGCAGGACTTGCAGATAGTGAGGAGCATTGTCAGAAGCTACAGAAGGATATAGATAGGCTGGAAATTTGGGCAAAGAAATGGCAGATGGAGTTCAATCCTGATAAATGCGAAGTGATGCATTTTGGTAGAAATAATGTAGGGAGGAGCTATACGATAAATGGCAGAACCATAAAGGGTGTAGATACGCAGAGGGACCTGGGTGTGCAAGTCCACAGATCCTTGAAAGTGACGTCACAGGTGGAGAAGGTGGTGAAGAAGGCATATGGCATGCTTGCCTTTATAGGACGGGGCATAGAGTATAAAAGTTGGGGTCTGATGTTGCAGATGTATAGAACGTTGGTTCGGCTGCATTTGGAATACTGCGTCCAGTTCTGGTCGCCACACTACCAGAAGGACGTGGAGGCTTTGGAGAGAGTACAGAGGAGGTTTACCAGGATGTTGCCTGGTATGGAAGGGCTTAGTTATGAGGAGAGATTGGGTAAACTGGGGTTGTTCTCCCTGGAAAGACGAAGGATGAGGGGAGACTTAATAGAGGTGTATAAAATTATGAAAGGCATAGATAGGGTGAATGGTGGGAAGCTTTTCCCCAGGTCGGTGGTGACGTTCACGAGGGGTCATAGGTTCAAGGTGAAGGGGGGGAGGTTTAACACAGATATCAGAAGGACATATTTTACACAGAGGGTGGTGGGGGCCTGGAATGCGCTGCCAGGCAAGGTGGTGGAGGCGGGCACACTGGGAACGTTTAAGACTTATCTAGACAGCCATATGAATGGAGTGGGAATGGAGGGATACAAAAGAATGGTCTAGTTTGGACCAGGGAGCGGCGCGGGCTTGGAGGGCCAAAGGGCCTATTCCTGTGCTGTATTGTTCTTTGTTCTTTGTATATGGCCAGGAGTACCCCTATAACTGGGATAAGGGACTAGGTTTTCATGTGTTCACTACCAGCCACTCACCCAGTGAGTCCTCTGGTTTTTCTCCATTTGAATTAGTTTAGGAACACCAAGTAAGAGATCTCTGAAACTAATCAATGAGGTTTTTAGAGCAGAAGGGCATCTTCTTATTATACCATGTAGCAGCGTTAAGTGAGCAATTCACAAGAGCCTGTGGTGTGACCCAAAAACTCTTTAAAAATCTTCCAAATAGCTATGAAAAAAACAGTCGGACAAGTGTGCTAGAGTCCGAACTTTTCGGCCAGAAGACTAGGTGCTAGTGCTCCTACCAATTATGGGTGAACCTCTAAAAACCTGTACAGAGTAGCAAAAAAGCTCAGGGAAATAAACTACCTGACACACTAGACCACTGGAAAATGCAAAGGCTGCGTCATGTCAACATGATGAAACAATATCACAGCCAAGAGGACAAGCAAGTTAACAGTCTGCCCCTTAGCTACCGACCTAGGGGATAAGGTAACAGTGGGGATGATTTGTGGGGAGGCATGGGTGAGGCCACATTGAATCCCCGACTATCCGGCTAACAATGCAGAAATACTAGTGGACTTAGATTCCTTATTCATCCACCTAAATACAAACCAGTGAGCAGACTTGACAAGGCTGTTCACTGCATTTTAAACCTATGTAGAGACAAGCTGGGCTAGAACATAGAACATAGAACATAGAACATTACAGCACAGAACAGGCCCTTCGGCCCACGATGTTGTGCCGACCTTCATCTGAAACCAAGATCAAGCTATCCCACTCCCTACCATCCTGATAGAATGAACATACCACATTATCTCCTCATGCTGCAGATGTGGGAGACACCCCTCACATAAGGCAGCATCCCTATCATCTAGGTCCAAGAAAGCAAACTCAGGTTTGGGAGATTAATGACACACTGGAGAACTAACCATTAGAGCCTAACAGCAGTAGCTGGAGCTTCCCGGTTGTGCTCACGCCCAAGCCATTATGAATCCACAAGGCTCTTCACTGACTACAGAACAGTTAATGCAATGACAAGAGTCAATTCTATCTGACACCCTCCACCAGGAAGACTGCATAAAAAGAGTAATCTACATTACCTCGATAGATTTACTCAAGGAATACTGGTAGGTTCAACCGCCCACAGAAAGGAAATCTCTGCCTTTCTAACTCCAGACAGCGTCGAGTCATGCCATTTGGACTCAGAAATACTGAAGCCACCCTTCAAAGACTGATGAACCAGGTAATGGCAAGTTTGTAGGATTGTAGCTGCCCTACTGGCAGACATACTGCAGAATAAAGGATAAGTAGTATGGGCCAAGAAATTCCAGACAGTCTTGAAAAGCTGAAAGCCATTCTAATAAATGAACCAGCGCTAATAACTCCACATTTCAACGAAGCAATTAACATAGCCAGTGATAAGCGACGTCGGGGTAGGGACTGCCCTCCACTAGGAGGAACAAATCAGGAATAGAGACACCAATCAGGTATTTCTCCAAAAAACTAAACAAACATCAGAAACAATGCTTGACAATAGAAAAGGAAACCCTAGGTTTATTACTGGCTCTCAAACATGATGAGATCTATGTCTGAAATGGATACAGATATCATTATCTATACTGACCACAACCAGTTAACCTTATTGAAAAATTTCAAAACTCAGCATGCAAGGTTATTCCTTTGGGAGTTTTTTTTCTCTAATTTCATCACCCAAAAATTACCTACATTAGAAGGAAATCAAGTACGACTGCAGCTGCCCTGTCCAAAACTTAGAGACCTCAGTTAGAACTGAGGAGCTAATCTAGACTAAGGTTAAGAGAATGAATGGCAGTGAACGTGTTCCGTTTTTCTTTTTTTCCCTTCTTGTAATGAAATTCGATTGAATCTCATTTCATTCTTCATGAGGAGTAGGTATCACAACGAGAAGCTGTGACTGAGTAAGATCTACTTACAACTTCACCAGCTAACCACACACATATGGAACTGTTTAACAGAGACCTGTTTAAAAAAAAATACAAGACACAGATCAAAAATGGCTGCCACGAGCCACCTGGTGTCAAATATTGTAAGCTGACCACTTCTCTGGCAAATTTCTCTACGAATTGCACTGCAGACCTGTTGCATGGAATTTCACACCTGGGGGGTGTCAAAGCCCACTTTAAACAGTGACTCTCCTGAAACGAAGGCATTAAAAATGCAAAGTGATGGACTTTGATCAGCTGTAGTTCTATGGGAACAGCTAACCAGCCAAATACTCATCAGGCATTCAAAACCCCCTGTTATTATTATTAGAAAATAATCCCATCTTCTGTTGATTTCTATCTTGAAATATATCAAAAGTTACAGAGATCAACAGATCAAAAAGTGGAATTACTTGGTCTGCAACAAGGACTGTAAGACAACCTGATCTTATTTCTTCTTGAGACTATACAGACAGGAGTTTTAGAAACTGCCAAGCAGAATCAGGAGGAAGTGAAAAAAATAATCACAATCATCTGAAAACACTGCTGGAAGAGAGCAGAAACAAACTCTCTCTCTGAAACTAAAAGTGTCTTCAGCAAAGTGCAGACCTGAAATAAATCAATTTCAGAATTCTACAGGAAACCAACTAACCTTAAACAGCCGCAATGTTCAACAATATATGCCTCAAAGACAAGCAAATGACTTCAGTCGCATGTTCATTTATTTATTGGACTCGTAACTTTTTTACTTCTGTTGCGTGTGTCTTTATTTTTTTCTCGAGTTTAGTAGCTAATAAATTTACGCTTTCTTTGACTCAAGAAAACCTGCTTTGATTGGTTTCTTATTAACAAATAAGCACACTTGGATTGGAAAAAGCATTAATGAGGAAAATAAATTTTAAAATCTTTGTTGCAACCAAATGGGTGGAACAGAAAGGAAGTGGCTCACTTTTTCTGACTCGGTCATATCAACCATTGAAGATAACCAAACGTGATTTCAAGACAGTTAAATTCCAATTGTACAGGTTCTGAGAAATGTTAATTTGCTGCCTTTAAATATCTGAGCTATGGATGATCTTACAAATGCTCCCAGAAAGGCTCGAACTGCATCTTCTTTTTAGTCTAAGGATAAGTTGTTCTCTAAGTTGGAACTCCTACTTGCAAAACTCTTGTTTCAAAAACTTCGACATCAAAACCTGGGGGAAGACCAAAATGTTGGCCAGAATCAAACACTTGTGAGACACTATTTTAGCTATGACTGTTACAATAAAGCTAAAATATATTTACAGAAAAAAAGACTTGTAATATACTGTCCACAATCACTGGTAATAGCCCAGAAATTTGTCACAAGTAGCAAAGGAATGGCTTGCACCAGTTCACATCAAGAAACTGCCCAGAGAATTTTAGCGGGTTTGTCAGCAGAGATTTCTATTCTTCGGGCATTTAGTTGATTTGAGCTCGATAGAAGAATGGGGCACCTGTAAGCAGAGCAACCAAAAGGATGCCAGTCAGCTTGAAGATCGCTCACAGGTGGCAAAGCAGGAAGTAAAAAAAAAGAATTCTAAATCACATTTAAATCATTGCATACAAAGTGAAGATGGAAATACGCACGAGATTAAGGGAAAGACATAAAAGACCAAATACAAAAACTATATAAAAAATTACTCTCATTTTATTTGATAAATCCAACTTTCATTTTCATCCAAGCGCATTAAACTTCACATTTGTGAAATTCATTTTTCAGAGAAGTTGTTCAGCAGTAATTATGACTTTCTACGCTGTTAAAAACGCAAAGTTACTTCTGATTGAAAAAGCTTAAGCTAATTCATTGGTCTTTAGTGCGAGAATAGTGGATAATAAGAATCAAAGTCATTACAGCATAAGAGGTGGCCATTTGGCCCATCAAGCTGACATCAGCTCTCTGAGCAATCCAATTAGTCCCATTCTCCACTCTATCCCTGTTGTTAATTTCACTGAAGTGTCCATTCAATTTACTTCTGAAATTACCAGTATTCTCTAGATCCACCACGTTTATAAGCAGCGAGTTCCAGGTCACCACAACTTGCTGCCCAACAGGTTCTTCCCCCAAATTCCCAAAACAGCCCAAATTCACAGTGTGGGTTCCATCTGCGAAGACTAAAATAGCATCATCCTGTGGAGGAGCAGAGTGTCACCGATAGCAACTGGTGGATTTCTGTGTTTAAATGCACACATGTGGATGCCTAATGTTGCTGTCAGTTTTACCCAGTAATAATGATGAGTGCCAACAGCCTTGCTATTACCAGCACAACAAAATCTGAGCCAAATTCTACATAAATAACTCTGCATAATTCACCAGTGTGACATGTGAATTTAAGAAAATGGACATATTATGAATAATTGCAATGATGTCCCTCAGAGATATTTCATTCACCTGGCTTTCCGGCAAATTCATAAACGTAATCGGATTACAAGAGACACTTTTGTGAATTGTACCATTCAGGCAGCATACGTCAAAGACTTTCTTTCACAGATGTGACAGCAAGGATTGTGACCAACACTGAAGTTGTGCAGAACTCTTAGAGCTGGAAGAGATTATGTAATATAAAAGTGAAAGCACTGTTAAAATGTCTTATCTTTATTGTAGTTTTCCATTTGCTGAGGGCCAATATTCTAATTCAGTCCAATTACACAAGTTGGTTGATTTTGAAAATACGACCACGACTGGAATATGGGACAAGCAGTATTGCAGGTTCAGTCTCACCATGCAGATGACACTGTTAGCTATCTGCAACTTCATAAACCACAGAAAACTGAAGAAATCAAAATGTTATTGTGATGAACATGAAGATGAAGTACATCAACACCGCAGAATACTAACGTTTTCATTTCTCTCTTCAGAAATTACTTGAAGGAACCGCAGGATCTTCTACCTTAGTGTGATTAATGCGCTTACCCTAAACGTCAACATTTTCTAGATTTCACTGTAATATCTCAACTACAAAAGGTGAAACATTGTCAAATGTACCTTTTGGATAGTATTTATCTCATTACAAAAATGCAGAAATTCAAGTGCTGTCCAGCAATTTCAGAAAAAGTGGAAAACCAAATAAAGGACATTTGTTAAGGAGCAATATTAAGGCTGTCAGACAACTTAATACAATCCAGAAGTGATGTGCAATATGACATTTTAATGACAATATATAAATTGACATCAAAATAAAACTTTATCTAAAAGTACTGTATTTCTTGAAAATGAAAGTAAATAAATAATATACAAAGTCTAATTAACCAATGCCTCAGAACAAGATCACAGAAAAGCAAAATAGCTCTGAATGTGGCCATCAGTGACCATCCTCCTTACTTTGCTGATCCCATTGCCACCTTGATTAGAATTAGTACACCCTTTTCAGAATTGCAATAAGATTCAACTTTCATGATGTAAACCTGTCTGTATTTAGTGAGATGAATAAGCCTCTGTAACCTTTTCTATAACTGATAAAACCTTATCACTCCATCTTCCAGTGAACCTAATCCTTTGTCTCGATTTGGTAGCTTGATCTCCCAATACTCAAAAGTAAAAAAATAAGGAAAAGCAAAAACTCTTAAGTTAGTGCAACCGCCAGGAACTTGCTGCCATTCAAGTCAATTGAAAAAGTCATATATTGTTGGTTTATACATATTTCATAAGTCTGTTGAGGTAAGTTTTTTCATGACTCTGCGTTGGGCTAAACTTGAAGCTGCAACTGGCTCCAACACTGGACGAAGGGTCTTGTGGTTGAGGGCAGAATATGTAGCAGCCATGGCACCCTAAGAATAAGGACAGATCTTTATTAGGAAACACAACACTGAAATACCATGTTCTTTACTTCAGATCATCAAAATTAAATAGTTTCTTTTCCTACACAATTTTGGAAACCAACATTTCTCTGAGAATAAACTGGGACTGAAAAACAGGACTCTTCACTCCGATGCATCAATTCATTAATCATTGGCAGTTTAATTGCTTACAAGTAAAAGCAGAAGTACATTACATTTCTGGCTGATGCTTATTTCCATAATTACAGTGAAAACATGTTACTGCAACATATCGCAGACAAAAGCTGCAAACTTATTTTAGGGAAAGTCGTATGTGTCCCCCCCCCCCCCAAGTAATTCCCAAATATGCTGTCTCTGTGATGGGGTATAGTACCACGAGTCATCTGCCCTACAGTCCTTCCATCTCATCTGCCCATGTGGCTACTTCTGCCCACGATCACTTGATGTAACATATCAACACATGGAGAAGTGAGTTTACAGTGACCACTTGCTGTTGCTGTCAGCCACTTTGGTAATTATTGCATGCAATGTCACCGCTGAACTGAACAATGACATATTTAATGCATCTTTTGATATTTTTGAACAAGATAGAACAACTGCAAAATGCAGTTTTTGATAATTAGCAACAAAATGTCATTAACAAATTTAACAAATTCCTATTACATTTAATTCAATCCAACCTTTGGAAACTCTATTAGTACTCTATTTTCTAAGACAGCAAACAACAGCTCAGAGCACTTTTAGAACTCTCGTGTAAAACATACATGGGTTATGCAAGTATCATGGCCAGTTTAAACACAGTAAGAAGTCTCACAACACCAGGTTAAAGTCCAACAGGTTTATTTGGTAGCAAATACCATAAGCTTTCGGAGCACAGCTCCTTCGTCAGATGGAGTGGATATCTGTTCTCAAACAGTGCAAACAGACAGAGAAATCAAATTACAGAATACTGATTAGAATGCAAATCTCTACAGCCAGCCAGGTCTTAAATGTACAGACAATGTGGGGGGAGGGAGCATTCAACACAGGTTAAAGAGATGTGTATTGTCTCCAGACAGAGCCACAGCGAAAAACCGCACCGACCTCCTCAGAAGACAAACACGGGACACGGTGGACAGAGTACCCTTCGTCGTCCAGTACTTCCCCGGAGCGGAGAAGCTACAGCATCTCCTCTGGAGCCTTCAACATGTCATTGATGAAGACGAACATCTCGCCAAGGCCATCCCCACACCCCCACTTCTTGCCTTCAAACAACCACGCAACCTCAAACAGACCATTGTCCGCAGCAAACTGCCCAGCCTTCAGGAGAACAGTGACCACGACACCACACAACCTTGCCACAGCAACCTCTGCAAGACGTGCTGGATCATCGACACGGATGCCATCATCTCACGTGAGAACACCATCTACCAGGTACACGGTACCTACTCTTGCAACTCGGCCAACGTTGTCTACCTGATACGCTGCAAGAAAGGATGTCCCGAGGCATGGTACATTGGGGAAACCATGCAGACGCTACGACAACGGATGAATGAACACCGCTCGACAATCACCAGGCAAGACTGTTCTCTTCCTGTGGGGGAGCACTTCAGCAGTCACGGGCATTCAGCCTTGGATCTTCAGGTAAGCGTTCTCCAAGGCGGCCTTCACGACACACGACAGCGCAGAGTCGCTGAGCAGAAACTGATAGCCAAGTTCCGCACACATGAGGACGGCCTAAACCGGGATGTTGGATTTATGTCACATTATCAGTAACCCCCACAGCTTGCCTGCTGGACTTGCAGAATTTCACTAGCTGTTCTGTCTGGAGACAATACACATCTCTTTAACCTGTGTTGAATGCTCCCTCCACCCACATTGTCTGTACTTTTAAGACCTGGCTGGCTGTAGAGATTTGCATTCTAATCAGTATTCTGTAATTTGATTTCTCTGTCTGTTTGCACTGTTTGAGAACAGATATCCACTCCAACTGACGAAGGAGCTGTGCTCCGAAAGCTTATGGTATTTGCTACCAAATAAACCTGTTGGACTTTAACCTGGTGTTGTGAGACTTCTTACTGTGCTTACCCCGGTCCAACGCCGGCATCTCCAGTTTAAACACAACAGGCCAAGAGTCAATAAACCTGTGATAATACTTACTTTTACCAGATGAGGTGCATCCTGTCGGTTTAGTTGGAAATGTGGTAGCTGATCCCGACAAGCAATCCAGGGATGCTTGAGCACCTGCTCAGCTGTGAATCTTTGATGGGGATCGACATGAAGCATATTGGACAATAAATCCTGGATTTCAGAATTGAAGGAAAGCATTTAAAATCACTCTTCAAAGCTAAGTGCACAACTGGATACACTGATATTGATGTAAACTATTTAAAGAATAATTGAAAATTAATTCTGGGCATGGCTACTGTGATGAGTTAAAGATTTACTTTTTAACTCAGGGCATTAGTTTAAATCTGGTTCAAGCTGAGTGCATAAGAGTCTTTCTCTGACAAAACTAGGAGAGTAATATAGGAGACACAAGCAGAATGTGTTAAATTTAAACAACTGCCCATGTGGCTTGCACCCACTACTAAACTATTCTTCATATTCATTGTATCCAGACCAACATTAGAAGTATCTACCAGTAATTTCTCTCTACAGAATTATAGGATTAAGTTGCGTTAAAAATCCTCATGTCACCTCTGGCTCTTTTAGCAATCTTAAATTTGCATCCTCTGGTTACTGACTCTTTGATCACTGGAGACAGTTTCTCCTTATTTAGTCTCTCAAAAAAATGCATAATTTTAAGCAGTTGTATCAAATCTACTCTCCGCCCCAAGGATAACTACCCCAACTTCTCCATATGCCTGCAGCTTCTCATCATGAGTACCATTCCAGTAAATCTCTTCTGCACCCTCTCTCAGACCTTCTCATCTTTCCTAGTGATGTCTTTAACTGAACGCAATACTCCAGCTGTGGCCTAACCAGTGTTGCATAAAAGCAAGTACAACTTCCTTGTTTTTGTATTCTGTATTTCTATTTTAAAGCAAAGGATCTTGTGTAATTCTTCACTGGCCTTCTAAACTTGTCCTGCCACTTTCAAAGATTTGTGTGTGTACTCCCCCAGTTTCTGTGCTCTTGCACCCTTTTTGAAATTGTACCATTTAATTTATCTCACCTCATTCTTGCTACCAAAATGTATCTGAATGCTACTGAATTTTAAATGCCAAGCTACTCACAACAGAGCTCATGTGAACAGTGTTGTGATGTGAACAAAGTCCTGATATAATAGGTCTTCACTTGGGAAGTTAACATGAGAATTTGAGGGGTAAGCAGGGAGATCTTTATCCACTGTCTGACAACTCCAGATTGAAAAAAGTCCTTTAGCCTGAATATACTGGCCCACTCAACACCGCTTTAACCTGGGTCTCAGTGACTTATGTTAGCACCAAAAAATTGCCAATTATTTCACAGTAATCAAACAATATTATTCAGAGCCAAGGCAGTACTCCAAATCCTGAAGCGCAATTTTGCTGTTGGACTGAACTGTACAAGCCTCAAGACTGTGAAATTGTGCTACTGGGTGCAAAAATGAAAATTATTTCTGCTTTAACACGATTACTGATCACCTTGCCTAGACTTGGATATCAATGCAATTCACTGAAGGAGAAATGTAGTTTTTGGCAATATGAATTTTTCAGTGGTTAATTAACCCATTAATTTTCTCTCACCTATATTTTTAAAATGTTATGTTATACTTGCAAGCAATTTTTTTTAATGTTACCATAATTGTACTGGCACAGTATACCTTACCTTAGCTGCATCTGAGACCGTATCCCAGTTGCCTCCACTCAGAGAGAATTTGCCACTTCCTATTCGTAATAAAATTTCTTCTGCAGTATCATTTGGTCCATTTGCGAAAGGAGTATAACTAGAGTATGTGAAAAAATGAATCAGTGATTTAAAAACTCATGCTCATACTTTCTAATTTTCTTGTGGCAGCAACGAATATGGTTCTTTGATGTCCGTTGCCCTCCTTTCATCAGTGGCCACGTTTCACATGCAAGCCTAGTGCAGCCTATGTGAGTCATCACAGCCGATCCTGACCCTGTCCTCATCTCGCTTGACACCTACAACATGCACTCGGTCAGCAGTCGGAGGCTTGGCCAATTATTTTATCCCCAATTCGAGGCCAACTATAGCACTCTGAAGGCGACTGCAATTTGCAAAGTGGGAGCCAAACTGTGCTCCGCTATGTGGCTCATTTGTACACCATGCCCCAGTCACTAAAAGAAGCAAAGTCATTTACTTTTCTACAAACAGCTGGTCAACATAGGCTAGAAGTGTTTATGGCTATATTGACTTATGATGTGGAGATGCCGGCGTTGGACTGTGGTAAACACAGTAAGAAGTTTAACAACACCAGGTTAAAGTCCAACAGGTTTATTTGGTAGCAAAAGCCACACAAGCTTTCGGAGCTCCAAGCCCCTTCTTCAGGTGAGTGGGAATTCTGTTCACAAACAGGGCATATAAAGACACAGACTCAATTTACATGAATAATGGTTGGAATGCGAATACTTTCAGCTAATCAAGTCTTTAAGATACAAACAACGTTGTTTGTATCTTAAAGACTTGATTGGCTGTAAGTATTCACAGTCCAACCATTATTCATGTAAATTGAGTCTGTGTCTTTATATGCCCTGTTTGTGAACAGAATTCCCACTCACCTGAAGAAGGGGCTTGGAGCTCCGAAAGCTTGTGTGGCTTTTGCTACCAAATAAACCTGTTGGACTTTAACCTGGTGTTGTTAAACTTCTTACTATATTGACTTATGGCAGAATCTTCCGGCTCTCCACGCCGGCAATCATTTGGCCCTGCTGACGGTGCAAAGGCACACCCCCGCCACCAGCCAATGGCACACCACCAAGTAGAACACCGCCGGCAGGCTAGAGAATCCCGGCGAATGCATTTTTAACAATATATAGTCAGCTGCAAAGTAACTTTTAAAAAGAGCAAATTACTGCGGATGCTGGAATCTGAAACCAAAAGAGAAAATGCTGGAAAATCTCAGCAGGTCTGGCAGCATCTATAAGGAGAGAAAAGAGCTGATATTTCGAATCCAGATGACCCTTTGTCAAAGATTTTCCCGCATTTTCTCTTTTGGTTGCAAAGTAACTCTTACTCTGCTGCCTTCTAAAATCCCTCGCTGCGATCAGTCCAATGCCTGCATGATTTCAAGACTTGATAGCACTTATCAGCTCACTAGCTTTGTAGTGCTAAAATGTCCAATCCTTTAAGCTCAGTTTGACAACTCGAAAAGTTTGAAATAATCATTGTTTTTGTGCAAATGAAACTTCCTCACCAGTTATGTTCGATGATAGAGCAATTAGTACTGAATGAGTGCAAGTGTTCATAACTCAGTTTAAAGAGATGTAAAACCAGAAATTGACAGGCTTTCTTCCACACTACGTACTAAGTTCACCTTAATTCACCAAACAAGTGACATAGCAGATACACAATTAGGCTAGAAATTATGCTATCCACAATGAACACAGTGCATTTATGCACCATTCCTTTACTATTTTAGTGTAGATATTAACTCATTTAAAATAACAAATCCCTTTAATAATTTTAAATAGATAAGCTTGCTCTTAAATAGTAAAAGAGAGAAACATCATACAACCATGTAAACTATTCATTCAGTAATGTTGGCAATAGTAATTCTAACCTATTTATATCCACATGTCTCTACAAGATTACCTGCTGAGCCAAACATAAAAAGGTTCACACACGAGCCAGGTTGAACTTGTATTCAAAGAGTAATGAGAGGATAATTTACTGCAGTAACAGGCTCCTCTTCTTATTAAAGCAATGATTAAAAATCAACCCCAGGATGCAAGAGCATTGGAAAACATTCAAACTTTTTCAGAAAAGTAACGGTACAATAGCTGTTCATCTGACACCAGCAATTTTACAGCAAGCAAGGAAACTTTCAGTGAGCAGTGTCTGGGGTTAAACTGGGACTGGATTGTAATATATTCAAATGTCCTTAGAGATCCAAACTCCTAAAATGTTTTCATTTGTATTTTATAGCTTGGATTTTGACCACATTGGCCAGATTAGAAAAGCTCACTAAATTTGACATTCAGCTTAAAAATATTCAGTCCCTTCATGAAAGGAATACATCCTCAACTCACTTCTCAATTTTCTTTCAAAACTTACAATTTGGGGAAAATGTTTATAAATCAAATTTCGATATATAGTGTATGACAATATTGCAGTTCAAGTGTCATTCATGTTCAGTTTTGTTGTAATGCAAGTTTGTTAGGAGTTTTGCAGTTTAACAAAGATTCAGAACCGGTGCAGTCCTGGGAATATGAACTTCAAATTACACACAGTTCAGTGAGGAAATGTTTTGGATAAAGTACAAAGGGAGGATGCAGCTAACAAGTGAAATGCTTGTGGAGACAGAAGAGAAGCATGAATTCCATTCAGCATTGGGATCCAGCACTGGCCGGAACACAGGGAACATTGCGAATTATCTTCTCTCTTGGTTACATTTGATTCTGCAGTGCAGGAGAAAGCATGACAAGCCTTCCAATCTGGAGCTTCCTGTGCAGCCAAAGGAGGTTCAATGATTTCAGGGGGGGGGGGGGGGGGGGGGGCATTAGGATAAAAAGGAAAACTTACTTGGAGAATTTATTGGAGCTCATCACTTAAAAAATTCTATGCCAGAAATAAATCTGAGACATATAATCATTCTGTGCAAAGGACAAAACTGTATATTTCCAGCAGCCCATTTAAAAATACTAACTTAAGCAATAACTTTGTCTTCAGCCTTTGAACTTTAATTTTCACTTCCACATCATGATAGGTCAATGGTCCAACACTGTCATTCATTAGCAATCTAGGTACCAGAAAAATAGTGGCACTCTGTGTGTATCTACAATAGATGGTCTGTCCAGTTCAAGAAGGCAGCTCACCACTACCTCCTCAAGAGCAATTAGAGATGGCCAACAAATACTAGCCTTGGCAATGATGTTCAAATCCCATGGAATATTTTTAAAAATCAGGTTTGATGTCACACATTTGTTTAATCACATAATCTGAAAAGAATAGTATGATTAACTCAATAAAATAATCAAGATTAAAGGCAGTCAAGTGGAAAATAGTAAACAAAGAGATTTCAGCACCAAACAAAGTAACACTTCCAAACATAAAGACAGCTCAATGCAAACTATTATGAAGCGCATCTGGTTTGCCAAAACTGAAATGGTGCTGGAACACCAGAAATCTCTCAACTTAAAACGCTTTCATGAGATACAAGAGGTTAATGCAGAAGCCTGATTTGCATATCAATTCTGCATGTTTGAGAAGATCTTATTTAATATGTTGGAGAAATACTGGTCTGAGAATGATACTGAACTTTGACATAATAACCCAAAATGCAAAGACCAAGTGATGCAATACAAATAGAATCCTGGCAAGTTTAGCTCTACCTACCCAGCTAACATGGTGTATAAGAGCACTCCAAGGCTCCAGATGTCACATGCAGCATCATAACCCTGTCGCATAAGAACCTGAAAAACAACAAAAAGGTGTACTTTCAACAAATTTCAGTCACAAGAAAAACTAGCCTGATTACTAAAGCTTTGATTTGTTATATGCTTCTTTGTTCCAAAAAGCCTTGATCATATATCACTTTTTTTCAAAACAGTGGAAAAGTTTTCAACACTGCTTATATTTTCTAATTTCACATTACATTTCCTTTTATCTCAAGTGAATATCACTTATGCCATTTAACCATCTCCTGTTCTCCACCGAACACTTTACAGAACATTCGATTCCTTCCCTTGCACATAGTCATTGTGCTTCTTTTTGCCTTTTTTCCAATTCCAGTCTTTTAAAAATGCTTTTAATTCATAATATCTTTCAGTTCTGAGGAAGAATTTACAGTCAAAACATCACTTCTTCTCCCTGCACAGATACAGCCCGAATGGAGTGCACCCAATACTTTTGCTTCGAGTTTTCACACCTTACGGGCCACGATAAAGTTTAAACCAATGGTTTTTGAGCAGATAACCTTGGCCATACTTCGCTTCAGTGCTGCACTGTGTTTCTGATGAGACATTAAGTCAAAGCTCTGTCTGTGACTATCCAGTTACACGTATAAAGCAAATCCTATGACAATATTCAAAGAAGAGCAGAGGAGTTCATCTGATGTCCTGGATAACATACTTTACTCAATCAACACCAACAAAACAGATCAAATGGTCACACCAGGGCCACAGGTGGAGGCCAAGTGGGTGACGGCCAGGAAGGGTAAAGCTCGGGTGATTGAGAGCACCCCGGTGGATGTGCCACTACACAACAAGTACTCCTGCCTGAGTACTGCTGGGGGGGACAGCCCGCCTGGGGGAAGCAGCAGTGGCCGTGTCTCCGGAGTGGAGTCCGGCCCTGGAACTCAGAGGGCTAAGGAAAAGAGGAGGAAGGCAGTGTTAATCGGGGACTCGACGGTAAGAGGGTCAGACAGGCGTTTTTGCAGAGGCAGGCGGGAGTCTCGGATGGCGGTCTGCCTCCCTGGGGCCGGGATCCAAGATGTCGCTGGTCGACTCCCAGAAATCCTGAGGGGGGAGGGAGAGGAGCCAGAGGTAGCGGTACATATTGGTACTGCTGATGTGGGAAGGAAGGGGGAAGGGGTCATGAAAAGAGAGTATAGGGAATTAGGGAGACAGCTGAGAAGGAGAAAAGCAAAGGTAGTAATCTCAGGATTGCTGCCTGTGCCACGGGAGGGTGAGGGCAGGAATGGAGTGAGGTGGAGGATGAATGTGTGGCTGGGGGACTGGTGCAGGGGGCAGGGATTCAGGTTCCTGGACCACTGGGACCTCTTTAGGGGCAGGTGTGACCTGTACACAAAAAACGGGTGGCACTTGAATCCCAGGGGGACCAATATCCTGGTGGGAAGGTTGTCTAAGGCTACTGGGGAGAGTTTAAACTAGATAGGTTGGGGGGAGGGGATCAAGACGAGGTGACTGGGAGCGAGGAAGTTAGCTTGCAAACAGAGAAGGGTTATAGACGGTGCAAGAGGGAGGATAGATGGGGGCTAGAGAAGGGGAGAGCTCAGACCAAAGGATTGAGATGTGTTTACTTTAATGCCAGGAGTATAGTGAATAAAGGGGATGAGCTCAGAGCGTGGACCGATGCCTGGAAGTATGATGTGGTGGCCATTACGGAGACTTGGATGTCTCAGGGACAGGACTGGATACTACAGGTGCCGGGATTCAGATGTTTAAGGAAGGACAGGGAGGGAGGCAAGAGATGGGGTGGAGTGGCACTGCTGATCAGGAATAGTGTCACAGCTGTAGAGAAGGTGTATGCTGTGGAGGGATTGTCTACAGAGTCTCTGTGGGTGGAGGTTCGGAGTGGGAAGGGGTCGATCACTTTGCTGGGAGTTTTCTATAGGCTGCCCAATAGTGACAGGGAGGTGGAGGAGCAGATAGGGAAACAGATCCTGGAGAGTTGCAATAATAGCAGAGTTGTTGTGATGGGAGACTTTAATTTCCCAAACATAGATTGGAATATCCCTAGGGTAAGGGGATTGGATGGGGAGGAGTTCGTTAGGTGTGTTCGGGAGGGTTTCCTGACACAGCATGTGGACAAGCCTACAAGAGGAGAGGCTGTACTTGATCTGATACTGACCAATGAGCCTGGACAGGTGTCAGATCTCTCAGTGGGAGAGCATCTTGGGGATAGCGATCATAACTCTATCTCCTTTAGGCTTGCATTGGAAAAAGAGAGGATCAGGCAAGCTAGGAAAGCGTTTATATGGAGTAAGGGGAAATATGAAGACATAAGGCAGCAAATTAGAGGAGTAAATTGGAAAGAGGTATTCTCGGGGAAATCTACTGAAGAGAGGTGGCAGTTTTTCAAGGAATGTCTGTCTAGGGTTCTACAGGACAATGTTCCAAGCAGACAGGGAGGTGTTGGTAGGTTAAAGGAACCGTGTTGCACGAAAGCTGTGCGGGACCTCGTCGAGAAGAAAAGGAAAGCGTACAAAAGGTTCAGAGAGCTTGGCGAAGATAGGGATCTAGATGAGTATGCGGCTTGTAGGAAGGGACTAAAGAAGGAAATTAGGAGAGCCAGAAGGGGTCACGAGAAGGCTTTGGCAAGTAGAATTAAGGAAAACCCTAAGGCGTTCTATAAATATGTGAAGAGTAAAAGGATGAGACGTGAAGGAATAGGGCCTATAAAAGGTGAAGGAGGGAAAATCAGTACGAAACCAGTAGAAATGGCAGAGGTGCTTAATGAGTATTTTGCCTCAGTTTTCACAGAGGAGAAGGACATGGGTGGATGTACTGTGGGCTTGCGGTGGACTGAAAAGATTGAGTATGTGGACTTTAACAAAGAGGTTGTGCTGGAATCTTTGAATGGCATCAAGATAGATAAGTCGCCGGGTCCGGATGGGATGTACCCCAGGTTACTGTGGGAGGCGAGGGAAGAGATTGCAGAGCCTCTGGCGATGATCTTTGCGTCGTCGATGGAGACGGGAGAGGTGCCGGAGGATTGAAGGATTGTGGATGTGGTTCCTATTTTCAAGGAGGGGAATAGGGATAGCCCAGGAAATTACCGAGCGGTGAGTCTAACCTCAGTGGTTGGTAAGCTGATGGAGAAGATCCTGAGGGACAAGATTTATGAGCATTTAGAGAGGTTTAGTATGCTCAAGAATACTCAGCATGGCTTTGTCAAAGGCAGATCGTGCCTTACGAGCCTGGTGGAGTTCTTCAAAAATGTGACTGAACACATGGACGAAGGGAAAGCGGTAGATGTGGTTTGTATGGATTTTAGCAAGGCGTTCGATAAGGTCCCCCATGCAAGGCTTCTAGAAAAAATGAGAGGGCATGGGATCCAAGGGGCTGCTGCCCTGTGGATCCAGAACTGGCTTGCCCAAAGGAGGCAGAGAGTGTGTATGGATGGGTCTTTTTCTAAATGGAGGTCGGTCACCAGTGGTGTGCCCCAGGAATCTGTTCTGGGACCCTTGCTGTTTGGCATTTTCATAAATGACCTGGATGAGGAAGTGGAGGGATGGGTTGGTAAGTTTGCCGACGACACGAAGGTTGGTGGGGTTGTGGATAGTCTGGAGGGACGTCAGAAGTTACAGAGGAACATAGTGCAAGACTGGGCGGAGAAGTGGCAGATGGACTTCAACCCAGATAAATGCGTAGTGGTCCATTTTGGCAGGTCAAATGGGATGAAGGAGTACAATATAAAGGGGAAGACTCTTAGTATGGTAGAGGATCAGAAGGACCTTGGGGTCCGGGTCCATAGGACTCTAAAATCGGCCCCGTAGGTGGAGGAGGTGGTTAAGAAGGCGTATGGTGTGCTGGCCTTTGTCAATCGAGGGATTGAGTTTAGGAGTCCGGGGATAATGATGCAGCTATATAAGACCCTCGTCAGACCCCACTTGGAGTACTGTGCTCAGTTCTGGTCGCCTCATTACAGGAAGGATGTGGAAAAGATTGAAAGGGTGCAGAGGAGATTTACAAGGATGTTGCCTGGATTGAGTGGCATGCCTTATGAGGATAGGCTGAGGGAGCTCGGTCTTTTCTCCTTGGAGAGACGTAGGATGAGAGGAGACCTAATAGAGGTATATAAGATGTTGAGAGGCATAGATCGGGTGGACTCTCAGAGGCTTTTTCCCAGGGTGGAAATGGCTGCTCTGAGAGGACACAGGTTTAAGGTGCTGGAGGGTAGGTACATGGGAGATGTTAGGGGTAAGTTTTTCACACAGAGGGTGGTGGGCGAGTGGAATCGGCTACCGTCAGTGGTGGTGGAGGCAAACTCAATAGGGTCTTTTAAGAGACTCCTGGATGAGTACATGGGACTTAATAGGATGGAGGGTTATAGGTAGGCTTAAAAGGTAGGGATATGTTCGGCACAACCTGTTTTGTGCTGTAGTTTTCTATGTTTCTATAGCATTGTTGTGCCTGAAACCTTGTTATGGGAAGGGGCTGCTCTGTTCCCAACAGTGATGGCATTTTATTATAACGCACCTTGGGACATCCTGAAGAGGTGATATAATGTAAAAACATTTTTCTTTTCATTAACCTTCACATTTTACAAGGTGCTTGTGCAAACAGACCTTGGTACTTTGATTTAGAAATTTTTCACAAGTGGGGCAGTATGTTAAGAATGGTCTTTTCCAAACACTTAAACTCACAAAATTCAAAAGGGGCAAATGAAAAAGAAAGAAACAGAATACAGAAGAGAGTTTTCTGGCCTTGGTAAAAGACACTTTCAATCACATGAAATCACATGGGGCCTTTCACTGTCGCAGGACACACTGGGGTTCTTTACAGACAAGGAAACACAATGTAGGAAAGTCAGCAGGCAGTTTGCACAATAATCTACAAATAACAATGTGATAATAGCAATGGGCCAAATCTAACTGAAGGGATGCATTTCATTATGTACCCAATTGGTTCAATCTTTTCCAGCAATCTTCAGCTCAAATATAATCTTCACCATATCTTGCTGGAAGTGCAAACTGACAACACAGCATCTGAGACTTCAATGAACAACAGATTCAATAGGGTAACTTCTTAACCCAAGAAATTTAAGGGTTGAGAAGGAAACAAAAGGCATGACAGAGAAGGTGAATGAATTAGTCAAATCAGGTACCGGAAAATTAAGAGACCTGGAAAAAAAAATTAAAATTTGTCATAAAAATCTCTTAACAATTCACTACCTGAAGGAATTGTTAAATTGTTCATTTTCTTAGCTGGGGAGATTGATGAGCAGTACATTAACTATTATGTTGTTAAAAGGGTATTTAAGTTGCTAATTATGAGCCCTAAATTACTGCAGTGAGTTTAAAATTGGAAACTAATGGGCAAATCCAGCAAAAATAACTGGAAGGCTACGGGTGAGATATGCTTGTGAGGCACAATAGTAGAATGATAAAAATCAACTAACTTCTGGAGATACATACCTCAGCCTCTGAAAATGCAGGCCAATTTGGACATGTGTGTTACAACTGCACCGTTATTTTTTCAGAAAATTTGGTTCAATGCGCTTCAATCACTTGGGCTGGGGATAAATATTAATCAGTACGTGGGAGAATTTCCCTAGTCATCTTCAATATAGTGACAATGGGATTTTTTACATTCACTTGAGATACTCAGGATAATATCTCATCTGGGAAACAGCACTTCCAATAGTGCAGTACTGCCCTCAATACAAGTCTGAAGTGCTATCTTAGATTATGTGCTGAACAAGTTGCTGGAGTGAGACTTGAACCTGAACACCTGAAAGTCTAGAATCTTAGTAAGTTTAGGTGAGTTACATTGCCAAGGCTCAGGCAGCACATGGTCCATGGGCAGCAGTTTGCAGCCCATGTAATATAATCTCAATTACATTTTGCCGTAAATTAGTTCCCATTTAGGGCAGTCCAAGTAAACTGCAGTTGAGGGAAATCAGAAGACCAGTCAGCACCTGAGCGACTTGATTGTTTTAACTCTTGCTAGATTCTTTTGGTGCTACTAAGTCACGTAGCAGTCCCATTCTTTAGAACAATGAGTTAAAGGTTATGACAACTAATCAATGGTTTTATAAACTTACCCCAGATTCCAGGTGAGGGAACTGACTGCTCTTAACAGTTTATCAATAAAGTATTAGTTTCTTTAAATGCAACAGGTAAGGAGGATTGTTGGCATACCTCAGGAGCCACGAAGTTGGCTGTGTAACACGGGGTCATAAGCAGGCCATTCTCACCACGCAGCTGTTTAGCAAAGCCAAAGTCACATATCCGGATAGATTCAGGATCACCAGATTCATTCATATACAAAATATTGCTTGGCTTTAAATCCCTATGCACAACCTTTATGTACAAAAAACCACAAATTATTCACAGAGCTCATCTGGGACACTAAAAGATCGTTTACATCACAGAAACATTACCAAAAGTTGCAGCAAGTTTTATAGAGAGAGGATTCCTCTTGATGAATTTCTGCAGTCTAAACAGGAAATACTTTGCATATGTTACATTTTCAAAGTCTGTGCACGATTGTGGTTCAGTAAAAGGGAACATTGGCAATAGGTTTTGTCACTAAAACCCTTTCTGCAGAGAAAAAGGTCACAAATTCATTTACTAAATATGAATGTTGGAACAAATGAAATAATTCACATTTGTGAAATGTTGCAACTTGAATGAATATACACACAAACTAGCAGACTCCTCAGAACACAGTAGTAACACAAGGTCCATATTCAGCTAACTTAACTTGAAATAAGTAAATATACAATGCTCTAGCTTTAGATTGTTGAGCACTAAGGGAATCTAGGAATATAGAGATAAGGTAGGAAAGTGGAGTTGAAGCAGAGGTTTAGCCACTGAGTAATAGAAGAGGCTCAAGGGGCTGCATGGCCTATTCCCCTCTCCTAGTTGTTACACTTTCTTTCTAAAAAGTCACTGTGTGCAATATGAAAGAAATTTCAGCAAGGTTCCTTTATAGGTTCATCACTATCTTCTCAGGGGATGAGCAACAAATACTGGCCTTGCATTTAACAAATTAAAAGAAAAAGCAAGGTGCTGTATTCAAGTTACCCCAAGACAAAGAATCCTAAAGTATTTTCTCTACATGTGCATTTTTAACACTGAAGCAAAAACATGAAAGAAAATTATGTTACACGTATAGATTAAGGCTCTAAGGAATTATGATCTGCTGCAAACTTAATGACTTACCCCTTGGCAGTGAAGATATTCTACTGTTTTTGTTATTGTGAATAGCACAGCACTGGCTTCCCGTTCAGAGAAGTACTTCTGCCGAAGGAGTCGATCGAGCAACTCACCTCCTTTCAATAGTTCAGTGACAAGGTAAACATATCGGCCATCATCGTAAACCTGTGCGTGCAAAACAGCCAACAACAAATTACGCTATTACTGTTTCGCAACAAGGTCATTCTTGAAGAAACTTTAAATTTAACAAATATGTTTACAATATTATTTGGACACAATGGCCAGAACTCTACCACCTCACCTGTCACTGAATCAATGCGGGTGAGGGTTCGACAACAGAAATCTCCATTGACCGCAGGCGGGAATTTCCGGTCTCGCCCGAGCAAGGCCATAAGATCCCGCCCAATATAAAGCTCAATCCCACGGTAGTTTAAGCTCACATACATACATAACACAGAGAAGATGGTATTTTTGGGAAAGGCTAGGTGTGCATTTTTAAAATCAATTGAATAAAAACAGCCAGAATTTATTTATATATGAGTATTTATAAGAACATAAGAACATAAGAAATAGGAGCAGGAGTAGGCCATCTAGCCCCTCGAGCCTACCCCGCCATTCAATAAGATCATGGCTGATCTGAAGTGGATCAGTTCCATTTACCCGCCTGATCCCTATAACCCCTAATTCCCTTACCGATCAGGAATCCATCTATCCGTGATTTAAACATATTCAACGAGGTAGCCTCCACCACTTCAGTGGGCAGAGAATTCCAAAGATTCACCACCCTCTGAGAGAAGAAGTTCCTCCTCAACTCTGTCCTAAACCGACCCCCCTCTATTTTGAGGCTGTGCCCTCTAGTTCTAGTTTCCTTTTTAAGTGGAAAGAATCTCTCCATCTCTACCCTATCCAGCCCCTTCATTATCTTATAGGTCTCTATAAGATCCCCCCTCAGCCTTCTAAATTCCAACGAATACAAACCCAATCTGCTCAGTCTCTCCTCATAATCAACACCCCTCATCTCTGGTATCAACCTGGTGAACCTTCTCTGCACTCCCTCCAAGGCCAATATATCCTTCCGCAAACAAGGGGACCAATACTGCACACAGTATTCCAGCTGCGGCCTCACCAATGCCCTGCTACAAGCTTATGCAGCTGCATATACAAGCAAAATTCATTTGCACACACAATCATTATCACAGATAATTCAGTCATGAACATTCAGAGTCCAACAGTGCTCCAACTCTCCCCAGACTCCAACAGCCTATGCCCTCCACCCCAGAGTCCAGTGCCCTGCCCCTTACCCCCCATATTCCTGTAGCCCATGTTCCCTACTCCACAAAGTCCAGCACACTGCTCTACCATGTCACCTGGCCCATCCCAGAACCCAGATTCCACTACTTTTGAAGAACATTTTTCTTTACATATTTGTTCAACAATTGGACAGATATAGCATAAAATTTGCTTTAGGGCTTGCGCGTTCTTTGTAGTACACCTTAAATGTCAATACCCAAGTAATGATTATGGTTGGGGGGGGAACGCGACAGTGGTGGGAGTCACTTAATTCAAGAACAACCAAAATCAAACAATGTCACACCATCCATTATAATTGGGCTCATTCTGTAAGGTCATGCATTGGACACCATTCTAAAGATAAAGTCACAGGAAAGTGTATCCCAACTCTTACTAGCTACAATTTTTCAACAGGAATTCCCTTTATTGACTTTGGGGCAACATGGTGGCACAATGCCAGGGACCCAGGTTCACTTCCAGCCTTGGGTGACTGTGTGGAGTTTGCACGTTCTCCCGGTGTCTGCGTGGGTTTCTTCTGAGTGCTCCGGTTTCCTCCAACTGTCCAAAGATGTGCGGGATAGGTTGATTGGCCATGTTAAATTGCCCCTTAGTTTGTCAGGAGGATTAGTAGGGTAAATACATGGGGTTACGGGAGTAGGGCCTGTGTGGGATTGTTGGTGGTGCAGGCCTGATGGGCCGATTGGCACTGTAGATTCTATGATACATGCTTGTGAAGGTAGAGTTATATTGCTACTTTTCAAGTCAATCCAAAAGTAATGATATAACACCAGTTTCTGACTGTAGTCAAAATGTGAGTGGGAGAGTAGTTGGGGCTGGTGGGGTGGGGTAACAAAGCATTGATACTATCATGTTTATGGCTCCCATACAAGGTACAATAAAGTGTTAATCAAACAAAATCAGGGCAGTATGAGTTGGTGCTAAGATTAAACCTTTTGAGAATGACAATACTCCCACATCCAGTCAATACATTCACAACAACCATTCGGTACAAGACCTCTGGATGTAAATGTGAATGGTAGTCATGATGTGGAGATGCCGGCGTTGGACTGGGGTAAACACAGTAAGAGTTTTAACAACACCAGGTTAAAGTCCAACAGGTTTATTTGGTAGCAAATGCCATTAGATTTCGGAGCGCTGCGCCTTCATTAGATGGAGTGGAAATCTGCTCTCAAACAGGGCACAGAGACACAAAATCAAGTTACAGAATACCGATTAGAATGCGAATCTCTACAGCCAACCAGGTCTTAAAGATACAGACAATGTGAGTGGAGGGAGCATTAAGCACAGGTTAAGGAGATGTGTATTGTCTCCAGACAGGACAGCCAGTGAGATTACTGGAGACAATACACATCTCCTTAACCTGTGCTTAATGCTCCCTCCACTCACATTGTCTGTATCTTTAAGACCTGGTTGGCTGTAGAGATTCGCATTCTAATCGGTATTCTGTAACTTGATTTTGTGTCTCTGTGCCCTGTTTGAGAGCAGATTTCCACTCCATCTGATGAAGGAGCAGCGCTCCGAAATCTAATGGCATTTGCTACCAAATAAACCTGTTGGACTTTAACCTGGTGTTGTTAAAACTCTTACTGTAAATGTGAAGACAGACACAAGATTTGCATTGTATCAACATAAACAAGCTACTGCAGCGATTAAGAGATTTGTATTAACTGCTTCCACAGGCCATTTGAGTCACTTTCATTATAGATACAAACTATTCACTATAATTTGAACTCATAATGTCAGTATGCATTGCCCATCCCTATTTGCTCTGACTGGGTGGTGGGTCTGCCCCTTGAGCCACTGTGGTCCTTGCAGTGAAGTTGCCCCCACAATGGTGTTAAGTATATAGATAGGGAGTTCCAGGGTAGTGACCCAGCAACAAGGATAGAACAGCAATATATATTCAAGCAAGTCGACTGTTACAGTATGATTCAGAAACTCAATTAAACCAATAGAAACCAGACTGCTTTGGATTCTTTGAACCCTGTTTAATAGACAGAAGGAATGTAAAAGAAACATCTGGAACAGGTGTCCTGCAATATTAGCCTTTAAAAATGTTGCAAGTTATAAAAGCAATTCGAATTAAACAATGAACTTACATCTTTCAAAGTAATGATGTTTGGATGCTGTCCATAGCGCATCAGTATCTCAATCTCCTCTGAAGGGTCTCGTTTGCTCTTATCAATTATCTGTAAATTTAAGACAATTTAATTAGCAAAGACAAGTTGATGAATATTTCAGTTAACCATAAAACCAATCCCAAATGACTGCAGTTTCTGTTCATTGACTCATTCAATTTTGCATGCTTACTGCCCTCATGTGTTCATGCTGGGCATATGCAACACAACATCACAAAACAACTTGTACGTTTAACATATTTACATATTTTTAACAATCACAGGGCACTTCATTACTTCATACTGAGCTAGAGAAGGAGAAAATCTGAGGGCCTACTCAAAGCAGTGGGTATTAAGAAGGATCTGAAAAGAAGCAGAGAGAGAACGAGCGAGAGAGGAGGGAAGGAGAGGACCCAGTCATTGTGATCCATGATGGGACCAACAAATGAAGAGCAAGCAAGAGGTCCTGTTTGGAGACTACCAGGAACTAAGGAGCTAAACTCAAAGATCAGGAACTCAAGGATAATAAATCCCTTGATTATTACCAGAGTCATATGCAAACAGGTGTAGGGATAAGCAGCTTAGGGAGATGAACAGGCTGAGTGAGGCTGAAGTAATAATGTGAGAAGCAGAGGTTCATGGGACACTGGCACTAGGACAGGAAGCAGCTCCACCTGGATTAGATTTGGACCAGAGCCCTGTGAAAAAAAATGGGACGGTCACGAGGATTTTAAACTAACATGTGGGTAGGGAGTGGGGAAAAAAATCAGGTGGAAAATGAACAAAAATAGTTTGAAAACAAATAAAAGGGAAACAAAGCAACAGTCATAAATTGTCCATTTGGCATCACAGATAAGGGGAAACTATCAGGTGGGGAGTCATTAAGGCAGGAGTGAGAAATAGGAAATGTGAGTAAAACAATATAGCACAAGGACAGACAAAATATTGCAGATGCTGGAATCTGAAACAAAAACAGAAAATGCTGGAGAAACTCAGCAGGTCTGACAGCATCTGTGGAGAGAGCATCGAGCCAATGTTTCTTGTCTGGATGTGCTCTTGTGAAGGGTCATCCAGACTCGAAAAGTTGGCTCTATTCTCTCCACAGATGCTGTCAGACTTGCTGAGTCTCTCCAGCATTTTCTGTTTTTATGTGAGCACAAATATTGGTTAGGGAGTGTGGCACAAATAAGCATTCTTTTATCCAAATGCAAGGAATACAAGGAACCATGTAGAAAGTAGCCATTACTGAGACATTGCAGCAAGATAGTCAGGACTGACACCTAAATATACCAGGTTGAGATCAACAGGAAAGATAGAGAGCACAAGCATGTAGCAAAGACGGAGTAATTTTAATAGGAAATATTAACTTTCATGTAGATTGGGATAAGCAGGCTACCACTTGGCTGAAAGGTAGCGAATGTCTTGAGTGTATTTAGGACATTTTCTTCAGCTATATGTTCTAGAACCAACAATGGGGGCATGCCATATTAGATTTAGTAATGAGCCAGGTTTATTAACAACCTGATGGTGTGTGAATGTTTATCTAATAGTCATCAAAATACAATTGAGTTCAGTATAACGTTTGAAAGGGAAACAGAGGATGCAACGAAGCACAAAATCTGTCACAGATGTACTGCTCAACATCCTTCAAAGATACAAAGGACACTAGAAATTATATCTCTCGTAATATGTTAAGTAAACGATCGTCAATTACATAGCAGTCAAATTGAATGGAATGGTCTGACCTGTGAGATAGTTGCCCTCCAACTACAATTGGTAGACCTCAATAGTTCACAGGCACACATCTGCCTATAGATGAATGCAGTTTGCAACATTACATTTGGAAGAGGCAGAAAGCCATCAGAGCAAACATGCACTGCCCCAAACCCATTTTTTGCACCTGTATTTTAAGCACGGACTACAAGAAGCGACCATGATGCAAATCGCCCTACATCTGTATTAGAGAGAGATTATTAAGATTTGTAGCTTAATGCATCAAGAGACAGAATAGAAATTAACTAATTGGAAAGTTCTCACAACAAACCAAGATTCATAACTATACATTAGTGTTTCCTATATCAATTAATAGGCAGAAATATATCCTACAAGGCAGAAACTGGACTAAAAGATTTTGATGAACCGATCAGCATAAGGTATAATTTCCTCGCTCAAAATATTTAGACTTTGCACTTCTGGAACACTGCTGCAGACATCAGCTACCACATTCCAAAGTTTCCAGAGTGATTATTCCACATTATTTCAAAAGTGACTACTCTTCAAAAGCACTTGACTGGATGTAAAGCATTTTGGGATATCCTGAGGTCATGAAAGGCATTATAGAAATGTGAGTCTTTCTTCCTTCCTTTTTTACTGACTCCAAGTGCTTTCTAATTCGCTGTAACAGGAAATCCCAAGAGATCTACACTCAGGAAGCACAAGGAACGTGATGCATGGCCAACAAAAGATTGCAGCCCCATTTAAAATTTTTGAGCTGTATTTTGCAGCAAAACATTATTTTTTAAATTAAATTCAGTACAGTATACAGACAACTATGTTACATTCTCATCTCTGAATCTATGACAAACTCTGCATGCATAGATTGAAAAGAAAATCAAAAACATGCAAGGTAAGAACAACGATTTCATATGACATCCCTAAGGCTGCCTGCTAACTGAAATGTCTCAGAGTAAAACTGCCTGCGAGACCTCACACTGCAATACTGAAAGATAAACAGAGATCTTTGAATGTGTCTGATGTTTATCATGATTATGTTGCAGTTTAAATTAAATCAAGATGTAACAAATTTATTCAAACAATAGATTACATGTCTGGCCCAAGATAGAAATATTCTACATCTTATGCTAAAAGGTTCAGGCCTTGCAGATATAATATCTACGGTATATTTAGATAATACTTGACAAATTCTGAATATACAACCTCCTTTCTCCAAAACCCCAAGTTCTCAATTATTTGCATTCTAACACTTTTCTTTCGCTTCAATTTCTACAATGGATTTTCAGAATACAAGTACTCCATTTATTTATTTTCTATTCTTCCCCCACAAAAATAATACATTTCTCCCTTTTCTGTCATTTACATACTATTTAATATTTTCCCCTAATTGTTAATTTGTACAACTTTTTGAAGCTGTTTATGATACAGCATCAAGTGAGAAGGTTTTCTCCATCGCTCAGGCTCCAGTAACCAATGCCTGACCAGGTGCTTACTCATCATGATTTGGCTGCCAGGCGGAGGCCACATAATCTGGGCTCAGCACCAAAGTACACCAAACATGCCCCTCTATCGCCCACCTCAAAATTCAATCTTCGCCAACGACACAATGTATAAAAAAACATTTTTAGCTCTGATTTTGCTTTTACAGCACAGTAGAAGTTAAAGCTATTTATGATATTGCTGCCTTCCCCCATTCCTCCCACTCCACCTGCTTCATTAGCCACACCCCTCAGTAAGTTGTAAATGTTCTGCCTATGCATTGCAGTTCCAAATAAGCAGACTAAAAGCTATAACTTCATTATGATGATGCATTTTTCTCTCTCAAGCAGAACTTATTCACGGCTGATGGAATCCGAAGCACTCAAGATCCGGAACTTAAGACCCAGGTTCCGAACGAAAGCTCCATCCACTTCATCATTTCAGATTATTTAATTATCAAACCCATTTACCATTAATAAAGCTTGTTGTAAAATTAGGGTGTTATTTTATGGAATGTATGTATAAAACTGGACTTTGCTTCATATTCCCAACTGAAACATTTTCTAATAGTAGCATGATAGCCGTTTTGGAAAATTTAATATTAATCAGCATACTACAGAAGAGCAAGCAAATCCAAGGGAACTGTTAAGTGACCTGGAAATAAAGACAAAAAGCGAATGTGGCATTTGTAATTCCCAGAGAAGTGCATTGAGAAGGCTTTTGTGCATAAATTATTTCTAGCTTTGATTAAACTGAGGTTCTGTATACAGTTCCATATATAGAAAACATTAGGATGAGGACCTTATAGAAAATCATTTCAAACTCAAGTTTACATCACATACAACATTACTACTGGAATGGGCTTGATGCACATCAGGATTGCATATGGAATTTGGTGTCAATAACTCCATGTGTTGCATGCTGGAGGGAAGGGTGTGGTTGAAGTGGACCGTGACTCTTAATAAAGACTGAAGGAACAATTAAAATTAATCCAAAAATAACATGGTTGGGCATAACAAAGCAGCAAATGTCAGGACAGGGAATCAATTGGAGTGTGGCAAGCTAGAAGAATCATAAAGCTCAGAAGGAAAGCTGAGGGAAACCAAGAGAGAACATGACTGTGAGGGAACTGGCTGGACCATGTGAGGCAAGTAAATTCAAATTCAATTTTAAATCGAAGAGTAGATGTAGAAAAAAATTGTTTTCTTTTTAACATTATAGAAGTGAAAAGAAAGTAAAAGTAAATTAGCCTGCCAGCACATTGATAAGTGGCAGAACTTTCCAGCACAAGTTGGGAGATGAAACTTTTAATCTGTTTCCATTGTAAGTGGAGATAGTAACATGAACCCCATGTGCGTCTGTCATTCTGCATAAGAGTCCCATGTCCTTCTGTAACATATTAAAAGATGTTCTAGAAAGAAGGGGGATTAATTTAAACAGCTCTGATTTCTCCTCTCACAGCCTGCCCGTAAACAGAATTTTTATTTTTGATTTCTCCCCTTTATAAGTGGTGGCATATTTGCCCCAACCCTTAAAAATGGAATGTCCCAAACTTCTATTATTAGCTTGCACAGCAAAAGCGAGATAAGATAAAATAAAAGTGTTAACGCAGAAGAGGTTTCGCAGTGGCTGCCCGTTTATGCACTTATACGGTAAAAAAGGATAAGGGCAAGAAAGGAATATAGGGTCAGACCACAATAAAAGATTTTACGCAAGTCCAGAATCTAAAGTCTAATGGAATATTTATTCCGAGGGTAGATTGGATTACTATCACAGAATGATCCCTCTTTCCAGAAGTGAGCATTCCATGAGGAGAGAAGACAAGTAGAGTGGAATTAATCTTAAAGGCACCGACTCCAAAGTCCCACTAGCTCACAGTATAGATGTGGATCAAGCAATTATACGTGCACAGAAATCTTTCTGCTGCTACCGTTTCAATGGTAAGATGGTAGACAATGACAAGTTGTTTGCTTGGAGTAACAGTTCCCCTCAGACTTCAAACAGAAACTGACTACATGGTCCAACAGCTTATTAGTTAAATGAATTCAGACAACCCAAGTCTCAGTAATGTGATAGTGTGGTTTTAGATTGACAAACGAGACCCATAGTTGAAACCCATTGTGTTTTGGAGCAGGTAACAGTAGGGCTGTGACCCCACATTGGATATTAGTCACAAATAGCTCTTTGGAAACACAGGATCTCTGGTGACCAGAATTCATTTTTAGAAATATAAAGCAGCTTTGTGCAGCTCCAGGAAAGGCCACTAACGCCATTTGTTTTAAAGATAATTAAACTCTACCAGTTTGTCTGGAGGTTAGAAATTTCTCTGGTATGAGTCATGACAAGTCAGCTATGCCAAAATGGTCATTTTAGAGTAGCCTGGTTGACGCAGATATGCATTTATATTTTCCTTCCTGTCTCAACCTGGACAAGTACTTCCAGTTATATAATATTCTATGACCTCTGGACATTCTAAAGAACTTTGCAGCCAATTATGCACTTTAAGTGTAGTTACTATGATGATGCAGAGCTGCCAATGTTTGCATAGCAAGATCCTACACAGAACAACCAAACAATCTGTTTTAAGGTTAAATGCAGGCAAGACACCTGGGAGAACATCCCCTCACTGAAGATAAAATAAGATATTTTACATCCAGTTGAGAGAGCAGACTGTGCCTCAACTTTCATATCTCAATCCAGAGACAGCATCTTTAACAGTGCAATACTCACGCAGTAGTGAACTGGAGCATCAACCTAGATCTTTTGCTCATGTTCCTAAGCCTTCAATCCAAAACCTTCTGCCTCAGATACAAGAGTATTACCATTGAGTCCTGGCCAACACTGTTCGTTCTCTCTGCAGCTGCGTAGCGGCAGGGGACTCATAATAAAAATTATTCCATATACAAAGAACAGTACAGCACAGGAAACAGGTCCTTCGGCCCTCCAAGCCTGTACCGCTCCTTGGTCCAACTAGACCAATCGTTTGTATCCCTCCATTCCCAGGCTGCTCATGTGACTATCCAGGTAAGTTTTAAACAATGTCAGCGTGCCTGCCTCCACCACCCTACCTGGCAGCGCATTCCAGGCCCCCACCACCCTCTGTGTAAAAAACATCCCTCTAATATCGGAGTTATACTTCGCCCCTCTCACCTTGAGCCCGTGACCCCTCGTGAACGTCACTTCTGATCTGGGAAAAAGCTTCCCACCGTTCACCCTATCTATCCCCTTCATAATCTTGTACACCTCTATTAGATCTCCCCTCATTCTCCGTTTTTCCAGGGAGAACAAACCCAGTTTACCCAATCTCTCCTCATAGCTAAGACCCTCCATACCAGGCAACATCCTGGTAAACCTTCTCTGCACTCTCTCTAACGCCTCCACGTCCTTCTGGTAGTGCGGCGACCAGAACTGGACGCAGTACTCCAAATGCGGCCTAACCAGCGTTCTATACAGCTGCATCATCAGACTCCAGCTTTTATACTCTATACCCCGTCCTATAAAGGCAAGCATACCATATGCCTTCTCCACCTGTGTTGCCACCTTCAAGGATTTGTGGACTTGCACACCTAGGTCCCTCTGTGTTTCTATACTCCTGATGAGTCTGCCATTTATTGTATAACTCCTCCCTACATTATTTCTTCCAAAATGCATCACTTCGCATTTATCCGGATTAAACTCCATCTGCCACCTCTCCGCCCAATTTTCCAGCCTATCTATATCCTGCTGTATTGCCCGACAATGCTCTTCGTTATCCGCAAGTCCAGCCATCTTCGTGTCATCCGCAAACTTGCTGATTACACCAGTTACACCTTCTTCCAAATCATTTATATACATCACAAATAGCAGAGGTCCCAGTACAGAGCCCTGCGGAACACCACTGGTCACAGACCTCCAGCCGGAAAAAGACCCTTCGACCACTACCCTCTGTCTCCTATGGCCAAGCCAGTTCTCCACCCATCGAGCCACTTCTCCTTGTATCCCATGAGCCTTAACCTTCTTAACCAACCTGCCATGTGGGACTTTGTCAAATGCTTTACTGAAATCCATATAGACGACATCCACGGCCCTTCCTTCATCAACCGTTTTTGTCACTTCCTCAAAAAACTCCACCAAATTTGTAAGGCACGACCTCCCTCTTACAAAACCATGCTGTCTGTCACTAATGAGATTGTTCCGTTCTAAATGCACATACATCCTGTCTCTAAGAATCCTCGCCAACAACTTCCCTACCACGGACGTCAAGCTCACCGGCCTATAATTTCCTGGGTTATCCCTGCTACCCTTCTTAAACAGCGGGACCACATTCGCTATCCCCCAATCCTCAGGGACCTCACCCGTGTCCAAAGAAGCGACAAAGATTTCCGTCAGAGGCCCAGCAATTTCATCTCTCGTCTCCCTGAGCAGTCGAGGATAGATGCCATCAGGCCCTGAGGCTTTGTCAGTTTTAATGTTCCCTAAAAAACCTAACACTTCCTCTCTTGTAATGGAGATTTTCTCTAACGGGTCAACACCTCCCTCCGAGACACTCCCGGTTAACACGCCCCTCTCCTTCGTGAATACCGATGCAAAGTATTCATTTAGGATCTCCCCTATTCCCTTGGGTTCTAAGCATAATTCCCCTCCTTTGTCCCCGAGAGGTCCGATTTTCTCCCTGACAACTCTTTTGTTCCTAACGTATGAATAGAATGCCTTAGGATTCTCCTTAATCCTGCCTGCCAAGAACATCTCGTGACCTCTTTTTGCCCTTCTAACTCCCCGTTTGAGTTCTTTCCTACTCTCTCTGTATTCCTCCAGAGCTCCATCTGTTTTCCATACCAACACCAAAAATTTACTGAATAGAATCAAAAGGCAAGTGAACTCTGAAAATACAGTACTAAATATCACTGGTCATTTAACTATTGCTTAACTCTCCAGAAAATCATTTTGGATGCATTATGTATTCAATTAGGGAAATATGAAAGCTTCCACTTTTCATTCGATATTTCATATCCGCTTGGTCTCGAAATCAGAAAGGCAATCAGAAATCTCTTCTGGCATTATTACAAACTTCACAGTGAGCCAATAGGAAACATTAATCAACATCATCTTAAGTAATGGTGATGCAGGAAATGCAAAGCAAGTCATTTCGCGATTCCAAGTTTATTAAGGACTAAAAACTGGAAGCAGCATCGGTTAAGTTTCAAGTGCTTATAAATCCCAGTATCTGATTCAACAGAATCACAAGACATACAACTCTGGCTTGAAAATGACTTTTAACAAGTATTCATGGATCTGAAAGATGCATTATGCTGTGTCACTGTGGTGGATCAACTCATATGTAACCAACATTGCAAAGTTGACTATTTTTGTTCATTTCAAAATGTTGAAATATTTGCTGAAGCTATTAACAATGTTGCCTTTCAAATGCAGCATGAAAGGAATTAAATTTTCTTTCAAACAGTTCCAACAATTTCTTCAAGAGGAACAATGCAGCATCAAGAGGATGGTGCCATAACCATATATTCAGCTCTTGCAATAATGGGACGTCACATCGCACTGGTAATAAAACATGAGGAACTAAACCAGCTCCAAACCAACTAAACCATTCATCAGAATGTGCTTTGTGCAAAGAAAAAAGGCAAATTTGTGGACAAATTCATTACAGGCTTGACTAATTCATTGGCTCTTTGAGGATGTTATGAGCACAGTGGATAAAAGGGAAACAGTAGATAAATAGGGAACAGTAGATGTTGTATATTTGAATTACCAAATACACTCAATAAAATGTCACATACAAAGTTATTGCACACAACTTCATGGTATGGGGGGACACTATGTGATAAGTATTGGCTAACAGAAAACAAAGTTGGGACAAATTCTGCAGCTGTCAGTGTAAAAGTCGACAGTTGAAGTTTCGAAAAATCCCTCCAAAAACGAAGGCCAACTCAAGCATTAATTATAATAGAAAACCGCCAGCACAGATGAGGATGGTCACCATTTTGAAAGGTCATGAGCACCTGCCGCAGAGTGGGGATCTTTTAAAATCAAATACACCTTTGCAACACTGTCAATATCATCTGCTTGTCCCCTTGCATTTAGTTAAAAGCTCCGTAAATAGAAGACGGAGTAAAAAATTAAGGCTGACGACTAATGAGAAAATAGCATGTCATGGCTGAAAAGGGGAGTCAACTTATACACCAAGTATATGTAAAAACATGACTTTTTGGGGCCTGAAAAATGGTGTCGCCTTACATGCCACAATTTATGGTGGGTAACTTTCAGGTGGGTAACTGTAACTAGTGGGGAACCCCAGGGATCAGTGCTGAGCCCTGCCTCACCTAGTTACAATACATATTAGTCACTTGAATTACGGGACAATTATAGCTAAATTTGCTCACTATATAAAGATTGGTGGGAAAGCAAGTTGTGAGATGATCTCAGAGTCTGCACAGGGATAAAGATAGATAGGTTAAGTTAGTGGGTAAAAATTCAGCAGGTAAGGGCATAATGCAGAAAAATGTGAGATTATCCACTTCGATAGAAAGAACTGAAAAGCAAAATACCATTTAAATGGAAAGATACGAGAGAATTTTGCAGGGCAGAGGGATCTGGTTGTCCTTGTTCATGAAATATAAAACGTTAGCACACAGGTAAAACAAGTAATCTAGAAGACAAATGCAATGCTGGCTTTTATTGCATGGGGGTTGGAGTATAAGAGTAGGGAAATCTTGCTACTTCTGTACAGAGTGTTGGTGTGTATTTAGTCTCCTTACTTTAAGGAGGTGGAGTGGGGGTGATATACTTGCACTGGAGGCAGTTCAAAAAAAGTTCACTAGGTTGATTCCTGCGAGGAAGGAGTTGTCTTTTGAGCAGAGACTAAGCAAGTTGGGCCAATACTCACTGGACATCAGAAGAATGTCCATGATCTTATTGAAACATATCGGAGATGGCTTAGAAGAGTAAATACTGGGAGGATGCTTCCCTCTCATCTAGAACACAGGTCTCCAAACTACGGCCTGCGGGCCACATCCAGCCTGCAGCGGGCTACATCTGGCACGCAGCCAGTGGGGCGGGACAGGATTCCCGCTGCCGAAAACACTCCCGCGTCCAGAACCCCGCCGCTGACTCAGGATCCGGACGAGGGGACGGAAGCCACAGGCCGGACATTTGCTGCCCCTCCGCGCGGTGTCTGATGGACCCATGGGAATCCCCACCCTCTTTACCGGCCTATTGTCCAATCAGAGCTGCCGTCCTGTGACTGACAGTTCATTAAACGAATCAGCAATTGAGACATCTGTTATCCAATTGCCGCTCTGCATTGACTGAGTGATAGCTGCTTTATCCAATCCGTAAGCTCCATCTGTCTGAAATGAGCGAGAACAATGACAATGATGGCGGCAATTCAGACCAATTCAGTAATGGAAGGAAAAAAGAAAAGTGAGTGCCGCCTGTTTAATGAAGAATGGGGTGTAAAGTACTTCTTTGTATAAGCAGGTGATAAAGCCTTGTGTGTCATATGCAACAAAACTGTTGCAGTTTTGAAGGAGTACAATGTACGTCGGCACTATGAGACCAAACATGAACCAAGTTATTCCCAATTCACAGGAACACAGAATTCGGAAAAATTTGAATCAATGCAATGCAGGTTGCTTTCCCAACAAGCTGTTTTTACGCAGAAGATTACTGAAAATGAAGCTTTAAGCAGGGCCAGTTACAAACTAGCTTATGTGTTGGCTAAAAGAGGAAAGCCATTCACTGATGAAGATCTCATCAAAGTGTGTATAATGGAAGCAGTGGAAGAGTTATGCCCAGAAAAGGCAAGTCTGTTCAAAATCATCAGTCTTGCGCCAAATACTGTGGCTCGTAGAATTAAGGATATAGGAAGCAATATATTTCATCAAATTGCAGACAAAGCAAGAAATTTTCAGTTGTATTCTCTCGCACTTGATGAATCGACTGATGTGTGTGACACATCACAACTCCTAGTGTTCATCCGTGGCGTTGACAGTGAATTTAATGTGACACAAGAATTAGCATCAGTGCATAGCATGCACAGCACAGTAACTGGAGAAGACATCTTCAAAGAATTGCAAAAAACTGTGTTAGAATATAACCTGGAGTGGAATAAACTGCAATGCGTGACAATTGATGGAGGAAAGAATATGTCTGGGGTGAAGAAAGGTTTGGTTGGACAAATCACAAAAGCTTGTGAGGTTGGTGGATTCTCAAAACCCATGTTTCTGCATTGCATTGTGTGGAAAATATGTGGATATGTCTTGCGTTCTGAAACCTGTTGTTTCAACAGTGAATTTCATTCGATCTCATGGGCTTAATCATCACCAGTTTCGTGATTTTCTGAAAGAAACGGATTCTGAGTTCGGTGACTTGCCTTATTATACAGCAGTTCGATGGCTTAGTTGTGGAAAGGTTCTATCACGGTTCTTTCAGCTCAGAGAGGAAATTGATTCCTTTCTCACAGAGAAGAATCGACCCGAACAACTTTTATCAAACACTGACTGTCTTTGGAAATTGGCATTTTTTGCAGACGTGACAGACCATATGAATCAATTGAATCTGAAGTTGCAAAGTGAAACAAATTTGTGATCTATTCGCGCATGTCAAGGCATTCAGGGCAAAACTGATGCTATTTCAAGGACAGCTGAAAGTTCATAATTTGGTTCATTTTCCATGTTGTGAAAAATTTCATTAAGTGAAGCAGAATTTCCTTCTTCATTTGCAACAGAAATCATTAAGGACTTGCAAAAACAATTTCAGGAACGATTTTCTGATCTTGATGGAAACACAGATGAAATAAAGCTGTTTCAATATCCATTTGGCTGCAATGTTGAAACACTCCCAAGTCAGTTTCAAATGGAAATTATTGATCTCCAATCAGATGACATGCTGAAAGACAAGTATAAAGAAGGAAATCTGATCCAATTTTATAAATCTTTGCAGCCTGAGCAGTTTCCAAATTTGAAGCGATTTGCTTGTGGATTTGTATCAGTTTTTGGTACAACGTACCTGTGTGAACAAACATTTTCAAAAATGAAGTATGTCAAGTCCAAACATCGAGCAAATTTATCTGATGAGCATTTGAAGTCCATTCTAATAATTGGCTCCTCAAGCTTGAAACCTCAGTTCAGCATTATTTTGAAATTAAAAAAGCAGTTCCATCATTCCCATTAATCTTGTGCAAAACTTCATGATTTGTTGGTTACGATTGAAAACTCCAATTGCCAGAATTGTGTAGAAAGGTGCAGACTGAATTTATTTTTGTTCGGCCTTTATTAATGTTTCAAGTATATTTTGAATTTCTTTGCTTTGTTTTACTGAAGTTCTTTCTTGGGGCGTGTTTATTTTTCTTATTGTGTGCCACAAAATTGGGCAAATTCTCATTTCAAGTAAACATTTGTAAAATTTCAGTTAATAAAATTCATTAAAAAATGAATAGCCTGTTTTTCTCATCTGCAGTTAAGTAATTGATTATTTTGTCAGAGCATTTGCTAATGTTTGACGTTTTTACTCATTATATATAATTTCTCAGTGTAAGCACGGCATTGTTTCTTTGTAATTGTCACATTTTTCTTTTATTCTGAATCATATCATGCTGATTACAAAGATGATCCAAATAAAACTTATTCATTCATTTAAATTTTATTCATTCATTTATAAAACTAATTTTTTTTCTTTGGCCCCTGAAAATGTGTAAAATATACGATGTGGCCCTCGGACTGAAAAGTTTGGAGGCCCCTGATCTAAAACTAGGAAATGTAGTTATAAGAAGTTGTTCATTTAAGGCACAGAGATGAAGAGGGAGTTTTTCTCTGAGGATCATGACTCTCTGGAATTCTCTACCCCAGACAGCAGTGGACAGTATGATTTTTGAACAACAGAGGAGATAAGGGTTAAGGAGAGCAGACAGGAAAGTGGATTTGAAGTCAAGATCAAATCAGCCATGATCATAGTGAATGGCAGAGCAGACTCAACAGCTCCTATTTCTTATGTTCAATGAACTCAATGGAGCCTTCTGGAAAGGAAAGGCAATTGTGCCAAAAATGAGGTTCTGAGTACAGGTTTCCAGGTATAAACTTAAGAGTTGCGTGAGACAGATGTTACAGTAAGAATGTTGCTTTAACTGTCCAAGTTAACAGAGCAGGTGCTAGCAACAGAGATTCCTTGCTGGAAATATTCTGCTAACTTGCTATGCAGCCTGCACCAAGTATTTCAGTCACATTTTGAGGATTACCCTTGCATCATCGAGCTTGCACTGTTTGTCTCTCAACAGAGGGGAATCTTCAGTTGTAACTTTTCACTCACAGGCCAATGCATTCTAAAGCAAGAGTCCAGAAGAATAAAGAATTATGAATAAGTTAAGCTGATTAACACAAGCACAGAGTACCCAACATTTAAATCCTTTTGATTGCGAATGTAAAATGTTTGGCTCTGTCTAGATAATCTACGCGAAGTACCACAATTTCCTTTAAATTCATTCTCTGGATATGGGCATTGCTGTCAAGGCCAGACTATTGCGGGATGCCTTTGAGAAGACAGTATTGGACCATCTTCCTGAATCAATGGCTGTCTTGAAATTGTCCTCACAATGCCAGTGGGTAGGGCATGCCAAGATTTTGACAACGACGGAACAGCAAAATTAAATGTCCAAATCAGTGACGTGCAAATTAGAGGGGAATTTGAAGAGATCCCATGTATCTATTAGCTTTCACCTTTCCAACTCCTGATGGGTCTCCCATATTCCGCCAATCCATAAACTTAACGTCACCCAAAACTCTGCTGCTTACGTCTCAACACCGGAAATTCCATTCCCCATCACCTCAGTGCTCACTGACTTGCACTATCTCCTGGTCAAGCAATATCTTGATTTTAAAATTCTCATCCTTGTTTTCCAATTCATCCATGGTCTTCTCCTTTCCCAAGCTCTGTAATCTCTTCCACCCTACAACACTCCGAGATATCAGTGCACTATGAATTATGGCCTCCTCTATATATCTTCGATTTTAATTGTTCCATTGTTGATAGCCATGCCCTCAGTGACCTGGGCTCCAAACTCTGGAATACTCTCCCAACACATCCTTCTACCTCACTTTGCTCCTTTAAGGCACTACCAAAAACCGACCTCCTTCATAAAATAGAAGGAGCTAAAGGAGCCTTAATTGATAGAAAATGTGGAAAAGGCAATTTATTTTTTCAGCTTACTGAAGTGTTTTGTTTAATTAAAACTGCTAAGAGTGAGAAAAACAGCTCCATCATTTCTTCGCATCAACAAGGCAGAGGTTTGTGTGAATTTGACAAAAGTTGGTTCTCATGAACAGGTTGGGAAAGGTCAGCGAGACAGCATCCCTGTAAATTAAGTGAATATTGCAGGAGAAACGACATCTGGGAACTGGGGAAGAGAGCACTGTGTGAAGAGAGAATGGAATCCCAAGAGGGAAAATGACTGTTAAATTAATTTCTGAAGCAGCAGTGGCATTTATTCCACTTTATTCAAATACTTCTTTAGTTTGTAAGTCGAGAACTCCAGTTCCTGACCAACCTTGGGCCTTTTACACATGCCCCAGGTAGGAAATGGTCGTTCACTCACAGTTATTGTTTTTTCGTTCTTTAGGCCGAGGACTGGCTCTATGTGCCTGCACTTAACTGGAAAGAGAAAACACGCAAGGAAGCAGATCAGATGGTTGGAGGCAAAGCACCATGATCTGGTAGATGCCCCAGGGGAGATGTGGGAAGAGGAAACAGAGGTCCCAAACCAGAGACGGGAACAGGGAGAGGTCCTAAAAAGCAGCCCCAGCCCAGGATGAAAGCCCAGACAGGAATAGGCCCCTTAAATGAAACTGAAGAAAAGAGCAGAGTAATAGGCTCTCAATTCAAGAGCTACAGGGAGCTGGCTTTAATTGAAGTGGTTGTGAGAGGTGCCCTGAAGATCCAAAAAGGCAGCCGAAGGTTGGCGGCTTCATGTTGCAGGCCGTCAGAGCAAAGGTACCATTTGGAGCAACGATGTTCTGCTTGGCACAGCCCAAGATCTGAAATTCTGTTTGGAAGTTGAAGCTTGAGTGCACTCGGAGATCCGGGGGAAAAGAATCCTGGGAGGTGAGATTGAAATCCTGAAAGGTGGTTTGTTGTTGAAGCCGTCCAAATGGGAGCAAGCTTTCAAGAGAATTCTAAGGCAAAATCTTCAACTGTGGAGATTTGAAACCCTCGTGAGAAAAATAAAGTTTCAGTCAGAATGATTGATTCAAGACGTAACAAATGTCTGGTGGGTTGCTGAGAAATCCATGAAATTGGATTTGGTCATATCTGTCATCTATTATGTAGTGCGGTGTGTGCAAACACAGTTTGCCTATTAAATCACATATACTTCAACATTAGAGTATAAAATATATATTGTAAATTGTTTTATCTTTCTGAACTTGTACAATAAAGTTTATTTTTGTTTGTTGTAAACCCGCAGAATCGTGTGACTTTACTCACTTCATTTTTATCTTGAATCTCAAATTTAATTTACTTTAAACAAATGTTACTGGTCCATAGTCGTCCCCCCCCCCAGACCAAGGATCACAACAGCGCCTAGAGTTTTTTTACATTAAAGTCTATTAATTATGAAATATTAAACCAATTCACTATTTTTAAAGTAAACTTTCTCACAATATATGTAAAGGTGAATTAGGGAGATGTAGCACAGGCATTTACATATATGCATGGTTTAAAATTCCCCAATGGATAACATCACAAGAATCTCTGCATTATTATTTGGAGATCTGTACAAGGAATCCAAAAATTCTCACAAACTACCTGAAAATAACAAAGAACAAAGAAAATTAGAGGAACAGGTCCTTTGACCCTCCAAGTCTGCACCGACCATGCTGCCCGATTGAACTAAAACCCCGTATCCTTCTGGGGACCAAAAGAATAAAGAAAATTAGAACACAAAATGCTCTGGAAATGCTCCTTAATTTTAATATGTTGAAGTCTATGGGATCAATCTTCCTTTAGTGATTCTCCAAAATCAGCTGCAGCAGAATGACCAGATCAGTGGTAGTAACAGTCCAAACAATCTTCTAACACTTTCAATTTACCTCCTGCTTTCCACTTCCTGACTGCAGCTTGTCACCATTGCTAACTCTCCTCTCTTGCCTACTGCTTTCCCTTCCTGACTTTACCACTGCTGCCTTGCTCATCTCATCACTTCCCCCTGGCCACATTGTTCCACTCGCTGCCTCTCTCAATTTGCCACTTCCTTCCCCAATCTCGACTCTTCAGTTTGCCGCCACCTCTGACTCGCCACTTCCCCTCTCCCCCCACCTTCACACTCCCTGCCTCCCTCCTGCACATTGTCACTCATTGTCTCTCCCAACTCACCACTTCCATCCTGACCCTCCCAGTTAGCACCAGCCTCCCAGCTCCTTCTACTCAGTGCCTGCCCATTCACTGCTTCCCTCCTGCTCACCATTTACCTCTCCCAACTCAGGGTCAGGAGAGAAGTCAGCCAGAGGGAGATAAGGGGTGAGGAAGTGAGAGGCATGCGAGTGGTAGGGTTGGTGATGGGGGTGGGGATGAGAGGCATGCGAGTGGTAGGGCTGGCGATTGGGGTGGGGATGGGGATTTTGGGGGGGGGGGGGTGTCCATGGCAAGCTTGGGGGCGGGTGGAGGTCGCAGCAAGCAGGAGAGAGACCAGAGAGGCAACGAGGGGGTCGAAAAGAGATCCATTTAGCAGGGAAGCAGCAAATGGGAAGTTTGGCGATTGAATCAGCAAGTGACAGGCAGGCAAGAGGGAGAATTCACCAAATATCAAAACTCTAAACATTCAGGGTGATGAGAATCATGCCTCCAAAATTTACCCCCATACTATTACCCCCCCCCATACTACCACTAAGACAAATAGCATACACTATGCACAATATATGCAATTCACAATTATCTTCTGTGTTACCCATTACATGGATGTTGACACAAATTAGAAAACCTGGCGCTAGTAAGGGAAATTGTAAACAACAGAATTTCGCAGCAGTGTTAATGTAAGCCTACCTGTGACACTAATGAATAAAGTTTAACTAAAACAGAAAGTCATCTTGTTAAAATAAATTGAATTTTCATTCACTAATTTGGGACAGTATAATATAAATAGTTATATGTGACTGCCAATGAGGCAAAATGTGATAACATTCAGTTTGATTTTGCTTTACAGTCGACAGTAGAACACAAGCAGAAAATTCAAACTGAGCTTCATGAATTCAGATTGTACGGGTTTGGAGGAGTAACAACATCTCCAAACTTCTAATAAATCACCTTGCAGAAAGTTGTGCTTGTTAAAAATTATAATGAGAAGTTAATACTCAAAGTTGATGATGCAATACCAACGGAATGAACCAGCTTATTTGGAGAATTTGACTCTGACAGAGGACAAACAAGATAGAAACCTATTCCTTCCTCCAAAACATGGAAGACCACAACAAAGTCTCATTAAAAACCCACACGATACATTTGCCAGTAAATTTTCAGCACTCCAAATTAGGATTAGACGACTGGGTTATCATTAATTACCTTGACGGCAAACTCCATATTGGTAACTCGGTGTATGCAGCGCTTGCAGATCGAGTAGGAGCCAACCCCGATATCTTCTTTTAGTTCATATCCATCATTGAACTGCATGCTGTTCCCATGCAGCTGTTACAGGCAAACAAATAAAATCAAAACTCTAGGTTTGATTTTTACACTCATTCCTTCATATCAAAAATTTAGATTTTTTGTTAAAACACAGCATCTTGCCCAACATTAGAATGCAGTCTGTAGACATTTTCTAAGTTCAGCATTACAATTGTTATTTAGCCACCTATGCATTGTACCTGTACAATAGGGTGTACGGCTGTCAGTGGGTTACTTTGCACTTCTTCCACTGCATTAGTTGCAACAAAACTAAATCCTCTGAAGAGCTGATGTGCATTAGCACTTGGTGGAATTCCAGGTGAATCTAAACAAAGGAAAAACCTTCAATTGTCATTCATTTGTTTCCACAACAAAGTTTTATGAACATTGTAATTCTAGTTCTGACAATCTCATTGAACTCCAAGACATGTACACCTCATAGAATTCAATGCTCGAGTCATTAAAATAACACCTAATATTACAACACATACAATTCCCAGCAACAGCAAATTATTTAAAAAGTTAAGTTAAAAATCACACTTGAATGCTCTTTTAAAATAAACATTTCTGTCCACAGATTAAAAGCTATCCATGGAACAAAATGGCACTTGTCTGCTCAAATAATGATGTAGTTTCACCTGAGGTTTCAAGCAATATAGAAATCACATATTCTGAAACAATACCAGTTGTTTGTGAAGAGCTGCCATAACTCTCAAGATTGGTCTTAATGACCAATGGATCACTATCGTGACTCTAACTTAAAGGTTTAGGTCCTGAAATTACTATGTGGGAGATTAACACATAAACTCTTTATCCACTCAGATTAAATTCCTTTTCCAGCTATTTTAACAGACAGGATTAACAGCTCTACTAATACAGTGGGCTAAAGAATTGAGTAGAAACGCAGAAAGGGGTTGACACAGTGCAAGTGAGATGTCTTCAGGATGTTTACCCATCTGTATTGACAACATGCTCTCTAACATGAACCCAGAAACACTTCCTTCCGTATTCACATGCAATATATATGAGGTGAGTCGGAATGCATGTAAGTAGAAAGGCTTCATTTTTAAACTGCTTCTGAGGGATTGAGTTCCATAGACATTACTTAAATCCTCAACTTTATGGTGGGTTTATTTAGGGAAGCATAAAGATTTATTTTTGCAATATATCTGAAGGCAGGCATCATTACAAAATACTAAACTTAAGACTAAATTTGAAAATAAGCTTCTAAAGGAAACAAACCACCCAGGTAGGTTACCCAGCCCCTCATTCCTATTCCACCATTCAACATGATAATGGCTGATGTGCAACCATGCTGGCCCTTAATACCATCAGGTTAACAAAAACCTATCAGTTTTAAAATTAATCAAGCATGAACTGCCTAAAAGGTCGAGCTCTAATTTTTTTTCCAGAATCAACAACCAACCAGCAGAACTAGTTTCTATCTATTCTATTTGTTCCCCTTGATCATTTGAGAATTTCTACCAAATAACCCACCTTTGATGCATTCCCTGAGAAGGTGGCCATCCAGCTAAATGACACCCACCCTGCCTTGGCCATCCCTGAACTCATGCGCGTACTCGTGGACATTGATCACTTTCTAATTACAAAGGAACCCAACCACAGGAACCTCTCCTCGTAGCTTAACCCTTGGAGTCCAGTTATCATTTGATTAATTCCGCACACTCCCTCAGGACTAATATATATTTTGTAAGGTGTGGTGCACAAATCTGCTCACAATGCTCCAGGTGTGGTCTAACCAAAGCTATTTTTGTAAATGCAGCTGAAACATGACTTCTACCCCTTTGTATTACTGCTTTCGGTACAAAGGCCAGCATCCCAATAGCCCTTTTCATTATTTTCTCCACCTGGTCATAAAACTTTATGGTTCTGTATACCTAGAATCCCAAGTCTCTTTGGACTTCCACTGTCTCTACCTTTTTTTTTGCCATTTAGAAAGTACCCAGCTGCATCTATGTTATGGTCGAAGTGGATGGCCTCGTTTGCTGACTTTGAAATCCATTTGCCAAGTAACTTAATTTATAAATAGATCTTTGTAATTTTACATTTCCATCTGCACTATGTACAATACTGCCATATTTGTGCCATAAGAAAATTTTGATCTGTGGCTATCACACCATCTAAGTTATTAACAAATACATGAATCAATATTTAAAACCCCAAAACAGATCTTTGCAGGAATAGTCACATCTTGTCCATTAGAGTACCTGCCATTATCACTATTCTCCATTTCTTCAAGCTGAGCTTCTCAGTCAATTTCCCAACCATAGAAATTACAGCACATGAGCAGGCCATTCGAGCCATCATATCTGTGCTGGCTCTCTCTGTCTTCTCACCTGATGAAAGGGCAGTGCTCCGAAAGCTCATGCTACCAAATAAACCTGTTGGACTTTAACCTGGTGTTGTGAGACTACTTACTGTGCCTACCCCAGTCCAATGCCGGCAACACCACATCATCACTGTAGCCCTGCACATTCTTCCTTTTCAGATAATAATCCAATTTCCTTATTGAACCTGCCTCTACTACACACTAAGGCAGTGCATTCCAGATCTTAAGCACTCGCTATGTAAAGAAGGTTTTCCTCGTGTCACCATTGCTTCTTTTGCCAATTAACAAGTACAAGAGGCACCAGCTTGGAAAGCTAATAAAGAATGCTTTCCTTCAACTTACACAAATGCAAAAGTTGATTTTAAAATATTGGAGCTGGAAGCATTTGTACTTTAGTAATACTAACAATGTGGGAAAAGTGAAAAGAAGGCACAATGAAAAGCACAGAGATCATCTTAAATACCCATCCATACTCTGAGATTTGAACAATCCAATAAGTTTAATGAACATTGTAAAGGGCATAAAAATTAAATCATATTTAATTTTTTAACAGAAAACACTACAGTTACTGTAGAGAGTTGAAACTTCTTTCAATACCCATGACAAAACTCCTGATTAATTTTGTTTCAGAAAAAGTGATGAGTTAGGTTTTCACACAATACATAGCGACAATAAAACAGTAATCATCTGTACCTTTTGGTGTTTTAGCTGTAAATTCTGGATCAAAGCAGAAAGTATCTTCTGGCTTACCAGAAGCAGGTTTAAACGGTGGTTGAATTTCCTTTCTGACCAGTTTCTGAGACAAAGAGAATGGTTCATTTTTACACGTCTCTGTCACTTTATTTTGAATGACAATGTGGACAATTATGAATTACCCAACTACGTTACTTCGAATTATTGGTTTAACATTTACATGTTTTTTCAAAACTCAGGATTTACAAAATTGCAACACCTTTTCACAATTTACAGTTGCAATGGGTGCTAAGACCTTAGAGAAGAATTCATAAGTTTGATTAGCATAAGAGTTACAAAGTCTCCGTACAAATGCTCCAATATCCCAGAAAATATATAATTTTTAAAATCTTTTATTAACAGCAGAAAAAGAATTCTTTCAAACAAGCAATGAATTAAAAGCATGAACATTTAGATTTTAACTTTGGGTTTTTCAGGAGTAAAAAGCATTACATTTAACAGCTTTGTGACCTTGATCTTGCTTGTTGGAATGGGAAACACCTACATTCCAGTCAATGGTAGCAAAGAATGGATGCCTTTTGATCTCTTCAACTCCATCAGGGCCAGCTCCTACAAGAATTAAGATCATGGGATGTTTATTTGTAGTTTTGGCTGTATGCAGGCAGAGGCCAATCTCCAGCCCAGTACAACTAACTGTTCTTTCAAGTAACATGTACTGGAGATAAATGAATGCTGTTACATCACTGCACAATGCTGCAAAAGCAGTGCAATATAGTGGGCAATTTGTGTTTTACACAAGCCCACTCCACAATGTGCAGGAATGTAGGAAATTAATTATACGTCTCGGCACAGGTATTTCCAGTGTATATCAGCACATCAGAAGAAATTCAACTCTAAGCAACATTTTTCATTTGATGCACCAGTGCTAATACATGGCTGGGTTTTTTCAATGATGTCTGGAATTGTACTCTGGCCTTTTCAACAATGAAAATAGGGAGGAAACAGTTTTTATTTACGAGAAGTAAAATAAGTGGGAGGTGAGCTTTTCTATTATGTTCCCCAGTACATCTCAGCATACTATGGAAAAGAGCTAGTTTTTTTTCCAACAGTTGCTGAAAAATACAAAAAATGAACAATTTCTGCTTATATTGGGAATTAAATGCAAGACTTTTTTGAACGAGAGAATTTGATTACTTACCTGTCATTCAGTGTCAAATGCTTCATCAAATTCAAGGTCACTGCTGAAAGAGAGCAAGGGCTAAAAATTCAATAGCCCAAATGCAGGCACAGGGATCGCAACACCAGACTAACCTATGCTGATTTAAAGTGATACACCCAGCACGCAAACTTTGTGATGCCTGTTAACCCAAATGTTAGTGGTATGCAGTGCAGTTATAAATGTACTGCAGAGAAATTGTACACTTCACCAGGGTGTCCACAGTCACCCAAGGTTAGCACCATTTAATGCTAGCCTGAACTACTTAAAGATAGCCTACTCGTTTTAAAGAGGAAGTACATTCTGGCTGCATGAGGTACTGAAGTCATCAGTGTCTAACCCAGAGGAAGAATGAAGATGGCGCAACATGGCAGAGAGCAGACTCCCAGATTTTCTAACACACTACTCGAGTCCCTGGGTGCTCAAGATGGACAGGAGAAGAATTGCCCTGTATCCATAGGGGGCCAGTAGGCTCTCCACACAAAAACAAAGGAGGGAACTGAAGCAAACATTTGTAAAGATCAATGCCATCGAGGACCTGGACGTTGAGCCGCAAGAAGTCTAATGACCTTCCAAGAGCAATCAAAGTCAGCAAATGTCTTTTCAAATGTCATATCCTTAGAACTGAACTACCAGCCTAGCACTGCTCAATTCACCATACGTGCCGCTAAATTTGCCTCACCCCCTTCATTCACCTTCCAATCTTTGTCACACACAAACTCATATCTCACATTCATTGCTTCACCTGGGTTGCCTGCTCCACCATCGCATACTTAGCACTGCTGCAAACCACAGAGCCAAATCTCTCAGGTTGAAAACACTGTCTTTGCTGTAATCAGGTTTTAGAGCATATAGCAGATGACCGTGAATTATGGCACAACTTTGTCAACGGCTACTCCAGAGCAGTCCAGGCATGGAACTGTGCTTCAACACCTCAGTGGTGAATACGATGTATCACTTAGCAGTATGGCTAAATGTATGCATGCAAGCTACATGTGGTCGTGGTTGCAGAGTGTAATCAAAAGTCAAATGTAAAGCAGATCCCTTGTCACTCAGCAGTCATCCTCTAGTTTGACGTGGTGGCTGAAAGATCAAAGAAACACAGACCAGCACAGAATGAAAGCCCCATGGCAGCTGCCAGGATACCAAGAATTCACCAGCATGATGTGCTGATTACTACCACACACCAACTGCACACTAAACAAGGGGTAACCTTTCCGGTTGTACTTGATCTCAACACTGAGATGTGGAACACAAAGCCACATGTCTGCACCATAAGGAAGTCTCCCATCCTGGCAAAGATACATGCATGCTCCACCTGTTTCTCTTTGTTCAGAAAGAACAAATCTAACAATGAACTCTCCCCTCCTGGAGGAAGTTTGCCTGTCAGTTGTCTGTTGTAGAGGTGGAGAGTGAACTGAGAAATATTGCCTGCTCCAGCCTGGAAGTAATCCAGTATGAAGAAATTCACCTTCAGAGCCCTTCAGTGGTTGTAGGTCTGGTTGCAATAGGGTGACAGAGTTCTGTGAATACCTCCTTCAAATACTGCTGCTGGCTTAGTTGGAGATAGGAGACATGTTCCCTGAAGACCAGAGGTGCACAAGGCTTCTTGCTGTGAGCATCTTTCCTCTCTTCAAGCAACATGTCTTGTTTGCTCCATCTCCCAATCATGCTACAGCCTAAGGGGAAAAGTAACTATAAACACATGACTGTGAGTAGGCGATGTGTACAGAACCCTTGTAATCATAGCCAAGGCCTTCTCCACATGCAGCACCATTTCCTGCAAGCCTCAACTTTAACCTCCTCCTCAAAACACCCAGCACTTCCGTGAACTCAAACTGAGCCAGCAGAGAAACCAGTAACTATCCTACAAGGTCACGATCTCTTTAAATAACACTGATGCGGTTGGGTGAGGCCTTTCTGCTGCTGAATGCATATTCAAGTTAAGGAAGGGTGTTAACTAAGACAACAAAAAATGGCAACACTGGTGACAGATCAGCATGATACACCATCTGGCATCAGATTCCAGCACAGGCTCCTCACAATCATGTTAACACCCTCACCAAGAACATGTTCCATGTGTGACACACCAGAAATGAGCACAAATGGTGCAGACACTACTTTGGCACCAAAATGAAACCCCCTAGTGTCAAAGCCATGGGTCCAAGAGCGTCAAATTGTGTGCCCAAAGGTCTGGTTCCACGTGGCCATAACACACAAATTGATCTTAGGCAAGACATCAGCCAAGAAAAAAATGAACTTTCAGTTCAGATTTTATTGCTTTCTACTGGTAAATGTCTGAAATCAGCTGAATGAGTGATTGGTAGATTGTGTCTGTAAATTCATGGGGGAATTGGATACTTAAATGGGATAGTGAATGGGAGACGAGAGCCAATGATGTTGGTTGGCAGATAAATTGAGAGTTTTTTTCCAGTGTTGTCTTTCCTATTATTTCTTTGCATTAATCTGTTGGGCAGCCCAGGGGGTAGAGAACTCTGTTTGTAAAGCATTTGCACTGGCGACACTCTCGACACCAAAAAAAGAACCTCCTCCTTACAATTTCCTGTTCTACCATTTTAAAGATTAAATGTAAAGAAATAGAAATGCAATATACTTCAAAAAGGTATTTCCAGCATTCTATAGACAACAACATCAATAGGCATGCAGCAAAGTATTGCAATGATTTTTTTGCAGTGCCAATTGATCTTAATTATCAGATACATATCCACCAATATCCAACAATAATTGGAAACAATAACTTCAATATAGAGATGGATGTTGATAAAAAAAAATGAAGCAGTACCTAGTCTGTTCCCAGGATTTCGCTTGAATAACATTCTGAGAAGACCTTGAGCTTCTGGACTAAGAAACTGAGGCATTCCTAATTTAGCTCTTGGAAAGAGTAAATGGATTATTTTATTTAAATGATACTCAACATTGCATACTAATATATAGCAACTGCTTCATAATCTTCACCTAACATACAGTATTTACACTTCTTCTCTAAGTTCATGATAATTCTCATTCCATGCAAGATAGGCTCACTTGAGCAAAGGGCAAGCAATCTACAGTACTCCCATAAATGAACTTGATTCATCTAAGATAGAAAGGGTCAATGGCATGAACCTGCAAAGCACCAAACACTGCCACGGTGTTGGGTCAAGTGCTAATAGAATGAAGGCTTTGGCAGCTGCTTGTCAAATTTCTCATTCTGTCACATACTTTCCCAGCCACCAATTTGCAGGTTTCACGGAAAATGGAATCTTTGGGCGTTCATGTTCAAACTCAATGCAATAAAAACAGAATTTGACAGAGAAACCAATCATCCTAATCACCATAGACTCAGAGCATAGAAGGGGGTGGTTCAGCCCATCAGACCTGTGCTGGCTCTGAAAGAGCAGTCCAATTAATTCAATTCCTCTTTCCTCCCCCACAGCCCTGCCACATTTTGAGTTTAATTTTTCACTGTTTTACTCAATTGCCTTTTGAAAGTTGCAACTGAAATTTTCACCTGGTGCATTCCAGATCCTGACTCTGTATAAAAAGCATTCTCACCCCAAACCCCCTCTTTGGTTCTTCTGTCAATTATCTTAAACATTCTATGTAGACAGAATACAACCTCCCTAAATAATGGCACAAATCCCATGTAATAAAAACAGTATTTTACATTGACTTAAAAGTCAATGTAAATTAATGCTTCCGATAGTTGACTTGCATAATTCCAATAAGGTTAGCTAATCTTAAAAATATAATTGGGCTATTTATAAAACTAAAATACATGAAGATGTATATTTGGATTTAATTTTAGAAACTGTTTTTCAATATATACATTGTTCTGCCTAGGCCTATGATATGGACATTCGGAAATTTAAAATTACCTTAAATTTGTCAAGATGATATAACATGCTGCGGGGGGGTTGGCTTTAAAGTGCCATAATGTGACATGTGGCACTAGTATCCTGATTACAATAAATACTTTTCTGTTCAATCTGGTAGTGTAGGCCAAATGTTTATTCTGACAATGGTTTATTGAATTTGGTGTTAATTTAGAGTTAAGGAGTCTTTGGAAGTGAAAGCTGTATCTTATAATATTGCAATGTTTTAGTCTTAAGGTGGAGGCTGGAATCTTGTGGTCATTCATGCCAGTGAGATCCATCAGTCCCGCCGGCAGCAAACTCTTGTCGCATGTTCCTAGCAGTGGGGGGGGGGGGGGGGGGGGGGGGGGTGTGTGTGTGTGTGTGTGTGTGTGTGTGTGTGTGTGTGTGTGGAGGGGGCAGTGGGACCAGAAGATCCCACCACTGCAAAACATGGAAAATGAAAAAGCGCAGAAAATCTGGTCCATAAACTGTGTAGCTACAGTGGTTCATTACTGAATATGGAAAATAATAATTTTGATTTATTATAAAGTAGCTGTTTACTATACAGAAAAATGAATCAGTTTGAAGCAATGACGTTTCAATATTTAATCTCATTTTCAAAGCCATCACATATCCAATTAGCTGCAGCCAGCACAAAGAATTTAAAAATTAAACCCGTTTACATTACAAATAGCAGACGTCAATGATGATTTTTAATTTGCAATCTCATTTTGTGGTTTCAGATGAAATATGCAATTTTCTGCAGTTTAAGCTTGTTTATGACGTAAGTTGTAATCCTCAATTAGATTTGTGTGTTCTAATCACTCTCAGGTATCCATTATTCCCCATTTAAATTTGACACCTCTATCTACTTCTGACAGATTGATATGCAGTTAACACAAGGCATGGGGCAGGTGGGAGCAGAGAGCACCAACCACAAAGTAAAATCTAGAACTTCACTGTACTGCAATGTGTTTCTCTCAGATTATCCATTTAGACTTGCGGCCATCTAAACTAATTAAAGAACATTTAAATAAACTAGTCAAGCTGGCCGAGTGACATGAGGCCAAACACTCAGTTCTAACTTGAAAAGTTTCCATTAAAACTCCTTCCTGGACTTGCATTTTAATCTGCATGCCTCTCCTGAGTGAATTTTGATTGACTTTATGCTGATTTCAGAAAATTACAAGCCCCTGCCCGAACTGTAACATCAAGAATAAAAACAAATCCTATATTTCTCACAGTTCTAAGTGGCAGGAGTGTTTTATTTTATTGAATAAGCCAGGAGCAAAAAGCAGATACCAGCATTAGAGCGCATACAACTGTCAATAAGGGGGAACGGAAAAATAGAGCGATATGTCCTAATTATCTTTTATCCCCAATTATGAAAGAATTGCCATATCTATGACAGGCTCATACTTAAAATAAACCTTTATAGATATGATCATTTTTTTTCCAATATCCATTATATTTTCCTGCAACCTCAAAAATGGTCACCAAGGGGGTTTCCATGGTGTGTTTATTAAGTTAAGCAGCATTATGCCCCCTACAAGCTAGTACAAGAATATGAACTGCACAGAAGTACATTTAACAAACTTACTTGAGTATCATGTTCATAGTTTCATTCCGGTCTTTACCTTGAAATGGCAATGTACCAGTAAGCATCTCAAACTAAAAGTAAGAGCAAAATATGGACAGTGGCTTCAAAGCAAAATTGGGTCTTAAAATTTATTACATATGCAATTAATTGTCTTACTTAAATCCGTAGCAGTTTGATAAGCAATGCATAACATTTATATTCAAATAAATGTTAACCAGTTATCAGTATAATATAGAGCATACATATTAAAAAGCAGTGGGAGTTTTATATTTAAGGCCAACAAAACAAATTTGACTAGATGTAAACATCTGCTTATCAGTGGTACAGTATAAATAATTTGCAGTTTCTTGCTAACAAGTTGGTTCTGTCTTTAAATATTTTGATATCCAGAGGGTAATCCTTACAGGCCAAAAATTGCCACAAAAGGTTCCACTATCATGTGGGGGGCCAATGCCTAATGGCATCATCACTGGACTAGAAAGGTAATGATTTGGGAACCTGGGTTCGAATTTCACCATGGCAGATGATGAAATTTGAATTCAATAAAAATCTGGAATTACAAGTCTGATGACGAAAAACCCATTGTCGATGGTTGTAAAAACCCGTCTGGTTCCCTAATTCCACTAAGAAAGGAAATCTACCACCCTTACCTGGTCTGGCCTATATATGACTCCAGATCCATAGCAATGTGGTTGACTCTTAACCAGCCTGTTGTGATGGGCATTAAATGCTGACCCAGCCAGCGACACCCTACATCCCATAAAAGAATTAAAAAATTCATGGCTTCAATGCTACATTTGGGACATAAAGGTACTCAGGAAATTCAATCCTTCAGGCACTCAGGGTCCAATATTAAACCCCAACCAGCCAGGAATTCCACATAAGTACTCTTAGCTCAGCACAAAGCCTCCAAATGAAACTTCCATAAAAGTGCAGCCTTAAACTATCACATTAACATCTGAAACAAGAGTGGAGCTGACAGTTGGTTTCAGAATTACAGACTGAGAGCAACTGTATAACTGAGCTCTTCAGATTTAATAACCCTCGAGTGAGTTACTCTCAATTTCCTTTATCCAGGACCAATGCATCTAAAGAAACGTAGATAAGAATAATACACAAATGGAACTGAACTGAAAATTCAACACCAGGATATATCCAGTCACTTTCACTAATTAAAAAGGAACAATACAAAGTAACGCGGGCAAAATCTCAAACATACCATAAGCACACCAAATGACCACCAATCTGCACTCTGTGTGTGACCTCGCCTGTTAACCACTTCTGGTGCCATATACTCTACAGTGCCACAAAATGAGTAGGCCTTCTTTTCTTGGTCAACTGATTCTTTACTTAGCCCAAAATCTAAAAATAAGAGTAATGTCAAAAATATGAACACTTTGCAAATAAGTAACCATCATTTAAAAGTAATTAAACACAATTTTATTAGCTGTATATGTGAAGAATGCAAATAATGGTTGATCTAATGTAAATGTCTGACCTTTGACTTTTAGCCAAAAGATCCAAACATTTTCTACTTACCACCTGCTCACCGATGAAGTCACACTTGCCCCTGTGCAAACCTACTTGATAGAATCATAGAATAGTACTCCACTGAAGCTCTGTGTCTGCGCACATCAACACGTGCTATTAAGGCTGCCACCTCACTGGTACATGCTGTGTTCCTGCTCTTTAATATGGCAACATGGTATCAAGAAAGAGCAGCTGATACACAGCCCAGTTCATTGGGATTGCAGAGCTGACAAATAATTACGCAACAGCTGAACGATAAATATGGGTGGTAAGTTGGCGAGAGTATAGAAAAGCTTCACAAGAATGATTCCAGGGATGGGGAATTTCAGTCACATGGATCAATTGGGACCATCCTCCCTGGAGAAGAGAAGATCAATAGCAGATTTGATGGTGGTATTCAAAAATCATGAGCATTTTTGAAAGAAGAGATAAGGTGAAACTCTTCCCATTGTTGGTAGGATGAAGAATCAGAGCACATTGATTCAAGGCGATTGGCAAAAGAAGTAATGGCAACAGGGGGAAAAGCTTTTTAAATCAGTGAGTGATTAGGTTCTGGAATCCATAGCCTGAGAATGTGGTGGAGCTAGATTCAATCATGGCTTTCAAAAGAGAATTGGATCCTTAACGGAAGAAGGGGAAAAAAATGCCGTCTATGGGGAAAAACAGAGGGGAGTGGCACTAGATGAATTATTCTTGCAAAGAGTCAGCATGGGCAGGACAGGCTTCCTTCTGTGCTGAAAACATTCTATGATTCTAAGTCATGATTCATTATTAATATGCCCATGTTTCTGCACGTCTATCCTCGGAGTGGGGGCTGACTGGAAGTGAATTGTATATTTTCTCGTCCTCTACTAAAATTAATCTAAGCAACTTTATAACTGTAGGAACAAATTCAAATTTTACCATGTGAAATTTGCGGAACATGACTAAATAAAATACTTAATGGTCAATTTATAAACTGGTTGAAAGGGCAATATATTCCACCAACCAAATAAGGATTACAGCAACGTTACCACATACTAGATGCTATTCTAACTAGCAACGGGCAGAAGATACTACTTAAGACTTGAAGACCGGTGTCCACATAGAAAATATTTGATGATATTTCCCATGCGATTATTTGAATCAGTTTCCTAAATCATACAAAAAAGATTGCAAATGTAAAATGGAGGAATTTGTTCAAAGATCTATAATAAAATACAGCGACAACCTTCAGGATAATTTTAATCAAATATTTTTACAGTACATAAAACCCTATGAGAGCAATCTAATATTTAGGTTTATTGTAAAGAACACTGTGCAGAACCATGGTAGGTCCCAGACATACACTTCTCTGAAGAGGATTTTAAATGAAAATTTTATCTTACATAAATAATGGTTTCTGTGTGTGCCAGACATCCCGCTTACCAAAAAAAAAATGACCAATTACTTTGGATGTCCTCTGAAAAAAACATTAAGGTGCAAGGTTTTCGCTACACGGTACTACTTTCATTTCCATCAATAATCAATTTTTCAGCATCATTGTAAGTTTGTATTTACTGTATCACAATTTTGTTCAGGTCAGCAAATTAATACATTAACGGATCTGCCTTGGGACATTTTATTACTTTAGAGCGCTAGTACAAAATACAAAGTTGTTGCTTTTCGTTTGAGTTTTAATCAAAGCAACTTATAAAATAACCTGAGAAATTCAACTCCAGGAACTGGGCAATGACGATGATGCACAAAGTTGAATATAAGGGCATTTAAACAAAAAATAAATAAATTCTGTACTCAAATGAATTTCTCAAAACAGCTTCAATTTTTTTTCAAAATTCACTTTGTACTGCAAATTTTAATTAAATTTCAGGTTCTTGTTTCGGACAATGTAATTACTTGATAACATGGCTTATCAGTTTGGACCTGAGGTTAGACCAAAATTCAGCTTCAGTTCTCAGAAAAGCCACTCGCTAGAAATTGATTGTTTTATGTCATCTGTTCAAAATTAGAGTGAAGGTGAAAAGACATTGGATGGAATAACAAAAGCAAGTGGACTATTTTCTAACAAATACACATCACACCTTCTAATATTTTAAAAGCAGCTAAGGGCAAAAAGGTGGCTTGCAAGGATCTTTGTATCTTTATTTGAGGTTCTCGAATATTTAGCAAATAATATACGAACACCAGTGACTGCTTCCATTGTTCACCTTTAAACTCAAGCTCCAGATTGATCATTCAAAACGAACAAAAGGTTAATCGCATGATTTTGTTGCAAACATAGCTATTTCCTGCTGACAGATTATGTACATTGTTCTTTGAATTTCATCTTTACTTAAATGAATTAATGTAACAGCAAATGCTGCCTTATTCATCATTTATTGAATTGAAGGTAAGCAGTCAAAAATGATTATTTCTAGCTATTTCCGTAAGTGATGAAAACTGAGCAATAAGCTAATCCTTAAGTGTTTTGCTTGCTGCAGGTCTTTCTTTGGCAGTGTCCTGACTTCATCCAGTATGTCAGTTCATCTTCTGACTGCAGAATATCAAATAATTCCTCCATTTTGCATAAGAAATTTTACCATCTGGATTCAAACTACCTCAGCGAGAAGCATTCTCAGGATAGCAAATTCTGCTAACATATTGCAAGCCTAAACAAATTCCAAGTCAGCTTTTCTTTAAAAAGATCGACAAAACAATCTTGTTCATTAATAAAAAACAATTATCTATATAGTTGACACACAGAGTAGTGAATGTACTTACCTGTTAACTTGATATGTCCTCCTTCATCAAGTAAAATGCTGAAATTAAAATTCACATTCTCCAATACATGTACTTAAGTTTAAATCAAGTTAAAAAAAATCATCACAATAATAGGGTATTTACAAATAAAATTGAGTATTTGCTCTTAATGTTTAACAATCTATATTAATTTTATATCACATAACATTTGCAATGTAAAATTTAAAAAAGCATTTCAAACTAGTATAAAATTCCTAAAAATAATACTTTGTTATATTATTCAACTAGTTCTAATCAGCAATGTAATCATTGCATTTAAGAAAATTAAAATACAAAGTTACTGTTTAAATAGACACAAAAATGCATAATGGAAAATATACAGTACAAATCCCAAAAGACAATGAATAAAAGATTTACTTTTCTGGCTTTAGATCTCTGTACACTATTCCCAAGCTATGCAGATGATCCAAAGCAAGGGCCAATTCTGCGAGGTAGAACTTGACATCTTCCTCAGTAAACATGACCTGTATGAGGAATCACATTGTTTTATCAGTTTCTATGACCTCAATACAGACAGCAGATATATGCATTAATGCAATCATAAATCTGTTTCCACAAAGAGTGGCTTTGAAGAAAAATTCACTTTTCTCACAAAATACAGATTGCCTGCAAATGTATGATGTGCAATTTATTAGTTGTGCCACAAACACAATAGGTCACCAATCTAAATACACTTCACCTACTGAGGGAGGATTAGGGAAAGAAGTAACAAGTCAAAACATAATGAAATGAAATTGGAAAAAATTCCAATTTTTTTGGGACAGTTTTGAATCAGGATTAACAAGGAAGGACAAGCTTATTCAGATATCCATCCTGCTATTAAGGCTGTTCTGTTCCTTTTGGGCACTTGAGGTTTACTCTCTATCCCTGATGACTGATTTTATTGACAAATAACAAATTCAGATTCAATGACTGTCAGCATATTTTTCTCCTTTGTTTATTCAACCTGTATTTACTTTTGCAAAAACTGATTAGATGAAAAATATATCAGGTATCTTACCTCTTTGGATAAACGTGTAAATACATCCCCTCCCCTGAGGAAATCCAAAATTAGATAAAGTTTCCCTTCGGTCTGAAAGGCTGAAGTAAAAATTGGTAGAATGAGTGAAGAGATTGAAACCAGTGTATTTTTCATATATTATACACAGACTCAAAATGAAACATAAACTTTTATTGCCTGAATACACTGAGTACAACATATATTTTATGGACCTTAAAAAATTCTTACATCTCAAAAGGATTCAAAAATGTATGAATTGGGAGCCTCAGACACATGCAACATGAAAAGCGAAACTATGGATCCATTAGAAGAGCTCATTACCAGAGTAAAAAGATCTTACTGCACAAAGAAAAAAAGAATTGTATTGGATTCTGAGTGATTAAACAAAGTGTATTTTGATTCTGACAATTTTTTTATTTACATGATAGCAATCACATGATTTCAACTGTTTGGAAAGAAAGGAATAGCCTCAAGATATCCTAAAATATTACAGATTAAGTACATTTGAAATACAGTCACTATTGTAATGTATGGAAAATAGGCATACTACTTTGTGCACAGCTAGGCCCCACAGAAGGTAAGAAGATAAAAGACTAGGTGATTAATCATTATGTTTGCAGGAAAAATGCTAGCGAGGGCCTCAAAATAACTCCTGTGCTCTTCTTTGATTAGTGCTTCAGGACAGCACCTCCACCAGTGTAGCACTTCTACAGCGCCGAACTGAAACATCAGCCTAAATTATGCGCTCTAGTCTCCAGATTGGAGCTTGAACCCATGGCCATCAGACCTAGAAACAAGAGGGCTTCCACTGAGAGAATGCAGATATTTTGTTTCATCAACGATTTGTCACACGGTTCAAAATCCTGAGTCTCCAAGAGCTCAGTTTCTATTCAATCTAATTCATTCAGATTGTTAATTATGAAACATGACTTGCTTTCAGCAGAGTGGAGTCATGCTATGCATCCATCCAATTCACAGTAAAGTCAACCACAGTGTCACTCGGCACACATGCCTGTTTGGACATTTGCCCAGAATGCCATTCTCTGAGTTCTTCTATAAGGACAAAGCGGAGCAAGCATTTGTTCTCTTAAATTAAAAGTGCATGTGGAAAGTTTAAAAATCAATCTGAAAATATGGCTTTGCACAAAGTTGGTGTGAGTGTAAGCAATTACAAATCAAGTTTCTGCTGGGTTTTTGCCTATATTAACATCAAGTCAGGATCCATTCGAGTTCCATTAACACCTCTGTGCCAAAATATACCCAAAACCACCATGCATTGAATGAAATTTGGTGCCATGATGACAGACCGGGTGCATGCAGGTAATTTGTAAAATATTGTCTTAACTGTTCAGGGGAAAATTAAGATTTCCAGTTTCTTATTATGCATCATCATTGTCCCAAAAGTGCATTTGCAGAAGACCTTGCTGAATAGTATTTTACTACACGTCATACTTAGCATAAAATTAGGCTTGGAAGTTCACTTAAATTGAATAAAATGTTATAATCTTGGTTCAAGAGCTTCTAATGAGAAGCAACTTTGATTTTCATGTAGAACACACTACCCTATTCTCATTGGACCCCTTTTTAAAAATTACAATCAAGTATAACTGGTATGCAGTAACACTTTAAACCATTATTATGGGAATTAAGACATGGCAATCAGAATGTGTGCAATTTTGTATAGCTAATTTCATAACGGTATCCATTTCAGCTGTGCAAACGAATAATTTTAGAATTCTAAAGCAAACATTTAACTAACAATAAATATGATGTACTACAACTGAATATACTTTGCAAATGATTTGATAGAATGTGTTTCAAAGAGAAAAATCAAACAAAGGTTCACAGTAGCCTCACTGTACATTTATGGGCAGATTTCGCCCTGTGATGTGCTCCAAAGCAAGCTCCTTGGGTTAGGAGCATGAGTACTAGGTCCAGATCATTTGTCAAACCTCCCAATCGGGGGAAAGGTGCACTGGGAAGGGAGGGGCCAGAAAAAAAATAATCTAAAGACTCTTTTTAAATTTAAAAATAAAATTCTAATAAGAAAGAAAATCTACAGATGTATGATCAGAGGATACTAGAAATAGACTATATCTGTAAAAAGAAAAAAAGGTTGATAAGGGGTCTAGAGTGTCCCATTTCTCCACCACCCCTTTCTAAATCATTCTAATGACGTTTACCTACATCACTACATCCTTCCTTCCTTAACAAATTGAAACCTGCTGTGCTCTTCTGGCATTTTCTGCTTTTTATTCTAATCTTAATTCTTGTTTTAATAATTACTTTTTGAAACTTTCTATTAATTCAGTCATACATGCTAACATAACAGTTGCTGCTACACTCTCAAATCCTGCTTACATATCTGCAAATCAAATCCAAGTTGTAGCTACAAAGTAACCTAAAATAATATTTTAAGTTTAAGTTTCCCAAAATACTCACTTTGATAGTTACACACATTTTTTTAACAAGTCGTTTCGACCCCAATACTCTGATTCATACTCATCTGCTTCCATGTATCAAGCTTAGAGCACAAATATGCTAGTAGAAACAGAATTTTAAAGACAAAGGATAGTCCGACCATGAATGTGGAAACTATTACAACATCAGAAAAAAGAAAATACTGGGCAGAGTTTTCACTTTGGGTGCGATTGGAAAAATTGCACAAGTTTCCAGAAGTGTTTTTCTCAAGTTGCCACCCAAATTCATTTGCCAATTGCCAAACTCAAAATCTGCCTTAAATCAGCACAATCAGGCACTGTTTTATATGAAAATATTCTTAAACATTGTTAGAGAGTGGTGACTTCACACAATTTGATTAACGGAACTTAGAGACAGGATGTATGTGCATTTAGAACGGAACAATCTCATTAGTGACAGACAGCATGGTTTTGTAAGAGGGAGGTCGTGCCTTACAAATTTGGTGGAGTTTTTTGAGGAAGTGACAAAAACGGTTGATGAAGGAAGGGCCGTGGATGTCGTCTATATGGATTTCAGTAAGGCATTTGACAAAGTCCCACATGGCAGGTTGGTTAAGAAGGTTAAGGCTCATGGGATACAAGGAGAAGTGGCTAGATGGGTGGAGAACTGGCTTGGCCATAGGAGACAGAGGGTAGTGGTCGAAGGGTCTTTTTCCGGCTGGAGGTCTGTGACCAGTGGTGTTCCGCAGGGCTCTGTACTGGGACCTCTGCTATTTGTGATATATATAAATGATTTGGAAGAAGGTGTAACTGGTGTAATCAGCAAGTTTGCGGATGACACGAAGATGGCTGGACTTGCGGATAGCGAAGAGCATTGTCGGGCAATACAGCAGGATATAGATAGGCTGGAAATTTGGGCGGAGAGGTGGCAGATGGATTTTAATCCGGATAAATGCGAAGTGATGCATTTTGGAAGAAATAATGTAGGGAGGAGTTATACAATAAATGGCAGAGTCATCAGGAGTATAGAAACACAGAGGGACCTGGGTGTGCAAGTCCACAAATCCTTGAAGGTGGCAACACAGGTGGAGAAGGTGGTGAAGAAGGCATATGGTATGCTTGCCTTTATAGGATGGGGTATAGAGTATAAAAGCTGGAGTCTGATGATGCAGCTGTATAGAACGCTGGTTAGGCCACATTTGGAGTACTGCGTCCAGTTCTGGTCGCCGCACTACCAGAAGGATGTGGAGGCGTTAGCGAGAGTGCAGAGAAGGTTTACCAGGATGTTGCCTGGTATGGAGGGTCTTAGCTATGAGGAGAGATTGGGTAGACTGGGGTTGTTCTCCTTGGAAAGATGGAGAATGAGGGGAGATCTAATAGAGGTGTACAAGATTATGAAGGGTATAGATAGGGTGAACGGTGGGAAGCTTTTTCCCAGGTCGGAGGTGACGATCACGAGGGGTCACGGGCTCAAGCTGAGAGGGGTGAAGTATAACTCAGATATCAGAGGGATGTTTTTTACACAGAGGGTGGTGGGGGCCTGGAATGCGCTGCCAGGTAGGGTGGTGGAGGCAGGCACGCTGACATCGTTTAAGACTTACCTGGATAGTCACATGAGCAGCCTGGGAATGGAGGGATACAAACGATTGGTCTAGTTGGACCAAGGAGCGGCACAGGCTTGGAGGGCCGAAGGGCCTGTTTCCTGTGCTGTACTGTTCTTTGTTCTTTGTTGGAACTAAAAATGTGTTTAATCACCTAAAAAATAGCTTTTGAAATCACAATGTCTTGCTCACCACCTGACTACTCCAAAATTAAATTTCTGAAATATACAGCATGATTCTCTAGTTATATTGGGTTATAGTAGCTAGTTTTAGTAAATTAAAAATTACATTCAAAAGCTTTTAAAACATGCATGTTAGTGGCCTGGTAGCCAAAAAACACTTACTTTTAATGCTGACTTAAAGTCCTGCAAATCATTGCAATTAATTCAATTCCAAATGGTGGTTAATTTACTTTGGCGACATGCCCATTTTTCTGGGTGGGGCCAGTTCCTAGATTACTGATTTTTAATTAAAGCAAAAGATAGCAGAAACTTGATTTGCGCTATATACGGTTTCCAGTTTTTTAAAAATCCACCACTTTAGTCTGCGTTATGTGGGAAAAATAACAGGGTAACCAAGAAATTCTTCCCCATCAACTTCAACTAATTAATTATGTACACAGAACGCTTTCTGCTTCACCTACAATGAAGCCGTAAAGTATTTTGACAAAGTAAAGCCAGAACGTTCTCCATTAAAATCAAAGTCTAACCAAAAATTAACTTACTTGAATAATTAACCAAATACACTCTTTCATATATAAAACAATTTCAGGTTTTTCACGCCTTTTCCTGTCAAATATTAATGATTCAAACCATCAATTCTAATTATTCTATATCTATGACAATAATGCATGGGAAACTGGTACTGCTAACATATTTAATCCAAAAAAACTCAGGAAAATTCTCTCCATTATCTTAACTTTCATATTCACAGTGCCTCAAATAGTACTACTGTGTGAGAGAACAATGTACAGCATGAAAATGTAACTAGGGGGCTGATAATAAATACATCCTGTGATCAGTTTTTGACAAAGGATATAGACAAGCCCACAATATTTACGATGTACGTATGCACATACTTTATGCGTCCTATCCTCTGCTGATTATTTGCTTTCTCAAGACTCCGATTAAATTTCAGTTCTTAGTTAACAGTAGGAGCTCAGGTAAATCAATTCTGTCCTCACATCCACAATAAGCAGCTATTACTGAGCAAACGTGTGTGCGCGCGCATGTGTGTGTAAGGCCTTCTTTTTCCAAGTCTGGCTTTTATATATTACATTATTTGTTACATTATGGGATGTTAGCTGCCCTACTCAAAAATGCATAGATCGTTTATCAATAGTGGTGAAGTAAGTAGTTACAAATAAGACTGTTGAGCTTTGAAACGGCCTATAATTTTGAGTAAAATTAGAGGGGGGGGGGTGTGCGTGTGTGTCACATAACCCATTCTGAATTCTCCCCAACAACAGGCCTGGGTAATGTGGCTGTTGAGGATTAAGAGAGGTCAGGATTGCATGCTGGAAAGGAGGTGTAAGATGTTCACACTTGGAAACAATGATCGTAGCATCTGTTTACTATGGTCAGACTGCTAGTCTCTAAAGGAATGTGTTGAGAATGTCGAGTTGCAAATAGTTATTCTTTAACCTGTCCATTTACTTACAAGATGAGAGAGAGTTGAATTCTTGTGAATAGCTGATCAGTATTTCTCTCTGGATACAAGGACCATGGGATTCATATTGACATGGAGATAGGCTTTGAAAGGGGAAAGGTTTCTAAAGAAATTCTTGAAACTCAGACAAGCTACTAGGATCCTGGAGAAAGGGGGCAATTAGGGACTGAAGGTCTCTATGGTTTGCAGTGCAGAAACAAGGCTGAGAACTCACATCAGATGGAGAAGATAAAATTCATGAGGATTTGCAACAAGGCTGGAAAGGCTCATCTAACTTGCACCAGAGACAAAACTTAGAGGAAAAACCCTCACCGTGAAAGACAGTTCTGGGGTTTACAGTTACCAGGCTGGGAAAGGAAAGAATCAGAAATAAACCCTCAGAAATTAAGAATCACTTCGGATTTGGTTCAGGAAAATCCATTGACTGTTTGAGGGACAGTGTGAAGAATACCTGTGAAGTGGGTTTTTCGTTTGTGTTAAAAGTAAAAGGGGAAAGTTTTGTTCTGTAATTTAAAGCACACGTTGAGGACAACAAAAGTGTTCCGTTAATGGTGTTTTTAGTCTGTTTGTTACAGTAAAGTCTTAGAATGTGAAATCTTGTGTCATCCTTTGAGCTTTCAATTGGAAGTTCCCATTTCTTTAAAAGTTATTGATCTCTACAGGGATGGTAACAGTACAAAATATATCCTACGTAATACTTTAAAATACACTAAATGAGAATGCGAATATTGAACCTACACCCTGTTGATAAGATCTCCAAAATACAATGCACAAACAGAATAAAATTAACCTTACTTAAAGCCACCTAAAACTATAAAAGTTATGCATTAGGAGAGAGGGTTTAGTACTTGCCATAGTGTAATTTAACTATAAACGGATGATTTACTTCCACTAGAATATCTCTTTCCATTTTTGTTCGGACACGATCCCGTACTGAAAAGAAAAAACATGCAATCATTGAAAACAAAAACAAACTATCAAATAGCTATAGAAAACGCATTACAAGGAGTATCCAATCCAGCTCTTCAACTGTCGCTGTCTGCACCAAGCCAAATGCCCTGACCTTTCCCAACTAGAACTAAAATCATAGCCTTCAGAAATGCATAATTAATAAGTATGTGGGAAACAGTAAACAAGACTAGCACATTAATTCTTAGTGACCCTCCTAGATTTTGCCTTCCGAGTTACAATGTACTCACTGAATTATTTTCCTGAAAATAATAATCTAATGCTAACATGCACAAAAAACAAATGCAAAATACTACAGATGCTGGAAATCTGAAATAAATGCAAAAGAATGTTGCAAATACACAGGTTATGCAACATCTATGAAAAGAGAAACAGAGTTATTGCTCTTTAATAAATAAGAAAGGGTATACCTGCCGTGGGGGGAATGCAGCGGAGGTTTACTAGACTGATTCCTAGGATGGCAGGATTGTTGTATGAGGAGAGATTGGATCAACTGTTTACTGGAGTTTCGAAGAACGAGAGGGGATCTCATTGATACGTATAAAATTCTGACAAAGCTGGGCAGACTGGATGCAGGGGTGGTGTTTCCTTTGGCTGGGGGGCTGTCTAGAACAAGAGATCACAGTCTCAAGATATGGGGTGGGCTATTTCAAACTGAGATCAGGAGAAATTTCTTCACTCTACCACAGAAGGCTGTGGAGGCCATGTCACTGAATATATTTAAGGAGGAAATAGATTGATTTCTAGACTCTTAAGGCATGAAGCAGTATGGGGAGAGTGCAGGAGTATAGCACTAAGACAGAAGATCAGACATGATCATACTGAACGGTAGAGCAGGCTTGAATGGCTGAATGACAGACTCCTGCTCCTATTTTTTATGCTTCCCTAGGTTTCCCTTTGGGTCAGTGTGGGCCACAAAAACCCAATTAGTACAAATCCACATGGTGAAAGACTGAAGAAAGGTTGCAGGCAGAAACATCAGGTAAGTGAAGGTGTGATTAACAAACTTCCCCTTTCCTAATGTTCCATCAGGCTTTCTAGTTCTCCCAAGGAAAATAGTGCTTCACCAATTTACTTGAAGCAGTTGATATATTTACCAAAACTCCAAAACTACTAGCAACGATCTGAAAGCCTTGCTAGTTCAAACTCTTAACACATTGTATTTACAGTTGCAACACATTGCATTTAAAGCTGAGTGAAATAATGTCAATAGTGCCAAATATTTATTAGAGGCAATTGAGCTAAATAATCTAGCCATTACCATCGTCAAAATTCACTTCTTTCATGGGCCTTTCGGGTTTGGACTTAAAATGCACCATCGCTCCGTAATTTGTATTATATGAGTGACCAACTAGTTAAACCTATTGAAGGCAGAAGATCTCTTTATAAATTTTAAAATATTTAAAGCAAGCAATCTGTAAAAAAATTGGTAATTAATATTTTCTATAAGCTTTATGGTCAAATTCAAAGTTCATTTATGTCACAAATTGGCTTACATTAACACTGCAATGAAGTTACTGTGAAAATCCCCTAGTCACCACACTCCAGCACCTGTTCGGGTATACTGAGGGAGAATTTAGCATGGTCAATGCACCTAACCAGCACATCTTTTGGACTCTGGGAGGAAACCAGAGCATCCTTAGGAAACCCATGCAGACACAGGGAGAATGTACAGACTCCGCACAAACAGTGACCCAAGCCAGGAATCGAACCCTGATCCCCGGTCCTGTGAGGCAGCGGTGCTAACCATTGTGCCAATGTTAAGGCCCATTTATTTACCATTAAAATCCATCAACATTGTAAAAATGGTTAAACAAAAATAGAAAAGGCTGGAAATACCCAGCAGAACAGTAACATCAGTGGGAAGAGAAACAGTTAATGTTTCAGGTCAATGACCATTCATCAGAACATGCAAATTCTGCTTTCTCTTCCCCCAGCATTTTGTTTTTCATTTAAGATTCCATTTTGCTATGGTGTTGTAAAAACGTGAACCGTTTACTTTGTGTTCCTTATTCCTCTTTCACACGGCAGGCAATTAACTATTCAAAAGCAAAATTTGTAAGAAGATTCAGACTTGCCTTTCAGAGTAGCTTTCTTGAGTACTTTCATTGCATACAACTGTTCAGCATCAGGACCAATTGTTTTTCTAACTAAAAAGACCTGATTAAAGAAACATGCAAAGACAATAAGTTATAATGTTGCTAAAAATGGAAATTCAAAGCATAATAACTTCAGAAATATCTGGGTTAATTAACTATGCGCAAGAATCTCTAACTGATTAAATAAAGGTACAGGAGTAGACCTTTGCTTCACAATCCCTCGATTTCCCTTGTCAATAAAAATCTAGCAATCTCAGTCCTGGAAATTTTAACTGGTCCAGTATCAGTCTTTTGTGGGACAGAATTCCAAATCACCATTACCATTTGGGTGGGAAAAGTGCTTCCTCATTTTGTTCCTCTAAACCTTAAGGTTACATAAGTATGTAAGAAATAGGAACAGGAGTAGGCCGTTTAGCCCCTCAAGCCTGCTCCTACATTCAATATGATCATGTCTGAGGAGATTGGGGTCTTCACTTTTCTGTCTACACTGCATTACCCTTGACTCTTTTGTCAGTCAAAAATCAGTCCAACTCCTTCTTGAATATATTCAATGACCCAGTTCATGGCTCACTAAGGAAGAGAATTTCAAACACCAATGATCCTTTCTTAAGTGGGAGATCCCTGATTTTATGCCCTTTTACTCTGGATTCTCCTCACTCAAGGTAACAGTTTCTTTCTGCTTACCCATTTATCATTTTAAATACCTGAACAGGAGATTATCTGGTAAAATATTTTCAAAATAGCTGGCAGTTCAAAAGATGAATGTTCAATTAACAAACAAGCAATTGCTCCAAATAACATAAACATTACATCCCAACAATTCTGTAGACATGTCTCAATATGAAACTTTCACTCTACTTACCTGCCAGTTCTGACGCCATTGGTACATTTTTCCAGTATTTTCTGACTTTATTTCATATACCATGCTGTATTGCATATTTTCTTTTCACACATCAGTGGTGGTTGTAGGATAGGGAAGAAAGTCACTAAAGTACACTGCTGTCGTGCAAGGCTAAAACTTCAGTTGTACTGTCACTTTTACAGAGATGGAAAAGTGGCCATAGAAGCGGTGAATGAGGTCCTGAATAGATTTCCAAATTAGCTAAGGTGCAATCCATCAAGGAGTTTATTTACAACTGCTTGGACTCAATGTCATGCTGAGTGTAACTCCACTGTAGCTGCAACTGGTATGGCCACTGATTCTCCTGTGCAATTTATAATTTGCAATACTACGTATGTTTTTCAAATACTACACAAGTGTGATCACTCCTGTCTTCGTTCTCAAAACACCATAAATATATTGACTAGGTGCCAAAACCTTTGCAGGCGTGTAATAAACCTAGAAGAGATTTTAGAACCCTCCCACACTCGCTATGCAGGGTGCAATGTGCAACAGGGGAAATCACAAAATGGCCTGATCATTGTTGGTTATCTTGTATTCTGCAGGGATTACAACTTGCCTTTATATGGCATCTTTTGAGTAAAATATCCTAAGGATTTTTACAGGAGTGTCATTAGACGATGTCTGATAGCACGACATGTAAAAAAATATGATGGGTGGCCTAAAGTTTGGTCAGAGAAGTAGGTTTTAAGAAGTGACTTGGAGGACAGATGGGCAGAAAGGTTTGGGGGGGTGGAATCCAGATTGAAACAATACAGAGAATAGGAATTCAAATGTAGTTATTCAGAATTGCAAATGGTGCAAAGTGATTTTCTGTCAGGATTGGTGCTGAAATCGCTTTTGTTCACTCTTTACATTAACAATTTGGACTCAGGATTCTCCTTAATGTCTTGATAACTTTGATCAAATCATCTCTCAACCTTCTATACTCCAGGGAATACAGCTCTAATTTGTGCAATTGGGCTTTCTAATTTAATCTGTGGAGGCCAGGTATAAATTTTGGTAAATCTATGCTGCTCTGCCTCCAAGGTCCAGACATCTTTCCTGGGATGTCATATTCAGAACTGTTCACAATACTCCAGATGTTGTCTAACGAGGGTTTTGTGTAGCTGATGCATGACCTCCTTGTATTCCGATCCTCAGTTAGAAAGGCCAGCATTTACTATTCCCTGTGACTTTCATGATATTTTAATGCTGTACCTGCATCTCCAAGTTTCTTTGGATTTCCAGTTACTAGCTTTTCACATTTAGAAAATATCCTGTTTGATCATTCATAGATCCAAAGACAATGAGCTCACATTTGCCTACATTGAAATCCATCTGCTGCAGTTTTTTTCCCATTGACTTAATCTATCAAAATCTTTGTATCAACAGCAAATTTGGATAAGTGGCTTTCTATCCCATTAGCCAGGTTGTTAATGAGTACGATGAATAGCTGAGGCCTCAAAACATATCCTTGCAGGGCATCCTACCAATTACAGTACCTTCCCATTAACCCTGCTCTGTCTCCTGGAGCTCAGTCAATTTCAAAACCAGGTCACTAATTTGCACAAGAGGGAGAAATGAATAGAAGGTTTTGTTGCTGGATCGAATGAAGAAAGATGAAAGGAGGCTCTTAACACCAGCTTGAGCCTGCTGGGATGAACTTCTGTGCTCTAAAAACTTGCAACTATTTCTTCATAATTAAAACAGAATGTGTGAAAGCCTTCATTAAAGTACCTTACTAGAAGCATTGCTAAAAGTTTCAGAGAGCAAAACTATGGGATCACTTTAAAGTATGCAGGTTAAAATCTTTGAATGAGAATGTTTACAACCAGCACCTCCCATCCAAATCAGACAGGATGCCCTTTTGAATGCAAAGGGTATTTTGGAAGTAAAGTCAATACTTGAAGAGCTAAATTACACTGGCTGCATGTTAATATGGATCAAGCAATGAACTTTCTTCCCAATCCAAATGATACTGCTGGGAAAGTGGCGCCAAGATTTAATAAAATATAAATAGATGAGTTACAAAAACTGATGCACATGAGTCAGTGCTGCATTACAAGATAGTTCGAGGCAATTGATTCTCTCATTTTAAATGCTGCCAGGGTACTTTAGAAAGACGAGTCTGAAAGAAAATACTCAACCAACCACAACTTTCACAAGCTTCCATGGTTTTGGAAGTCCTTTTCATTTTTTACGATGGTCATGCACGAAGCACAAACTAATCTTAGCAGATTTGCAGAGGCCAGTACTTAACTGGATTTCCCAACAGCCACTCGAGGAAAATTGCTCGTAGACAGTTAGAATTATACGATTTGACAGAGCCCACATAGATTTATAAAAGGGAAATTGTGTTTGACAAACCTGTTGGGAGCTTTTTGAGAATGTTATTTGTAACAAGGATAAAGTGGTTGCGGTATACTTGGATTTTCAGAAGGCTTTCGATAAAGTCCCACACAGGAGATCAGTAAACAAAATTAGAGCCCAAATACATGAATAGGATGGGAATGGAGGGATATGGTCCCCGGAAGGGTAGGGAGTTTCAGTTCAGTAGGGCAGCATGGTCAGTGCAGGCTTGGAGGGGCAAAGGGCCTGTTCCTGTGCTGTAATTTTCTTTGTTCTTTAGGTGAATATACTGGATTTGAGAATTGGTGAACAAACAGAAAACAGAGCAAGAGTGAATGGGTGATTTTCAGCATGCCAGGCTGTGACTAGGATTAGCGCTTGGACCACAGCTGTCCACAATCTATATAAATCATTTGTATGTGGGGACCAAATATATTTCCAAATTTGCTGATGACACAAAAACAAGTGGGAATGTGAGTTGTGAGGAGAATACAAGCACACTTCAAAGGAATTTGGACAGGCTAAGTGAATGGATAAAAACATAGCAGATAGAATATAATGTGAATAAGTGTCAAGTTATCAATTTTGATAGAAAAGAACAGAATGGCAGAGTATTTCTTACAGTGTTATGATCAAGGGTTGATGTCCAAAGAGACCTGAATGTCCATGTACACAAGTCATGAAAGACCATCATGCAAGTGCAGCAAGTATTCAGAATCCAAATAGTATGTTGGTCTTCATCACAAGGGAATTGAGTACAGGAGTAAAGACGTCTGATGCAATTGTACAGAGCCCCGGTGAGACTGCATCTGGAATACTATGTCAGTTTTGGTCTCCTTATCCAAGGAAGGATGTACTTGCCAGAGAAAGGGCAATGGAGGCTCATCAGATTAATCCCTGGGATAGTGGGATTGTCGTATGAGGAGAGATTGAGGAAACTGGGCCTGTATTATCTAAAGTTTTAAAGAATGAGAGGTGATCTCATTGAAACTTACAAAATTCTTAGAAGGTGTGGCAGGGTACTTATGGATAGGATGTTTCCCCTGGCTGGTGTGTCTAGAACCAGGAGACTGAGCCCAAGGATAAAGGGTAGGCCATTTAAGACTGAGATGAGATGGAATTTTTTCACATAGGTGGTGGTGAATCTTTGGAATTCTCTACCTGAGGGCTGTAGAAGCTCAATAACTGAGTATGTTCAAGGAAGAAGTTGATATATTTCTGGATCCCAATGACATCAAGGGATAAGGGGATAGTGGGGAAAATGGCAGAGAGGTAGATGATTAGCCATGAGCTGTTGAAATGGAGAAGAAGAATCGATAGGCCGAATGGCCTACTCGTGCACATCTTTTCCTATGCTCTGAGTGCATTTGGCAAGTTTACTTTGGTCTTCCCACAAGGCGCATGAAGCTAGTGGCTAACTCTGCTGCAAGCTTCATGTCTATCTCAGCATTACCTGTGCAATATTCTGTTTCAAAACACAGACTGTAAATGTCCGATGGAAATGAGGCAAGATCCATCTGTTCCTATTCCTCTGTTTTGTGATACTGTTCTTGGAATCGTTGCAGCCAAGCAGCACTTAATCTCAGGGCAGAGAATATTTATCAATACAGCGTCTTGTCTCACTCAGCTCAAGAATGAAAAGAAAACCTCTCTCGTGATACATACAGTCATTAATTCAAGTAATGATGCTGATTAATCAGGGATGAGCAGCCAGTGAAACATTTCAAACAAGAGTGTTCTGTAAAAGGCTACATTAGCTCTAGCATGGTAATGATCAGTGAGTCAGAAGATTCTTTGTTGATAATGGGCATATTTATGTCTGTGTATGAGGATAAATCAGAGCCACTGATTTACAGTAATCGAGTTAGTCCAGCCCCGTTTTTATTAAAATGTATTCTGTGATTTGTACTGGTGCTTTGACAATTATTGTGAAAAATCAAAATAAGTATTCTTTATACATGTTCCTATATATTTGTATAATCAAGGGGAGGATATGCAAAATGCCTGAATTGGAGGTTGATATGGCAACTAGCAATCCTACAGGGAGGGGAAATGGGGTTCAGATTTATTTCTTGGCAATTCTGGGTTCTGGTAGCTTGTAGGGGAAGGAGGTGGTGGGAGAATAGGAGGGAGGAGGTCCAGAGGGTCGGCAGAACTGGGGTGAGCACCCTGGAATGGGCAAACAAACTCTCATGTGTTCATTTGAAATTCCCTTCACTATATTTAAGAGAACCTAATGCCTCAATAATCATCAATTAAATGTTCAGATGGATGTATTAAATGTCTATATTCTAGTGTTCCATGGTTTTTCTTCAGGACCATTTTTTTGTTATTGAAACTCATCACTGCCCATAAATACAACCAATATACTTTTCGTGTTTGAATATGAATCAATAACACTGTACACAATGCCTCAATAAACGTATAATACAATTAATTTGTTTACAACACCGCTGCAGTGAACTCTAACTTTTAAGATTTAAAGCATTGGTATGGAATGTGATCTGCAGATTTACTCAAATACAGCTAATTGCAGCCTCAAAAAGTGTAATCAGAATTTGTCAATTGCTCATAAATTTCCAATTAAACCAAACAGAATAATGCAAATTTAGTCAAAATTTTAAAACTAAGAAATCAGCCAAGCTGAGTGGAATGTTAATTACCATTTATATCATTTGATTTCAAAAAATATTTAAACAGAATTATGGATGTAAGACCTACAGAGTGAACCGCTAGTAGTTAAAACAAGCTGACAGAGATCCTGCAAAACAAGTTTATTAAATGAATTGCTGAGACAGGCAAGCATGGGATGTCCGAATTTTGGTCCATCGTCTGTGAGCTAGCTGATATCAGGTGGGGTAGGGGCGTTTCAGATGGAATGGGATAGGATGGGATGGGCAGGTCAGTCAAGGTTCCTGCTCCTAACAATTATCTCACAATCCCTGCAGATGGACAGATATTAAGGTTAGGTTTGGGTGCAATGGGTATCAAGATATATGTATGAATAATGGCAATTTCGGCTAAGCATCAAATGGAAAGTAACATCTATGGAATCACACCCGAGAGAGGAATGAACCCCTTAGATGAGGAAGAGTTGGGGGATATTTGCTGAGGGGAAAGAAAAATGGAATGGTGTCAGATTTCTGTGAAAGTGATTAACATAAGGACACTTTGACTCTAGAAATATTGAGACTGATCAGCAAATGTCAAAGCATGCATATATTATTTAAATTGTGCACACAATTAAACTTCTGGACAATTGTTTTCTGCACAGTTGGTTCCCAAGTGGTGGGTCTTCACGATAAAGCATGGACAGCAATTGTCTGTGGGCTACCTAGTTGGGAACACCATGCCCCTGATTCTAATTCAGTTTCACCCAATATCTACACAAATACACTTCCAGCAGGTGTCAATGTCTGTCTGTCAGAAATGGAGGCCTTCATTAATTTTGGTCTTCACCAGCCTAGGAACAGAGACCAATTATAAAGCCCTCCCTCAGCTCCAACATCCTCAACTGAAATTGACCAGGCCAAGGATGAAGCCTTCTGATCTGTGGCCTTTAACTCAAAACAAGGAGCCATTCTTTTCTAATGTCATGTACACGGTGCATGAACCATTAATTGGTCCTGAATTATGGTTACATCACAAGATATTTTTGACTTAAGACTAATAATAGACAAAGTTAACCACAGCAGTTGGAATTCAGTAACTTTACTCTGCAGCAGATAATCCATTCCAGTTGATCAATTGCAGCAAAAGAGAATGCTCATATAACAGTGAAAGCTGGATCAACAACAGAGGAAATGTGATCCTTTGTAATATGCTCGCATTTTAAAAATTGCATACACAAACTTAGTGAAAAAGGGTGAGATGGACAAATTCATTTGAATTCCTGCCTGATTAACAAAGACTGGTCAAGCTTCCCTCAACAACGTGTTGTAACTAAGATTACAGAGCACTTACCTTTCCGAAAGATCCCTGACCCAGGACCTTCAGCAACTCAAATTGTGTGGGATCAGCCTTCTCACAGCCTTCTTTCACATGATGTGTGATTGCAATCTCTTTGAATCTTCCTTCATCCTGAAGATACAACATTTAGAAAATATAGCTATAAAATTAAACATCAAGAGGCAGCCAAGCATTATATTTCAGCAAAAATAATCTCAGCTATCAGGTGAATAGGCTGACCGATTGACTAATATTTTTTCCTTTGCTTAGTATAAGGAATGATAGGAAGCCGAGAACATTTTGGTTGCACCATGGAACAAATAGATACACAGGAAAATAAGTCTGCATGACTAAAATTAGTCTCAGTATTCTCAGATGAGAGGAGGAGACAAATCACTCAGCACTGCTGCTTCAGATCACCTTCCACCGAATCATCTGATGGGCAGTGTGCATCTAACATGAGATGACGACAAGATCAGGCTTTGCTCAAGGCCATTCCGATGTACTCCAAGGTCAAAGAATACAACATTCAGTGCCACGGCTTACATACAAGTAATGGTATTGAATCGTAACTGGTGCCCAGCAAGATGGAAGAGGGCCAAAACTGGACCGGGGACTGGTGCACTGGAGCAGTAACACATTTGCACAGCTTTGCAAAGGTGCCAGCGCTTACGAGCACAGAGGAGCTATGACCAGTTTGTGGACTTGCATCCAACCCTCAAAGCCAAAGCAACTTAATCTCGTCTACCCGAGGAAAGATCAAATGCTAATTGGATACTGACAACAGTACTGCAAACACACAACTGCAAAGGTGTTCTAAAACTCTTGTTGCTGCAATCGCTGATCACTCATGGAACTGTTTATGAATCAGAGGAAAGTCCTTTAAAAGGACAAGGCTGTAATATAAAGCACAACATATTATCCTGCTACAAACTATAAAGTAAATGTTGCTAAATGTAAAAATGAGTTAAGGAAGTCAAACAGAAACAGTAAGAAACAATTTGAAACAGTTCAAAAGGATGAAATAGTAGGGAAGTTTTACATACAAATTAGCCACTTGGACTGATGCAAAAAAAGGCTTTTCTTGCACTTTATACTTGCAAACAACTTAACATACACATAAGGAAATAATTTGTTAAACTGGTTATATATTTCTGAGTTTACACTGTATAAAACGTTTTACAAACTGATACAATTTATTTCAATTTGTCTTGTATTTTACTAATTTACTACAGTGCACTACCATACATTAACTTCCTTTGCCTTTTCTAAATCATATCACAGAGAACATGAATGCAGAACCAAACAGGAAAAAATGTGCATGCCACATTAACACAAACAAAATTCTGTTATATAATAGTGTATGCTGTGTACTAAATGCCTTGTGCATAACAAATTAAATTGAACAAACTGGGAGTTGATCCAGAAAAGAAGGATTCATGACTCAAACGTGGAAATGAAGACACACCGTTCTGTTCAATATGCCAAAACACCCACACTGCAACCCACTACAAGCCTGAAGCACACATGCACAGTTATTAACAGTGTTTCAGTCACAATGCAAAAAATAATTCTAGAATATTTTTGATGGAAACAAATCACAATTTATCACCTGTTTTCTGATCAGATGCACGGATAATTTATTTTACTTGCACTGAATTTCACAGCACAGAAATAGACCACTCAGCCTAATTAATCGATGTCGGTGTTTACGTTCCGCATGAGCCTCCTCCCATGTTACTCCAGCTCAGCGTAACAACATATCCTTCCCTCCCTCCCTCATGTGTTGATCTAGCTTCCCTTAAAAAACACCTTCCACTTGTATCCAATTTGGAGCAAATTTAGTTGGTAGTCTGACAATTTCATTCTTAAAACAATTAGCATGTGCAAAGCAACATCACTAAATTTAGAATCTTAATGATTAGTGCCACAAAGATGAAATCACTTACATGACTGCAAGTATAACAGGAATTAGAAAGTTTCAAAATTTCCAATGAAACTGTACTTTAATCTAACCATGATATTTAATACAGCTCCACATAAATTATTAACATGCACTTTCAGTCACATCCAAACAGGGAATGCGTTGAGCAACTACCAAATCTTCCAACTCGTAGGCTCACAGTCAGTCAATGGGTGTGCCAATGGAATAAGGAATTAGCAACTCATCCATCAGATTCACAGAACCTAGTCTCTGAGAATTCAGACTGAAACAGCACTAGCAGAAATGTGGCTATAGTTAGGAGACAGCAATTACATTTCAAATAGCTCCTGGTTTGTTCTGTTACCACTTGGTTTACCAAAACGATGAATATTGATTGAATCAGCATTTTGTCCACCTTTCTTAAAGTATAAGAACTTCACGTTTTAGTTTTTCTAGAATTTTAAGCAAAAGGAATCAACACGGGCATTTTCCAATAATGCAAATCATTGTTTCAAGAATTCTATGCTTAAATTACTATGGTGTCACACTAATCAGATAGATTACAACAGTCAAGATATTTGAAGATCTGGCTGTCCTACTAATATTTACAAAGAGACATCAAATATTTTAGTGCTATTTTAAATGGACAAGTAATGGAAGTTATCATGATTTTAATGAAGCACACAATTCCACTAAATGATAAAAACTTAACATGATTCAAGTATAACATTTCTGGACACTGATTAATAGGTTTCAAAACAAAATTATTTGCAAAAAACACAAAGTGTCAAAATGATGACACTGATTGACTTGGATTTTCGGAACAAACCACATCATGCTCTCTGATTGTTGACACCTTTATCCGATACCATCTGTGTAATAGCAGGCTGGCATAAAACTTGTGGGGATAGCCTTGAGAGGAAATTGAAATTTTTCCCTTCACAAACAATGATGAAAAAGCAGAGTTGTGAAACACGACAATATCGGTACTAAATTGAAACAAGATTACTCGTTCTTTTACAATCACAATAATTGATAAATCAAGTGAAATTTGCATTAAAGTCATGAAAGCATTTGCATTTAGATAACATCTAAATGTGGGACGGCACGGTAGCACAGTGGTTAGCACTGCTGCTTCACAGCTCCAGGGACCTGGGTTCGATTCCCGGCTCGGGTCACTGTCTGTGTGGAGTTTGCACATTCTTCTCGTGTCTGCGTGGGTTTCCTCCGGGTGCTCCGGTTTCCTCCCACAGTCCAAAGATGTGCGGGTTAGATTGATTGGCCATGTAAAATTGCCCCTTAGTTTCCTCAGATGCATAGGTTAGAGGGATTAGTGGATAAAATATGTAGGGATATGGGGGTAGGGCCTGGGTGGGATTGTGGTCGGTGCAGACTCGATGGGCTGAATGGCCTCTTCCTGCACTATAGGGTGCTATGATTCTATGATCCTTTATGACCTTGGGATATCACAAAGGTTTTTACAGACTATTAGGTACTTTTTGGAGTGTAGTTACTATTGGGATATAGGGAAGTAACAGTTAATTTACGCACAGGAAGGAGTCACGAACAGTAATGATATATGCAGCTTTTTTCTTTTTGATTTTTGTTTCACTGAACATCTTTCCAACCTGATCCTGGTAAAGTTCACAACAGCAGAAAATCACAGCAAATGTATCATAGCAATGGGTCTACTTTAGACTCTTTTTAATAAGTGGGTCGGTATTGCACCCATACCCCACTCAAATTAAATTGTACAAACATTATCCTGTGCAAAAATTATAATAAACATGCATTTAAATGCCTTCACATGGTTGTTTTTTTTAAGAACAGCCAATTTATAAAAAACAAGGTCCTACAAATCGTGAATGGGCACAATTATGACTTAGTGCTCTGGGATTCTTTATACTCAGCTGAAAGGAAAGACTGGACCTCAGTTCACCATCTCATTAGACCATAAGACATAGGAGCAGAATTAGGCCACTCGGCCCATCGAGTCTGTTCCGCCATTCAATCGTGGCTGATTTTTTTCTCATCCACATTCTCCTGCCTTTTCCCCATAACCCCTGATCCTCTTATTAATCAAGAACCTTTCTATCTATTTCTGTCTTAAAGACATTCTCATTAAAAAGATGGTATGAGGTACTCCTTCAGCATTGCACTGAAGGGCATGCCAACATTATGTCTTCTATTCTAGGAGTGGTGTTTCAACACTGACCTTTCAAAGAGGTAAGAATGCTGTCATGCCCAGTAATGATATGTCATATTGTGAACTTTCAATCAATGCTTTTAAAAACAGCACACAAACAAGCTTTTAAGATAGATGCCACAAGTTATGCGACTTTAGGCATTTCGACCACAGACAGTATCAAGTCTCTGGTGAATACAGCACAAAAGGACTTAGGCGAGTGTACCTCACAGCCATTTATGGAAATTCTCATTCTTTAAGGACCAGCCAACACCTAAAGCCAACTGAGTTTCTAGAGTACCCGTCTCCAGTTTCATACTGAAGAAATGGGAAAATTGAAACGCAATGCCCACTATCAACTTTTCACTACATCACGATGGCCACTCCATCAAAACTAGGCAACGTGTGCCTCTAAATTGTTAACCCAGCAGTCATGTAATCCAAATTAGTTTCAGGGACTGCACCCGAATTACCCCAGGACCCAGAAAATTCACAAGAAATATCCAGTCAGCCAGTCTAAGAATCAGAAGCAGTCAAATTATCTAACCTGTTCCAATTTCAAAGTTTACCCGAGAATCAAACTCCTAGATATTCAACCACACAGCCTTCTGCGAACACTTTGCTTGTCAAGTACCTTGCTTCAACTTTAACTCATCAAATCCATTCATAAAACTATGGGGCGGCACGGTGGCACAGTGGCTAGCACTGCTGCCTCACAGCGCCAGGGACCCGGGTCACTGTCCGTGCAGAGTCTGCACATTCTCCCCGTGTCTGCGTGGGTTTCCTCCGGGTGCTCCGGTTTCCTCCCACGGTCCAAAGGTGTGCGGGTTAGGTTGTCTGGCCATGCTAAATAGCCCCTTAGTGTCAGGGGGATTAGCTATGGTGAATGCATGGGGTTATGGGGATAGGGCCTGGGTGGGATTGTGGTCGGCGCAGACTCGATGGGCCAAATGGCCTCCTTCTGCACTGTAGGGATTCTATGAACTACAGGCCTGCCTTATGAGAGACAGAAAATTGTATATCAGAGACTGAGTCTGTAAAAGTGCATGTTTACATGCATATTTGTGAGACCGTGTGTCTGATATGCTAATTCAGGGTAAACCTGTGAGGATAACTAACCTTTTTCATTTTAAACTCTAAACTTTTAACGCTGCTGAATTATTTAATTGGAATATACATTAAAAGGGTAAGAAAATACACAGACCTTTTCATACAAAACATACTGATTATAGGCATTAAGAGGGCACAGCACTAATGTACGTTCACTAAATTAACACTTAAAGGACTAAACTTAATAGCACTCAAGAACAGGTGTCGGGATTGAGTTGAGTGATTAATCTGCACCCACTGATTGCGATGAAGGAAACATGGTAGCATCATGCTGCCTATTCATTTCAATTATCTAAATGCTAACCACATACTTGATTGGTTGGAAGCATCAACGGCAAGCCAATATTGTGAGTGGTTAGCACCACCTAAATCCAGCCTGTAACTCTCAAAATGGAAGTATAGTGGCTGGACCAGGTTGTGGAAATCATGCAGCGAGTGACTTTGACCTGGGAAAATCTGAAGAATGAAGGACACTGTGTTGGAGACTCTGAGTTCCAGGATTTTCCAGTCATAGAACTATGCCGGTAAGATAAAGTCGCCATGTAACAATAGTCCCAGATGACCATAGGAAGCTCTGCCCTTCGAGGGGGAGAGCTGACTGGTGGTGTTTTAACCTAAGGATCATCACACCTCAGACAAGGGTCAAGGTTGAGAATATGGGGCCTTCATGAATAACCTCAGCTGGTACAGGAATTGAACCTGTACTGTAAATGCAGGTTTATCATTTCTGGATCACTAACCAGCTGTCCAGCAAATTGAGCTAAACTGACTCCGAAAAATAGTTAAACACAGGAGTCCAACTTATCCACCAAGTCCACACTGGCTCTTTCCAACAGCAATTCAGTTAGCCCCACTCCGTCACTCTTTTCCCATTCCCCTCATTTTGTTTTCTCTTTTTCAAGTATTCACCCAATTTCCTTTTGAAGGATACATTGGAACCACCCCCGATTCCTTCCTCCGGGCAGGGAGAAATCCAGCACAGGAAGTAGGATGAGGCAGAAAATGGGACAAGCGTGGGGGTAAATATCAAGTTAACAAAATAAGTGGGAACAGGTTGAATGTAGCAGTTCAGAGAGAAAGTGAAATAACAATGACAAAGAGAGAGTATGAGGGGAAATTGGTAGCTAACATAAAATGATACTATTACATAGGCAAATAAATAATAATTTTGCACTAAGTGGAGGGAATTAGGGGATAAAATGAGACCTATGCATGGAGGCAGAGGGCACGGTTGAGTCCAAAGATGTGCGGGTTAGGTTGATTGGCCAGGTTATAAATTGCCCCTTAGAGTCCTGGGATGCGTAGGTTAGAGGGATTAGCGGGTAAAATATGTGGGATTGTGGTCGGTGCAGACTCGATGGGCCGAATGGCCTCCTTCTGCACTGTAGGGTTCTATGATTTCTATGATTTCTACTAAATGACTCTGCATCTGTCTTCACCAAGAAAAGGGATGCTGCCAAAGGCATAGTAATTGAGATTCTAGATGTGCAAAAAAATTGACAAAGAGGAGATACTAGAAACATTGATAATTCACCAGAATTGGGTGTGATGCATCCTAGGATACTGAGGGAAATAAGAACAAAAATTACAGAGATATTGATTGTATCCTCCTAGGTACAGGTATAAATTCTTAGATAGGATATGCCAAAGGACTGGAAAATTGCAACATTCAAAAAAAAGGCTCTAACAATAAAATCTACAACTACGCATTATACTCCAGAAAGCCTGCTGAAGGACAGAATTGGAGCCAATCTTTACACACTTTCATGAACATTTATTTACAAAGTTTACGTGTCAAGCACCTCCTGACCTTGGAATCAGTTTCAGTCTGTGCTTAATTATAGAGCCACAAATGAATCCCCAGTTAATGCCAATCATCTGCATACAACCTTACTCTTGTACCTTTGACCTTTCAGATATCCAGGAACTGAAACCTGGCCAGACACTGTTGGAAAAACAGACTGTGATAAAGAAGACATACCGACTAAATTTCACATTTGCAGCCAACAGCTCAAATGCTGACACAGAATATTTTAGAGGATAGTATGGAGCCAGGATCAACACATGCAGAAATACCTGGCATGAGTGGCTTCTCGCCAACACAGGGAACAAGGATAGCACAGGTACCAGCTCACTGGAGAGCAAGTACTGTTGCAGAGGACTCAAATGAACATTTTGATGGGGCAACCAACAGAGGAACACCAAGAGATATGCACAACAAAATATTCAATGCATTGGGAAGCTTGCCACTAAATGTCATCGCAAGAGGACTTGAGTACAGGAGCAAGGGTGTCCTACTGCAGCTGTACAGGGCCTTGGTGAGACCACACCAGGAGTATTGTGTACAGTTATGGTCTCCTTATCTAAGAAAGAATACACTTGCCATAGAGAGAGAGCATTGAAGGTTCACCAGCCTGATTACTGGGATGGCAGAATTGTTACATATGAGGAGAGAATGGGCGTGTATTCATTGGAATTCAGAAGAATGAGAGATCTAATTGAAACATGGCACACGAAACGAACTTGAAGTTCATCCTTTCAAACATCGTAGTGATGGCCAACTCCATTCACAAGCTTACAAATAAAACCATGATGCAACACCTGATAGCTGATATTGCAGCTTCTGTTTAAGCACTAGCAGCAGCCACCAAGTGTCTGACCTTCAGAGGAAGCACATATTGGCTATCATACAAGCTCAGAATGCTCATCACATTGCTGATTACAGTGTGCAAAAGGGCTTGCAAGGTACCACATCAGCCCATTAATCTGCATTCAACACCTTACTAGGAATGTCGAGATGCCCCCCCACAAAGGAATGGCAATGACGCTATGGAGAACAACTTGCAGTGCTCTCGCCAGAGGACAGATTCATCTGCCACACCCACCAGTACTCCAGCTGTTACCTGTCAACTGCCGTCCAGGAAGAAATTGTGCAGCCTTCTAAGTCTCGAGCTATTCGGGATCATTCTCCGAGGCCATCTGCAGTCTCCTCCACTGAAAGGCAGCAGCCTTCCACCAGCCACACTGCATAGCAGTACTAGGCAAGGCAAAGGTACATTGAAGACAAGCAATAAGGAAATATACAAAGGTGAGGAATTCACTTTTGTCTACAAGATGGAATTATTTAATTCATTAATTTGGTTCAGAATAAGTTAATTGTGGCACTTTTATTGAGCATTGAGGAAAAGTGGATGCTGCGACTATCAGTGCGAGGGAAGGTAGGCTATGGATTGGGACTGCTGGCAAACAGCGTGTGGGGAGTGTGGTCACTGGTATCATCCTGGGATGAGCTCTTCACAGGCACACAGCCAAGAAAGGGATTATTTTGGTTGCCTTCTCTCTCCCCTTTTTCTTCCCCCAACATATGCTCCTGCGCTTCAGCTGTTGGTCATATGGCTGCAAGGGCTGTCCAATCATGCTGGCAAGATGCGGCACGGTAGCACAATGGTTAGCACTGCTGCCTCACAGCACCAGGGGCCCGGGTTCAATTCCCGGCTTGGGTCACTGTCTGTGTGGAGTTTGCAAGTTCTTTCCGTGTTTGCATGGGTTTCCTCCAGGCACTCTGGCTTCCTCCCACAGATTGAAAGACATGCTGGTTAGGTACATTTACCCGAACAGGCGCCAGAGTGTGGCAACTAGGGGAGTTTCGCAATAGTTTCATTGCAGTGTTAATGTAAACCTTACTTGTGACTAATAAATAAACTTTATTTTAACATGCAATGGACCATAACGAATCTCGACATCCAGTCTGCCAAATACTGCAAAGTTCCTCCAGATAAAAAGCACTTTTTCAGAGTAAACCACAGTATCCTGTCACATTTCATGGGACTACATGGCTTTCATTACACTTCTGTTGCATATCATAGAATAGAATCCGTACAGAAGGGGGCCATTCAGACCAGCAAGCCAGCACCGACCACAATCCCACCCAGCCCCTAACCCCATAGCCACACATACTTACCCTGCTAGTCCCCTTGATACTAAGCTGCAATTTAGCATGACCAACCAACCTAACCCATACATCTTTGGACTGTGGGAGGAAACCAGAGCACCTGAAGGAAACCCACGCAGACACGAGGAGAACGTCCAAACTCCGCACAGACAGTGACCCAAGCCGGGAATCAAACTCAGGTCCCTGGCGCTGTGAGGCAGCAGTGCTAACCATTGTACCACCCTAAGATATATGGAGCAGATAGCCTTTGTCACCCAGTAGTTATTTGCTTTGTTGTGGTGGCCTGAATGTAGATGGCACAGCAGACTGCCACAGAATGACAGCATTATGACTGCTGCCAGGATACTGAACACTGCACTGCTGAAGGTAACACACCAGTTGGACATTGAGGGAGTGGAACTGATTTTGGTTTCAAAGGTGGGCAGCATAGATACACTGTGCCTGGAAAGCAATGTGCACATAATTAATGGTACCATTCACCATGGGGAAGCATAAAATGTGTTCTCATCCTTTCCATTTCCCTCTGGCAAGAGTAGAAACTAGTTAGCTCTCATTGGCAGTCTCAGTGAGCTCTCTTAGGTAATTGTGGATGGCAAACTGTGAGATGTTGCAAATATCTCCAAACTCAAGCTTCAAAGGATCCAGACATATGAAAAGCTCATTGCCTGTAGCTGTGATTTTGACTGTGCCAATGTGGTGCTTTGCTCCACTCCGAAGTTGAAGCTGTGGCTAAAGAGGGGGTTGCAAATTTCAACAAGGGAGTCCATACTAAAGTATAGACAACTCGCGCATTGTTCCTCACCAAGGCTTAAGAGAATTGATCTGTGAACACATTGGATGGAAACGTTCTCTTATTGAGCTCATTCGTTCTCCCTCTTCAAGCAGTTTCTCCTGCTCTGTGTGCCCTTTATTCATTCTCCACTATGTTCCAAAGGAGTTCCTTTCCTGTACATGTATGTCTGGGAACTATTACTTTCAGTCTGCAAAACATCCTTCAGCATCGGCCACACCACACCCTGTACACAGCTGTAACTTTAAACATAGAAAGCACAAAACACTTGCAGAATCAAAGCAATATCCAGAGCAAAATCAAGTAATAACTAACCTGCAAGTAGTTAAAGTTAGTTTTAAATTCAGCTTCCTGCTTTCAAATGCTTGGTAGGCTATGCAAGATTAAGGGAGGGTGTAAGTGGAAGCACTGAGCTCCCAAATGCACCCTTGGGCCTGATACCTGGTAACTACACAATGCCAGTTCCTTCACTGTTGGTACATTAATGCATGTAAGCATTGTTGAAGACATCAAATGCCTAACCTATCATGAGCTTGGCTGTCAATACACCTTACACAACATGATGAAACAATGCTATTTTGAAAAGCTGAAATAGGGCTTTTGTCTTTACTAGAGGTTGTATTTATATTTTTCAAGACAGCAACACACTACTTCTATGCAAATTTGAGTGCCACCTTTGTAACAAATTCAAATTAATGGAGCACATCACACCACATTACATGATGCAGCATTCCATCAAGAGTAATTTGAACTTCATTAAATGCATGTCCACTTACTTAAGCACCAGTCCAGGAACACAAGCTGAAGATTACTCACTGCTCAGCCAGACACTTGTGAAGTTACAGCCATGTCTTTCAAATTCATCTGTCACAACTGTGATAAGCTGGTTTCAGTCAGGGCACGGGATGGTTAAGTGTCACACTGAAACAAAGCTAATATGGCTCACTCATCTCACTGCTTTTAAGCAAAATGAATTCAATTTGACCTTACTGCTCTTAAGACAATCCTAGAATTAGATGAGTAGTGTAATGTATGGCTGTTGAAAAGTGCAATAAATCCAGTTTTTAAACTGCATGATTCACATCATTTTTGCATATAGTAATTGGCTAAACAGAGCCTTAAAATTGATGAAAAAAAGTAACCCAGCAAATTTGTTGAAAACCCAACAAAAATACAGCAGTGGCACATCATCATTTGAAGAATGGATTGTGAATAACAAGTGTTAATTTTCAGGATAAATTAACAGTCACATACAGAATGGATTCTCTCTTAAGAACAAGCAACTTCCTCAATTCTTAATTCTGATCAAATGCAAAAACATGAACCTTGTTTTCAACTTGACCCATTTTGTAACCTAAGAATTAGTAAGGTCCCAGAATCGACATATTGAATAATACTTAACCTCTGCAGCTTTAAACGCATCCCTTCTGAGTTGAATCAAAAATAGAACTTGCGCTTGATACTAAAATAAAAGATCCTTATACTCCTTGCAGACACAACACAATGTGGAGTTCAGAGCATATAGTGTACTAAACTCTTGAACTAAAGAAAGCTGTGAGAATGAGTTACCAAGTCCATATTACTAACAATAGAAAGTAGAGTTTCATGTCCACTGTGGTTAGAAATAAAAATATAACCAAACCGAGGAAATCAGTTGTCGAAACGTCCAATCTATACACAACCATGAGCACTTAGCGATTCAAGATGTCAGATTATAATAGAGAAAGATGTTTCATCCAGTAGAATATTATATCTTTTTTACTTTTAAAGTTTAAGCTAATTAAACCAATAATTCTACACTGAAGAGAATCATGCTTAAATCCAAAAATCCTGAAACTAACTTTTTTTAAATTAAAAACTACTGCGGAATAGAAAAATAAGTTGTCCTAATCATACATTAGATCACTCATTCAAAAAGGTTTCACCTCCACAAGGTTTAGATAAAAAGTCTCATTCCCATTGATGTCGTTTATCTGTGGTATTGAGTTCATTGTTTTAATATGGTGTGATTTTCCAATTAAAGCCCAAGTCTTCAAATGAAAAACATTTGGCTTTGCCCTGCAAAATCATATTTGCTCACAGCATATTAGGGAAATGCAAAACTTGAAAATCGGAAAGCCAAGCTATAACTTATTTTTGTTTCATGTCTCTGGGGCCATTTCACCTTCCTGTTATGGTGTTATTAACAGAGCTGTGGTCAATTCACAATGTTCTAAAGCTGACAGATTGACAAAACATGCTAAGCACTGGAGTCCTGCTATACTACATCGTAATTAAAGAGCATACGCTGCTTAAACATCAACTGTAAACCAACTTTATCACACAACAAAGTTTAATACAAACCATCATCTTCAACATGTGAAATTCCCTTCAAGTTTCATGTTACTCAGGATTAAATAATTGTGATTAAAATCAAACAGATAAGAGAACTCATATACAGTTAGTGAAAACAGCAGTTTCTGAGCATTAGCATGGTCTTGGCTACAATTGAGTTTGAGGAAATGCTGTTTTATGTTGAATAACTTTATCACAGCCAATTATTTTTGTTGATTGCGGTCAAAGCTATTAACTATTCAGGGATAAAGTTACTTGCTCTTCTGATTCTACATTAATCCATGCCCACATTTATATGGAAACCGTAACCAAGTGGACTGGATTGTTAATGTGCGTGTTTAGCTCTGTACTGAATGTTATCCAAATTGCAGTAAACAAAGGCATGAACTCTAAAGGAGACAAGGATGTTTCTCTGGAGTACTGGAAAGAGACAGAGAATGGGGTAGTCATTACCTATTGTAGTAGTGAAATGCGACTTCCAAAATTTTCTGGTGTGGATTGGGATTATGGAAGTGAGATGGGAATGCGATCTTGCAATTGAAAGCATTCGGATAGTGGTGGTAAGCTGAACAGACTATTAAGGAGTGATGAATGTGGGAAGTACTGGAAATGGATCTTAATTAAGTGGGAGAGAGTTGCATGATGTCACTGAAAATAGCTGTACATCAGTTTTATGCATGTGAGAAATAACGGAATTGAAAATTGCTCAGCAGAGTAATGGTACATAAGATACTAAGTGACACTAAAATGCATATACATGTAGTATTAGGTGAGAAGATGCACGTTTATTAGGTTTTGACAATCATCACCGCATCATTGTAATAATAATAGTTGTGAAATACAATTCAGTAACAAATAACAATCATGCTCAAACACATCTGTGCACTAGACTTATGTAAGAGGTGGCAGGATCCTTCTAAACTATATTCATTCTTAAACAAAAAATTGAAGTTAATTAGCTGGAATCAAGCTATTAGTTGTTCTAATTCGGGTCAGAAACTCCAAAGCATTTAATGAAGTCCGCCTTATCATTTTAGGGAGGGGTCCTACGCAATCAATTAGGACCCTTGCAAAAGGTTCCTGAAATTCAGGAATGGGTATTAAGGGTGCTGGTTTTGCCACCACTTGAGGTTTCCCTATTACCTGACATGTGACATGACCGGAAAAATTTAACCACATCTTTATGCAGTCCAGGCCAATAAAAATGTTTATGTATTTTAGCTTGAGTTTTCCTTATTCCCAAATGACCTCCTACTGGTAACTCATGTGCTACCTGTAACACCTCCTTTCTATACCCTAACGGCAATACCACTTGATGAACTTCTGCCCACTTTTCATCCACCTGAATATGTAAAAGTCTCCATTTCCACATTACGACATCAATTTTAAAGTAACAACATTCTGGTATACACTCAGATTCCTCTTCTGTGTATGCTTTCTGATGCAACTGTTTTATTACTAGTTCCTCCTTTGCAACTCTGCCAACTTTCCCAAACTAAAAATATCCACCTCATTCTCTACCCATTCTTGTTTTTTTCCAATCATCTGATCAAAAATCGTTTCTGATAATTGAACTTCGACTTTCTTACCTTCGCTCATTGATTTCTCCTCACCTTAACTTGTGACTTTGTGACCTTATTACCACTCAATCAGGAAAAATCCCAGGATATGCATCCTTCAACAACTCAGTTGTTTGATTTTCCACTGGCTTATCAACCACAGTAGGCATCACTCCAACCTGTGATCCAGCTATATTGTTACCCAAGAAAAACCGTATTCCTGGACAAGATAATTTCTCTATTATTCCTACTACCACTTCATTACTCTTCACTGGGCTCCCCAACCTCCTCTTATATAATGGAACACTACTCTTCTCACCCTGAATTCCACATATTACCAGCTTTTCCGGCAATATTCCTTTCAAACTACAAAACTCCTCATCTCTTACCAAAGATTGACTTGCTCCCATAACGCTTAAAATTTTAACTTCTTTACCTGCTCCTCCTGGTACACGAGTAAACTTTACCAACACAAGTAAATTCTTTAAAGAGATCAGGCATCTTCTTATCATTCAACTCCTGGCCAGGCTGTACATTCTTCTGCACCTCTTTCACTTCAACTGGGTTTTTAACAAACCCCACTCATTGGCTTATCCTGTTTTACCATGTCAGTCTTCCCAGTGCTTTTCTTAAACCACCAACCCTTTGCATGGCCTAATTTAATGCAGTGAAAACATCTGAGGCTTTTTATTTCCCTTCCACCCTCCTGTATTTCCATTTTAACCTGAGGTACCTGGTCTTTGTTATCTCCCACAAGACTTCCTTTATCACCTGAGGATTTCTCTGTTTCCCAGTTTCTATCCCTCACAGGCTGAAACTGAAGTTGGAAACCAAACTTTTATTTATGATCGAATTCATAATTATGTGCCATTTCTGCTGCTAACCTCGCAGTTTTAACCCTCTGCTCTTCCACAAGTTCTCTCTATGTCAGGAAGTGAATTTTTAAACTCCTCCAAAATAATCCTTTCTCTAAGAGCTTTGTACGCCTTGTTTATTTTCAAAGCTCTTTTCCACCTATCAAAATTACTCTGTTCAATCCTTTCAAATTCTATGTACATTTGACCAGGTTCTTTCTTTAGATGTCTAAACCATCTGTAGGCTTCTGGCACTAGTTCATATACACCTAAGATGGATTTTTCCACTTCATCATAATTCCCAGATACCTCCTCCAATAGTAATGAAAACACCTCACTAGCGCTACCAACCAACTTTGTTTTAATCAGTAATACACATATGGTCTGTGGCCATTTCATTTGTTTAGCCACTTTCTCAAATGCAATGAAAAAGGCTTTTACATCCTTCTCCTCAAATCTTGGCAATGCTTGGACGTATTTAAATAGATCCCCACCACGCCTTTGACTGCAATGCTATTGTTCTTCTTCATCTTCCTCATCACAATATCCAAACTACTTTTCTCTTTACCTCTGCCAATTTTAACTGACATTCTCTTTTTATTGCCAGTTTCCAAAATTCAAATTCTCTCTTTTTCCCTTGCCTGTAATTCAAGCCGTCTCATTTCCTGTGCTTTTTGTTCCTCCCTTTCTTTGTTTTTTTTTCTGCAGCAATGGCCTCCCTTTCTTTTATTTCAAATACAAGCTGCTTTAATTCTTTTACATGTTCAAGCTATTTCATTTGTAATTGAATTCTAGCCATTTCCAATGAGTCTGACTGTTTCTGGCAATTTTAAATGCTGAGCTATCGCCACAATTATCTCCCCCTTCAGCTAATGTCAAATGTCAATTCCAAAAACTTTGTTTTAGTCACCTTTTGTGTTTATTCCACTCCCAGGAATGTCTTAGCCTCAAACAGCCTTTAATCCACAAGGCACTCCCTATTTAAACCTGAACATAGCACCTGAAAAGAAAACACAAATATGCTCACTACGCACTGTCTTTGAGTCCAATAATCTCAAATCAATCAAGGAATATAGACTTTAATGCCACAAAAGAGTCCCCAATTGTAATAATCCAGGTCAGAAACTCTATGGTGTTTTATGAAGACAGCCAAGATTATAAGTTTTGCACTGTGAATTTTGGCATGGTTAAGCACAAGAGGTTTCGAGGTATGATTCAGTGACCCACTAGGGTGCTTTTATCAACAAAGTTTATTTAAGAATACAGTTAACATATGATAAGACAGTTAGCAATAACTTTTACCAATTACAAAACAAGAAAAAACAATCAAGATATTGTATATACCTTAACAGCTAAATATATTGTTCCAGCCAAACAAACCCCGACAAACACCCTGTCCTAGGTTTAGCACAGCAAATCAGTATGCTCATGCGATGTTGGATTTTGCAGCTCTGCAATACCTGCTGCGAAGTAGTCCTTTAGTTGGAGAATTGAAACTCTGACTTCCCCGTCCTGTGGCTCCCAGCATCCATTGAGGTAGAGATAGAGGCATTGCTTGCCTCTAACTAGCAAACCACCAACAAGATTTTTACTCCAGAAAGGCAAGAAAGACTACTTCCAACTAGCCAGCATAATTTCCAATACCAGGGAGAAAGACAAATACACTGCATCCAGCATGGAGTCTAAACACCTTCTAACTTGCCAAACGAAACTCTTTACAGATGAGAAAGAGTCTCTCCATTTGCTGCAGAAGGTGTTTCTCAATATGGAATGCAAGTGCAACAACTCTGATGAGGACTTATTGAACATTTGTCTTGGATCTCAAGCGAGCAAGGCTGAGCAGTTTTCCATCAGTTCCGGTATGTGAGTAAACACTCTCTGGATGGTCAGAAGGCTCACGGCAGCAGCAGATGGCAGAAGAATATGCCAGAACACAACCTGTTTGACCTCAAGATAGATCTCAAAGTGCTCTAATGTTGCCGCATGTTGTAATGGAAAGAGGAAATTACTGAGCAGTTTCGACAGGTGGCCAATTTCTCCCAGCAGTTTAAATCAACCGCCTTTGCTCTGATTGGATGACTTGGTGAGATCGGGGTAAGCAATATAGGATAATCTACTTTGTTCACGGCATTTTTCTCGCAGCTGCTGGGCTGAGAAGATCATAGAGGATATTGGTCTTGGGCTGACTAGAGATGATAGTTTCCAACGAAATGAAATATGTAGCCATATACATGAATGAATGCGATTGCAGATTTGGGATTAACAATTGCCCCCTTAATTGCATTATTGACGGCCAGTGGACCACAACTCTCTTGGAAGGTTTAATCAACCATGAAATTGATACAAAATGGTAAAAGTCAAAATATCTATGTCTTGTCATACAGATGTCAGAATGTAATCAGAAATATCTCAGAAAATACAAATACTTTGCATGATTTTGTTAAACATACAAATCCCTCCAGAGGCAAGGACCAATTATTTTTCATCAAAATAATGCAACAAACTAAATTAGAAAGAAACAATTTCAGTATTTTGATCGAAAAGACAAGCTGATTTTTGTGTGGATTAAATAAGCACTTCTAGCTATCCTTCAGTGTGCTAACCCCACTGCTGCCCAGTTTCTCTGGAGTAACCATTCTAGTAATTTGATTCTAGGTCAGATGATGCATTGTTCCTTTCTTGGCTAACACAATTTTTGGATTCATGTGAACCAGGAAAGAACAGCTCACATAATGTTGCTGTTAGTTCAGGGGAATGGATTAAATCATGGCAGGTTGCTTCCCACTGGATACGTAAATCGAAATATCTTGATAACTAACCGATTCTATGGTTGATCTCCATAATAAAACTCTAAATTGCAACCTAGTTACTAAAATTGTGAGTGGAAGTTTCGTTAATACAAAACTGGAATCCAGAATTTCCCATTACTCGAGTAAAATGGCAGGGCCATTAGTTACACCACTGTGCAGGTAAGGTTTAAATTTATTTATTAGTGTCACAAATAGGCTTACGTTAACACTGCGATGAAGTTACTGTGAAAAAGATTGATGCAATTCCTTCCTGCTGGAATAGCATTGTTTGTATTTTGGAAAATCTCAGCTGTTAGAAAAGAGTACTAGTCAGTGGAACAGTATTACCTCTGGACAGAGTACAGTATTTTTTATTCTTTCATGGAATGTGAACATTGCTGACAAGACCAACATTTGTTGCCCATTCCTAATTGTCTTTGAGAAGGTGGTGGTGAGCTTGACCTCGTACAGACCATCTGGTATAATACACCCACAGTTCATCACAGAAACATAAATATGCATTTTCCTGTGATGTTTTGTGAAGATAAACTTGTGCAAAATTTATTCAACCCTATTTGCTCATCATTGCCTTCAGTGAATTGATTTGCATTATCAGTTCTTTCTGTCCCACCATGTGTGTTGTTATTGTCTGTTGCCCCATCACCTTCAGCAGGTAACACTGAACACCTTACTGTTTGCTACAATGATGGGGAACGATAGTTCTTGCATTTTTTAATCATTTACTGGATGTGGATGTCATTGACGAGGCCAGCATTTATTGCCCATCCGTAATTGCTGTTGAGAAGGTGGCTTACAAATTTGGTGGAGTATTTTGAGGAAGTGACAAAAACGGTTGACGAAGGAAGGGCCGTGGATGTCGTCTATATGGATTTCAGTAAGGCATTTGACAAAGTCCCTCATGGCAGGTTGGTTAAGAAGGTTAAGGCTCATGGGATACAAGGAGAGGTGGCTAGATGGGTAGAAAACTGGCTTGGCCACAGGAGACAGAGGGTAACAGTCGAAGGGTCTTTTTCCGGCTGGAGGTCTGTGACCAGTGGTGTTCCGCAAGGCTCTGTACTGGGACGTCTGCTATTTGTGATATATATAAATGATTTGGAAGAAGGTGTAACTGGTGTTATCAGCAAGTTTGCGGATGACACGAAGATAGCTGGACTTGTGGATAGCGATAGCACAGTGGCGGCACGGTAGCACAGTGGTTAGCACTGCTGCTTCACAGCTCCAGGGTCCCGGGTTCGATTCCCGGCTCGGGTCACTGTCTGTGTGGAGTTTGCACATTCTCCTCGTGTCTGCGTGGGTTTCCTCCGGGTGCTCCGGTTTCCTCCCACAGTCCAAAGATGTGCGGGTTAGGTTGATTGGCCAGGTTTAAAAAATTGCCCCTTAGAGTCCTGGGATGCGTAGGTTAGAGGGATTAGCGGGTAAAATATGTGGGGGTAGGGCCTGGGTGGGATTGTGGTCGGTGCAGACTCGATGGGCCGAATGGCCTCCTTCTGCACTGTAGGGTTTCTATGATTCTATGAACTGTAAATCCTCCAGTTCTGAAACACCATTGGGACTCAAGGTCAATGTGCTCAGCCAAGATCTGCAGTCTGAAAGGGTAGTACAGGCAAGTTATTCCCCACAATCTCAGCGGGGAGATGCCTCATTGGCTGTTGCTATCACTGCAGTCACTCTTGGTCGCAATCTTTGCATTACACATATCTAAGACACTGGGCCCTTATACCAGCAGAGGCATTCGTACAGATGCTACAGCGTTCTGGTTTCCCTTCTTTTATGAGTTCAGGTGGAATAGCATCAGCACCTGGAACTCTATCCATGGCAAGTGTTAAGGGCATGGCTGATGATTGATACAGTAAGAAGTTTAACAACACCAGGTTAAAGTCCAACAGGTTTATTTGGTAGCAAAAGCCACACAAGCTTTCGGAGCTCCAAGCCCCTTCTTCAGGTGAGTGGGCTTGGAGGGCTTGGAGGGTCAGCAAAGGGGCTTGGAGCTCCGAAAGCTTGTGTGGCTTTTGCTACCAAATAAACCTGTTGGACTTTAACCTGGTGTTGTTAAACTTCTTACTGTGTTTACCCCAGTCCAACGCCGGCATCTCCACATGATGATTGATGCCAGGTTGCTCAAATCCCAGAAGGGAAACTTGAAATAATAACCTCAACTGTACTTTCCAATTTGTATTGAGCGGAGAGATTTGAAATCCAAAGAATGATGTCCCTGACTCTGTGACGATTCTAATAAAGTAAATGTTTGAGAAATAGAAAAAGAACAATCCTGCAAGGTGAGGGCTGAGGCCGAGGGGGGCGGAGAGGGCGGGGCCAAGGGGGTCGGTGTGCAAATAAATAAGGGAAAAACTCACCAATCATTAGTGCAAGTGTTGGAAGTTTTAACAAGATTGCAGCTCAGCGCTTCAATAGCGGCACCTTTTGAAACCCGGATCAGCAGTTCAAACTTGGCGCTCTTCCAGCGCGCATGTTCACGTGTCGGGACATCCGAATTGTGCCGATGGGCATGTGCGCCGCACAATCGGCTTAAACCGGGATTCAGGTCAGAAGTTACGGGCAAAAAGTTTGACACAGTATCAATACTTCAAAACAGTTCCAAACAACTTTAAACTCAACTACCTTCAGGGCTAACGCTCCCCAAACTGTGCCACAACACTTGATAGATTTTAAGACCAAGAAAAATCCAGTAACTGACAACACAGTCTCTCTTGGGACTGCTTCCAATGTAAACTAGCAGCTTGCTTTTCAAATCAATCTTTCTTCGCACAAACTGCTTGGAGTTGCAGAGAAAGGGAGAAAATAGGTGCAGGAGGAGGTCATTCGACCCTACTATGCCATTCATTAGGATCATGGCTGGTCTTTCAAATCAATAGCCTGATCCTATCTTCACACCCCCCACCCCGCCATATCCTTTGACCCTCCTTTGCTCAAAGTTATTCCTGCGGTTAGCTGAAATCTGATATAAAACCTCCCTGCCAAGGGTTCAACATCTCCTTAAATATTTTTTTCCTTTGAACTTTCTCTCATCTGACCTAACTTCTTTAGAATAGCACTCTACCAGTCTTAATTACCTTCATAGTTTAGTTTTTGAACTTTAAAAGCAAACTCATGTTATCCACCTTCTCTCTGGACATCTTTCCTTCACACCTTGTATCTCTTCTGATGAATCCTTAACAACTATTCAAATTTATTCATGTTCTGCCCCCATTATTGCTATATTGCCTGAGGTAAACATCTGTTTGAATGTTGCCAGGCTCATTAACATGTCAAATGCATCTGTTGCATCAGGTTCTGTCCCTGCTTTAATTATCTTACATATTCCCATAGTTTAAAATACATAACCAGAATATCACCAGAAGAAAAAAAATAAAGTTTCTTGGACTTCCCTGAGGTTTTCATGACACAAGTGAGTCAATAATTTTTCTAATCTCCACCACTGTGCGTTTGATATCCGGCTCTGTCATGCCAGACTGGCTTTCCAAGATGTCTCAGCTTCCTGGGTGACTGTGTTCTCCCTAAATCATAGAAATCATAGAAACCCTACAGTACAGAAAGAGGCCATTCGGCCCATCGAGTCTGCACCAACCACTATCCCACCCAGGCCCTACCCCCATATCCCTACATATTTTACCCACTAATCCCTCTAACCTATGCATCTCAGGACAATAAGGGGCAATTTTAGCATAGCCAATGAACCTAATCCGCACATCTTTGGACTATGGGAGGAAACCAGAGCACCCGGAGGAAACCCACGCAGACACGAGGAGAATGTGCAAACTCCACACAGACAGTGACTCAAGCCAGGAATCGAACCCAGGTCCCTGGAGCTGTGAAGCAGCAGTGCTAACCACTGTGCTACCAAAATACAATTCAAGATAATGGTCCGTCCATCCATCCTGTTTGTTGCAGTTGGTGATGACTTCTCTTGCCTTAGCAAGAGAAGTCATCTTTTCAATGGAGCAATTTTCTTTGCTGATGGGCCTGTTGTCTTTTAGATCCTTTCATCCATGCCCCTAGCATTCCCTGTGTTGAAGGACATCTGGATATTCTGGCAAATTTGTAACCAGTAACTGGCAAATCACCACGCACTCCATTGAACTTTACTTCAAACCACACTTAGCACATTCATTCTTGTCTCAGTTAGATCTCTTGTAATTAATAACAACAAACTGCTTGGCTTCAATGAGATTCCATTGCAGTAATATTAGCCTCAAACCATTCTGCATTTTCCACTTTTGCTTCCCACATGTTGTGAGTATGGTATTGTAGATGGTGTCTCAAAGTACGTTCCATTTTGCTCTGCACTTTGTGTAAGAATGCCACTGAACATCTGATCAATTGAGCCTCAGAACTTGTTTTTTTTAAAACCTTGGTAGGCAGCATGACTGAAGTTGATACAAGGATGGCTTTTCTGCTTGGAATGAAAAAAAGCTTCAAAGGTTGCATTGTAACTCTTGGGCACACCAGGGAGTGATCTGAATCACAGTCAACACTATGATCGCTGCATGAGTTCAGAGTGTTGCTCAGAGATGTTCTGGTAATGATCAGATGCAGCTTGTGCCAATGTTCTGATCTTGGATGTCTCCAGGATACCTAGTGGTATAATTTGTTCTCAAAGGTGTTTGTTACACAAAATCCATGGTACAGCAAAGCTGAAGTACTGTCTGTTATCATTTATCTTTCAATGCCATGATGTCCAGGGCTGGACAGCCATACCCAAAATAACAGATGGTGTTGAAATGGTGTCGGTAAAAAGGTTGTGACTGAGGGATTCTACTAATAGTGTCAAGAGCCTCAATCATTTCTATATTGGAGAACAGTAATGATGCATGGATACTCATTAGGTAAACTGGCTCTGCTTCAATTGAAAGCAAGATGGAGAGAACCCATGCAGAATCATATGGGGGGGGGGGGGAAATCGAAGCCTATACCTTGCATGCTTCCTCTGAACGTGTAATTTTTTTTCAGTCATCCACTCTAGGCAATCCTTTTAAGGAAGGTATGTTCAGCCTAAAATGTTCCATGTCAATTACTATTGTCTTCCCCACATTATTGACTGACTGCAAATTATCTGTCAATCCCAGGCCCATCGTCCTGATGTTCCAGCTTGCCAACTAAAGAGTTGGCAAAATCTCTTTTGTTTCCTGGTGTGCAATGGATTCCATCCACTTGTTCAGCATGAATTCAAGAATTTACAATGCAGAAGCTGCAACTAAATATGCATCATTTCTGCATTTTAATTACACAATGAGAATAGGAATAATTTGCTTTCCTAGGATAAACCACCACCTGATGACCATTTTCCTGAAAATAAAATGTTAAACATCCTTCAATTCTTAACATGACCACGGGTACAGTTATGCACCATGAAAGTGGTAATAGGGAGATATATAATAAAAACAAGTTTAAATAAAAAAATTTAAAACCCAAATTAAAAACTAATTAAATAAAATAGAGATGGAGGGTCAGGTGATGTGTCAGTTCATGCATGATGTGGGAGCTGGTGGACCCTATTGTGGTTCCCAGTGAGCACATCTGTACTAAGTGTTGGTTGCTCGAGGAACTCTGGCTCAGAGTGGATGACCTGGATTCTGAGCTTTGCACGCTGCGACACATCAGGGAGAGGGGAGATACCTGGACACTGTGTTCCAGGAGGCAGTCACACCCCTTAGATTAAATCCCTTGAATTTGGCCAGTGGTCAGGGACAGGAAGGTGTGGCTGTGAGTGAGGCAGGTAGGGGGACCCAGGAGGTAAGGTTGCAGGAGCCTCAGTCCCTGGACTTGTCCAATAGGTTCAAGATTCTTTCTCCCTATGTGGATGGAAATGGATATTGCAGAGATGATGAGCAAACTGACCACGGCACCGTGGTACAGGGAGCCATTCAAGTGGGCGGGGGGAGAAAAAAAAATGTAATCGCAATTGGGGATAGCATAATTAGGGGCACTGACACTGTTCTCTGTAACTAGGATCGAAAATCCCAAAGGCTGTGTTGCCTGCCTGGTGCTCGGGTTCAGAATATTTCATCTGGGCTGCACAGGAACTTGGAGTGGGAGGGGAAAGATCCAGTTGTCGTGGTCCACGTAGGTACCAATGACATAGGTAGAACAGGAACAGAGGTTCTGCTAAGGGAATATGAAAAGCTGGGAGCTAAATTAAAAAGCAGAACCAAAAAGGTAATAATCTCTGGATTACTACCTGAGCCACGAGTTAATTGGCACAGGGTCAATAAGATTAAGGAGGTAAATCCGTGGCTCAAAGATTGGCGTGGGAGCAATAGGTTTGAATTCATGGGACATTGGCACCAGTACTGGGAAAGAGGGGACGTGTTCCGACGGGACAGTCTTCATCGAAATCATGTTAGGACTAGAGTCCTGGCAAATCGTACAACTAGGGCTGTAGATCGGGCTTTAGTTTCAAGACCAGGTAATAGAACAGAGAGTATAGAAGGTGGCAGGAATCTAACCTCAGGCAGAGCAAAAAAGGTGACAAGTATGAGAAGGGAGGTGGTCCATGCAGGACTGAGGGTGTTGTGCCAAAATGCACGCAGTATACGGAACAAGGTAAATGAACTTGTTGCGCACATTGAAATTGGTCGGTACGATGTCGTGGGCATCACAAGAGACGTGGCTGCAAGGAGATCAGGGCTGGGATCTAAATATCCAATGATATGTGTCCTATCAAAAGATGGGAAAAGGGAACTGGGTTGCATTGTTAGTAAGGAATGAAGTTAAATCGATAGCATGAAGTGATATAGGATAAGATGGGTAGAGTTGAGGAATCGCAAAGGTAAATAGACCCTGATGGGAGTTACATACAGGCCCCCTGTAGTAGTCACGATGTGGGGCAGAAAATAAATCAGGAGATAGAAAAGGCATACTAAAAAGGCAACATTACAATAATCATGGGGGACTTCAATATGCAAGTAGACTGGGAAACCAGTAGGTAGTAGATCCCAAGAAAAGGAAATTGTGGAATGTCTCGGAGATGATTTTTTTGGAGCAGCTTGTGACAGAGCCTACTAGGGAACAGGCAATTCTAGATTTGGTGATGGGTAATGAGCTAGACTTGATTAGGGAACTTAAGGTGAAGGAACCCTTAGGGAGCAGTGACCACAATATGATAGAATTTACCCTGCAGTTTGAGGAGAGAAGCTGGAATCAGATGTAATGGTATTACAATTAGATAAAGGTAACTACAAAGACATTAGGGAGGAGCTGGTCAGAATTGATTGGAAAAGGAGCCTAGCAGGGAACAGCAATGGCAGGAGTTTTTGGGGATTATTCGGGAGGCACAACAGAAATTCATCCCAAGGAGGAGAAAAGATGCTAAGGGGAGGACGAGGCATCCATGGCTGATGAGAGAAGTCAAGGACAGCATAAAAGCAAATGAAAAAGCATACAAAGTGGCGAGGATTAGTGGGAAGCCAAAGGATTGGGAAGCCTTTAAAAGCAAGCAGAGGACAATTATAAAAGCAATAAGGGGGGGGGGGGAGAAGAGAAGAGAAAATATGAGTGTAAGCTAGCTAGTAATATGAAAGAAGATAGGAAGAGTTTTTTCAAAACATAAAAGGCAAAAGAGGCAAAAATAGACATTGGACTACTGGAAAATGAGGCTGGAGAAGTAATAATTGGAAACAAAGAAATGGCAGAGGAACTGAATAATTACTTTGCATCAGTCTTCACGGTGGAAGACACCAGTGGGATGCCAGAGCTCCAGGAGAATCGGGGGCACAGGTGAGTGTAGTGGCCATCACTAAGAAGGTTCTGAGGAAACTGCAAGGTCGGAAGGTTCCCTTCCAGTTGGGGAACGCTTCAGCAGTCACGGGCATTCGGCCTCTGATCTTGGGGTAAGCGTTCTCCAAGGTGGCCTTCACGACACACAACAACGCAGAATCGCTGAGCAGAAACTGATAGCCAAGTTCCGCACACATGAGGACGGCCTCAATCAGGATCTTGGGTTCATGTCACACTATCTGTAACCCCCACGACTTGCCTGGGCTTGCAAAATCTCACTAACTGTCCTGGCTGGAGACAATACCCACTCTTTAACTTGTGCTTGGCCCTCTCTCCACTCACATTTGTCTGTACCTTTAAGACTTGATTACCTGTCAAGACTCGCATTCCAACCATTATCTTGTAAATTGAGTTTGTGTCTGTATATGCCCTGTTTGTGAACACAAGTCTTCACTCACCTGATGAAGGAACAGCGCTCCGAAAGCTTGTGCTGCCAAATAAACACTTTAACCTGGTGTTGCGAGACTTCTTAAGGCACGGAGGGTCCCAGAGGACTGGAAAGTAGCTAATGTAACACCCCGTTTAAGAAGAGAGGGTGGCAGCAGACAGGAAATTATAGTCCAGTTAGCCTGACTTCAGTCATTGGCAAGATTTTAATGTCCATTATTAAAGCTGAGACCGCAGAGTACTTGGAAGTGCATGATAAAGTAGGACTGAGTCAGCATGGCTTCGTCAAGGGGAGTCATGTCTGACAAATCTGTTAGAGTTCTTTGAGGAGCTAACAATGAAATTAGATAAAGGAGAGCCAGTGGACATGATTTATTTAGATTTTCAGAAGACCTTTGACAAGGTGCCGCATAGGAGATTATTAATTAGTTAAGAGCCCATGGTGTTAAAGGTAAGATCCTGACATGGATGAGGATTGGCAGAAGGCAGAGAGTGGGGATAAAGGGGTCTTTTTCAGGATGGCAGCCGGTGATTAGAGGTGTGCCTCAGGGGTCGGTGCTGGGATTACAACTTTTCACAATATACATTAACAATTTGGAAGGAGGAACTGAAGGCACTGTTGCTAAATTTGCAGATGATACAAAGATATGTAGAGGGACAGGTAGTATTGAGGAAGCAGGGGGGCTGCAGAAGGACTTGGACAGGTTAGGAGAGTGGACAAAGAGGTGGCAGATGGAATACAATGTGGAAAAGTGAGAGGTTTTGCACTTTGGAAGGAGGAATGGAGGCATACACTATTTTCTAAATGGGAAAATGCTTAGGAAATCAGAAACACAAAGGGACTTGGGAGTCATTGTTCAAGATTCTCTTAAGGTTAGTGTGCAGGTTCATTCAGCAGTTAGGAAGGCAAATGCAATGTTAGCATTCATGTCGAGAGGGCTAGAATACAGAGCAGGTTTGTACTTCAGAGGTTGTATAAGGCTCTGGTTAGACCCCATTTGGAGGATTGTGAGCAGTTTTGGGCCCCATATTTAAGGATGGATGTGCTGGCCTTGGAAAGGGTCCAGAGGAGGTTCACAAGAATGATCCCTGGAATGAAGAGCTTGTCATATGAGGAACGGTTGAGGACTCTGGGCCTGTATTCGTTGGAGTTTAGAAGGATGAGGGAGGATCTTATTGAAACCTGCAGGATACTGCGAGGCCTGGATAGAATGGATGTGGAGAGGTTGTTTCCACTAGGAAAAACTAGAACCAGAGGGCACAAGCTCAGGATAAAGGGATGATCTTTTAAAACAGAGATGAGGAAGAATTTCTTGAGGCAGAGAGTGGTGAATCTGTGGAACTCTTTGTCGCAGAAGGCTGTGGAAGCCAGGTCATGGAGTGTCTTTAAGAAAGAGATAGATAGGTTCTTGATTAATAAGGGGATCAGGGGTTATGGGGAAAAGGCAGGAGAATGGGGATGAGAAAAATATCAGCCATGATTGAATGGCGGAGCAGACTTGATGGGCCCGAGTGGCCTAATTCTGCTCCTATTTCTTATGGTTTTATAAAGTATGGCTACCACAATTCACATTGCCAACCTTTCCATAGCCCAATTGCTTTATTTTATCCAAAAAGAGTAAATGAAAAATGTTTTGTTCAGCATTGTATGATCTAGAATGAATTGGCTATAAGAGTGGTGGAATTAGATGTATACTTGAAAAGGAAAATAAATTCAGGGCTATGGGGAAAAAGGTGTTTCTTTATATATTAGTTTATGGGATGTGGGTATCACGAGCCAGCATTTATTACCCATCCTTAACTGCCCTCGAGGGGGTGGTGGTGAGCTGCCTTCTTGTTCCTGCAGTCCCTACAGTGTAGGTCATGTGGTCCTTTTGGTGTGAGACTAATTGGATAACTCCTTCAAAAAGCCAGCAAATACAGTGAACCAAATTATGCTGAGCCAATTCAACAAAAAGACTTTGATAATGGCTGTTGAGGTTAAGAATTGAGATTTGGATTAAAACAGAAACCGTAACCCAGTTAACCAATGTTCTCCCATCCAGTGATGAGCACCCTACCTACAATCCCATTAGAAACACTGAATTGTTGGCTGACATGCAGGAATTTAGCATGTAGGAGTCAAAAGAAACCCTCCACTCAAAGGTCTGTCATTGCTACCTGTGCATTCCTGATAAAACTGAAGCCTTGATGAAGTATTAACAGTAAATTAATTGTGATACATCTTGTGATGCTACTGTGTCTTTAAGAAAAGTGTTTTAAGCATGTTCTTTGCAGTTTGTAAGCAACCTTGGTCTTTTTGGTTATGGGCCCAAGCTGTCTGAGCCGATATCCTTTTATTGTTGCTAGAGCCAAATAGGTTTTTTGTTTATTTTTAATTTGGGCCTAATGCAATGTTCTGGAGTTATACAACCCTTCTGAATTGTTGGGAGAAGAATGTTTGAATAGGTCAGGTGCTTTTGGACAGTTTTTTTCAATAGTGAAATCCAGAGATCTTTACTTTCAGTTATAGTTAGAAGCTGTTAGGACTCCAGACTGCAAGCATATTTCTGTGTCTCTCCCTGGTATTGGAAATTTAACTCTTGGTGGCTGGCTAGCTAGTAACTAGAAGCAAGGAGTGCCTCTGTCCCTTAAAGTGGTTTACTGGCTAAAAGCTAGAGGCCAGCAGTGGTTCTCTCTCTACTTCAAGGTGTGCTGGGAGTTCCAGGACGAGGAAGTCAGAGTTTCAATTCCCCATCCAAAGGCCTAAGTCCAGCAGGTATGGCAAAGCTGCAAGATCCATTATCACGTGATCATACGTGCTTTGCGTTAAGCCTGGAACTGAGGTGCATGTTTGTAAGAATACTAGTGTTGGAACAGCATTTTTAGCTATTAATTTATATACAATATCAGGATTTTTTTTCTTGCTGGTAATTTGTAAAAAGTATTGCTAATTGTCTTAATGTTAACTGTATTCTTAAATAAACTTTGTTTAATAAAAGCTAGTGGGTCATTTGAATCATACCTGGAGTGAAACATCTCATGCTTACCTATGCCAAAATTCAAAGTGCAAAACTTATAATCTCGGCTGATTTCATAAAACACCTTGGAGTTTCTGACCTGGATTATAACAATCTGAACAGTGTTTTCAACTTGTGTCGTTTACCAACAGCTTTTGAAAATCTGTACACATTACTTCACATCCAATTACACTTGAGAGTTATCCATAAAACATAAAAATATACTAGGGGAGTATCTGAAAGCTAACAAAGCTGTGCTAAATCCACGTCAACAGTCAAGTTTTCTTTTGAATGTTCACTGATATTAGCTAAGGTTCTGTCAAAATGCATGGTTTCATGTGGAATACTCAATACTGACCTTTCAGGCACAGCCCTTCATCTGATTTACTGAGCAATTTCAATATTTTCTGGTTTTGTTTGAAGTCTGGAATTTTCTTCAACAACTTTCTTAGTGCACAGCAACAAAATGCAATATCACTACTTGTTATTCTGGCAACAGTGAAAAGGGTTATTTTCTGCTAGCCATATATCAAAGTTTTCAAAGGACACACATTCTCTTTAGTATATACTTTCAAGAGATGAAGTCTACACAATTACACTGTTTTGTTCACTGACTAGTATGTTTTCCTTGTTGCTCCACATCAAGAAATATTTTCTACAATAATAGTACGTTTTCCCTTCAGAAACTGGGGAGGGGGAGGCATTCCCAGCACCATGTCATTATTTGTAGAGAGTCCCCTAGGAATATGCTTGTATGGACATATGTTCATATATGTCATCATTTGATGTAGGTTGAGGAACAGAGAAAGAAATAAAAACTAATGCTGCGCAGTTAGCCAGTGGACTGGATTTTGCGATCTGGAGCAAAGCACTTCTGTTGACCTTGAAGAAATTTGTCCACAAAGACTTGGTGATCTCTGTGGTGTGGTTTCCCCTTTCCTGATGGCAATTCAAATCCGACACCAAGTCAAGGGAATATCTTCATGTGCAGCAGAAGTAACATTAGCCAATCACACTCCACAGAAGTTAACAGCATCTAATATTCCTCACTTTTAAATTTTGAGATAGAAAAATAGATAAACTAGAAACTTGAAAAAAAATACAGATTTTTTTTTAAATGGCTAAGTTTGACATTCCATAAATGTAAAATATCCTATACAGGGCCAATGATGTATTTACCAATAAATATGTAGTTAGAAACCCAACCACACCTCAATCAACAAGGTGCAACATTTTCAAATGTTTTTGCAGTGAGACTAACAGTATTCTAGGCAACATTCAGGTTTGATATTAGGGCTAAGTGGCAAGTAACATTCTTGCCACATAAGTGTCAAATAATGACCATCCTCCCCTAACATTCAATGGCATTGCAATCTCAATCAACATCCTGCAAGCAACACTGGCCAGAAATTGAACTGGGCTAGCCATATAAACAAACATTCCAGCCACAAGAGTAGGTCAGGGGCTTGGAACTCTGTGGCAAGTAGCTCACCTGCTGATTCCCCAAGGCCTGTCCACCATCTAAAAGGCACAATTCAGGAATGTGATGGAATACTCTTCATTTGCCTGGATAAGTCCAGCTCCAACAATATCCAAAAGAGCCTGCTTGATCAGAAGCCCATCCACTAACTTAAACATTAATTTCCTCCAACAGTTACACACAATGGCATGCAATGTACCCCATCTACAAGATGTACTGCAACAAATTCACCAACCTCCTTTTGGCAGCACCTTCCAAACCTCCACCACCTAGAAGGAGAGCAGCTGAAGAGACTGTGGAACAAGGAAAGCCTTGCACAGATGGTGAACATGTACAAAAATATTTTACCAAAGACTTAAAACAGCTGTGCAGAGATTTTAAAAACTAAAACAGAATTCAGAGAGAAAGAGAAACCCTACAGTACAGAAAGAGGCCATTCGGCCCATCGAGTCTGCACCGACCACAATCCTACCCCCATATCCCTACATATTTTACCCACGAATCCCTCTAATCTACGCATCCCAGGACACTAAGGGGCAATTTTAACATGGCCAATCAACCTAACCCGCACATCTTTGGACTGTGGGAGGAAACCGGAGCACCCGGAGGAAACCCACGCAGAACTAGGAGAATGTGCAAACTCCACACAGACAGTGACCCAAGCCGGGAATCGAACCCAGGCCCCTGGAGCTGTGAAGCAGCAGTGCTAACCACTGTGCTACCGTGCCACCCTATTATTATTCAAAAAATAATTCAAAAAAATTATTCAAAAAATGTAAAGGTATTTCTTGTTCTGCGAAGACTATGACGAACAGAATAGCAAAAATAGTCAGACTTCACCAGGCAGAAAGTTAATGATACAACTTCAGTTCCAGTGTGAACAAGACATCATCCTGTCCAGAATTCAAATAATTGCCCTGAGAAATGAAGCATCGGAAATCGCAATAAAGATGTTTTTATTTATTTTAAGGAAAGAGACAATGCAAATTAAACGTCCTGTTCTGTTTCTAACTTTTAAAGTTGCACTGGTGAGAAAGCATCAATTGGCAACTTTTTGTCAAAATCATGTCCTTTTTCATTGATATCATATGAGCACCTGTAAAACATAAAAATCCGTAAGTATGTCCATTTTGTTTTTCATTACTATTGATGCTCAAGTAAAGGCACAGCAATTCTTAAAATAGTGTTTTTGAATATATTTTTAAACACTCATCAAGTTTGCAGGCCCCTGGCAACAATATCATTTAGGACTTTGATAAATGCTGTTTCTCTATGACAGGGGTGAAATCTGATTGATCTTAAATATGGAGGTTTGGGTAGGATGGGAATAGATTTGGTATTCAACCACACATTTAAAGATTTTGGGGAGGAAATAGAAGATGGAGATGAAGCAGTAATTTACAAGGACAGTGAGATCGAGGGTCGGCGTTTTGCAGAAAGGAGTGTTTCAGCAGTTTTTAAGGAGAGGGGCAGCATCTGAAGAGGAAAAAAGGCATCTGAAAAAAGCTTTAAGAACGCAGCTAACATGACCAGCGAGAGTCCCCCTAAGGATAACTTGAAAACACTGCTTCATAGTGGTGTATATTTGTTTGGAATAATGTGAAGAACCATGTACAACTCAGTGAGGAACCAGTCCAGTCATTGTGTAAACAAAGAGTATTTAATGGAGTAAAAGAAAAAACACTTGACAAGTTTAATATACACTATGACACTCAAGCATATTAATAACTAAACACACTGGTTTATCTAAAATTGCCCCTTGCTCCCAAAATATACCCACATTCCCTGAACCCACTGAGACACCCCTTTTCCCAAACATCCAATTGTGCTAAATCCAGCTAATAGTTACCACACAATACAACTTAGATGACCAAATCTGGGAAAATTACTTTTCTTGGTTTGGTGAAGCCACAAAATTGCACCTTTTAGAGGAGAATATCTGCAATCTGTTCTGGCTCACAAATGTTAGATGGAACAAGCCTTCGTCTGACTGGTGGACAGAAAACTAGCCTCCCTCCACAATGAGGGTGCTAGCAGTTATATTGTTCAGTTTCTTTGATATTCCACCCTGTGGATTGGGTTGGCTACCTTGCTCAAATTACTTGCCTTTAGAAGTTATCATTTATAGAGCCCCACTGATCTCTGGTAAACACGATACAACTTCAGTTCCAGTGTGAACAAGATATCATCCTGTCCAGAATTCAAATAACTCCCCTAAGAAATAAAGCATTGGAAATCGCAATAGAGATGTTTTTATTTATTTTCTGATATGGCAAATCGCATCTCAATTCCTCTAGACGCCTGCTAATCTTGTTACTTGTTTGTCATTTTGTTTTCATCTCAAATTCGACTGTTAACATTGTTAACTTCCCAAGTCTCTAACAGTCTATAACATGAGCGAATAAGGGGGAAAATTGGGAAGTCAGCAGTTAATGGGAAAGTATCCCAATGATGTGCTGTATCATAGTTGCTTCAATTTCAGAATCAATCTGAACTCTCTCAACTGAAGGAAGTCATGGTAGCAGCTACGCACTTTCCAAATTCAGTCAGAAACATATTTGTCTGGGCATTGGCGGCAACAAACCAATTCACACATCAATTTAAAGTTGCAGTCCCCACAGCGCTTTCATCAGGGCTGCTTCAATAATACTTGGGGTACTTCTCTCGTGATATGATGGAGCGTCCTTGCAGTGAAATGACCTTATCTGGCGGGTTACTCTTGAACATATGGACTAGGAATACCGAGGGTTGAGTCCTAACTTGCACTGAATTGGCTCTTGGGAATGGCAGCAGTAATTTAATGCAAGATGGCTTTTAGATCAATAAAGAAAAATCCAAGATTAGGTTATACGCCCCAAATACAGTTATTATTGTTAATATTAAATTTTCTGATGACGCAAACTTATGTGGGCAGATAATGAGTAGAAGGGAAATATGTTAACCTTCAAGGGGACTTGTAACATATTGTGTAGACAGACCGATAATTGGCAGATGGATCTTAATGTATGTATAAATATTGAGTAACTCAAAGAAGCATGCAAAATGTAAAGACTCTTTAATTTTGTCTCCACTGCCAGAGATCAAAAATCAAACTATTTTGGGACCATCAAATTGAAGCAAATTACTGTACATACTGGGATCTACTGGAACTTGAAGTTGGAACAAGATGTAATTGTACATTGTAGCGATCAATATTGAGGCAGATTTTGGAGTGCAACAGCAATTTTATTCATCCAAGTTCGAAAAGATAAATTATATTTCAAAAGTGTGATCAGGGTAACTGTAGGTCCTAGGGTTGTGAAGAAAAGCGCAATTGGTTAAACTTATTTTCACTGGAGAAAACATGCAGCAGGTCTTCAAAATAATGAACGGTTACAATTTATGCAAAGTAGAGTATTAGGGAAAGCACCAGGGGATTCAAATAAATTATTCAAAAGAAACAGCCGTAACGTTTCCAACGAGCATAAAAACAGAAAATGGTGCAATAAACAGCATTGGTAAAGGTGTTAACATTTTGACGCTAATGTTTACGTACGAATGGAATGTTTACAGTGTACTGGAGAACCAAGCATTCTTTAAGACTCTGAGAAATTCTGATCCAAGTAGGAAAGAAAGAGAGCATGAATTTATTCACCAGTTAGAAGGAATTGGAACTGCTTAATAGCAAAATGCTGAGTGATAAAAAAATCATTTGAGGTGATAAAGATATAGAAAGAAACATGGAGTACGCAATTCAACACGCTCACTCCCAAGCAAAAAAGGTTGCATTTATATATTATTTTTCCAAAGTGCTTTTCCACCAATCAAGTATTTCTGAAATGTAGTCACCACTGAGTGTAGGAAGCTTGTTCCATTAAAGGATAAAAGAACATAAAAATAGGAAGTTGAAATATACACAGACAAAAAGGGAAAAACATTTAAGAGAAAAGGGGGACTACAAATGCTCACCACCATTCACGGCTAGACGTGGCAGAACTGCAGAGCTTCGATCTGATCCGTTGGTTATGGGATTGCTTAGCTTGTCTATTATTTGCTGATGTTGTTCGGCAAGCATTAAGTCCTGGTAGCTTCACCAGGTTGAGACCTCGTTTTTAGGTATGCCTGGTATTGCTCCTGGCTTGCCCTCCTGAACTCTTCATTGAATCAGGCTTGCCAGTTAGTGTTCAGACTCTTTAATTTGTGGAATTATGCTGAATCCGAGATACATAATGAAATAAGGTAGGCCAACACTTTAATCACAAACAAAATACCGCCCATGCTAGAAATCTAAAATTAAAACAGAAAATGCTGGAAATACTCAGTAGCTCAGGCAACATCAGTGGAAAGAAAAGAAAGCTGAAATATCATCGATCCAAAATGTTAACTGTTCCTCCCTCCAACAATGGTGTCTGACCTGCTCAGTGTTTCCAGCATTTTGTTTTTATTATTTAAATTAGGGCCTTTTTTCTGCTAATCAGGCAGGACTGCAAATTAGTATCAGCATATCAGAGAACAGGAGTAGGTCATTGTGCCTGTACCACCATTCAGTCAGATCATGGTTGTCCTGTACCCTCCCTCACCTCCATTTATTGGTCTTGGATCTTGAAACCCTTACCCAACACAAATCTACCTATCTTTCTAGCATATCCCATTCGACCCGGAATCCACAGTCGCTTTTGGGGTAGAATTCTAGACTTCACTACTCTTTACGCAAAAAGGTGTTTCTTAATTCCGCTCCCGACTGACTGAGCTTGAATTTCAACACCACCTTCTATTACTAACTTATGATTGAGAGTCAGCTGATGGGATGGCAATTGGTCAGATTGGATTTGCCCTCACACAAAGGGGAATGTTTCCCAGTCTCAACCGTATTTGGGCCCATTTATCATTTTAAAACAACTCAGATCATCCCTCGGCCTTTTGCTGGGAAAACCATACATTTCAAAAGTACATTGTTTTTTAAATATGGAAAGACATTACATTATGGGCGGCACGGTAGCACAGTGGTTAGCACTGCTGCTTCACAGCTCCAGCAACCTGGGTTCGATTCCCAGCTTAGGTCACTGTCTGTGCGGAGTTTGCACATTATCCTCGTGTCTGCGTGGGTTTCCTCCGGGTGCTCCGGTTTCCTCCCACATTCCAAAGATGTGCGGGTTAGGTTGATTGGCCATAATTAAAATTGCCCCTTAGTGTCCTGGGATGCGTGGGTTAGAGGGATTCGTGGGTAAAATATGTAGGGATATGGGGGTAGGGCCTGGGTGGGATTGTGGTCGGTGCAGACTCGATGGGCCGAATGGCCTCTTTCTGTACTGTAGGGTTTCTATGATTATCTGATCACTTGGATGCTGACCTGGAGTTTTCTATTTAAACAAGATCATAAGTTCACTTTGGACTGGAAGCAAGCCTGCCTTCTTCCATTAAATCACTTGAGGAAGATCTGTTTTTTTTGAACTGCAATCATTTTAACTGATGGGGGGAAAAAAGAAAAGGGTAAAGACCAGCGACCTACTGGAAATCGCATGGCAGAGCTAACCCTAATTTTGAACTTGTTGGTTTCAAAGTCAGTCTTGTTGGGGAATAAGTTGAGAAAGAAAGGTTACCCTGCAAGACTCTCCCTCTCTACCTGGCCTGAAATTGTTTGGTTCATAATCCACTGCCAGGAAATCTTTAATCTGAGTGTAACTTTGCATTTACACCTGCAATAGAAGAATTAATCCAGTCCTAAATTCTCCTCTAACCAAGTCCCCTTGGTAAGGACTTCCTGACGTCTTCACGAGGAAACTCCAGATCGACAGCAGAGACCCTGCAAACTTAATCCATTATTTTATAACACCTATCGTCTAAAGCCCACTCTGCAAAGCATCCCTGTTTGACCTTTGTTTGTTTGTGTGTAAGCGTGCGCGCGAGCACACCTGCTGGGGGGATTGAGAAATAGTTATAAACAGTTCTTGCAACTTGCTAAAAAATATTACGTTTTTAGAATAAATAACCTTTCTGATTTTCTTGAAGACGAAGGAGCAGCGCTCCGAATGCTAATGGTGTTTGCTACCAAATAAACCTGTTGGACTTTAACCTGGTGTTGTTAAAACTCTTTCTTGAAGAAGCCAGGTTAAAGTCTCTTTTATTCTGGGTACCAGTAAAGGTAGTAAACAATTGGCCATTTTGGTGAGTAAATTGAACTTTTAAGTTAATAGTATGACCTGCAGAGTAGTGGGGCCACATGCATCGGACCTCCCATTCTGATTGTAACGCTTTTGAACAAAAGGAAATGCATGCCAATTCAAGTAACCTGCCCTTTTAATTTCACCTTTAAGGCATCATTCTAGTGAAACTGTTCTATGTCCCTAACTAAGGCTAATATATTGTTCCTGAAGTGCAATGCCCAAAAGTGAACCTTAAATGGGATGGCACTGAGGCTCTGTACAGTTGAAGCATTATCTCTTCCCCTTGAATTCCTGCCCCTGATGATAAAGGTCAACATAGAATCCTACAGTGCAGAAGTAGGCCATTTAACCCATCGAGTCTGCACCGATCACAATTCCACCCAGACCCTATTCCCGTAACCCCTTATATTTACCCTGCTAATTCCCTAACACAAAGGTTCATTTAGCACGGCCAATCAATTCCACCCGTACATCTTTGGACTGTGGGAGGAAACCGGAGCACCTGGAGGAAACCCAGACAGATACAGGGAGAATGTGCAAACTCAATGCAGACAGTGACCCAAGGCCAGAATTGAACCCAGGTCCCTGGCACTGAGGCAGCAGTGCTAACCACTGTGCCACCCTTTCCATTCCATGAAATTCTTGATTACCTTTTGTATGTGTGCACTATCTTTGTAGACAGACACCTAAATCCCTCTGCTTCTCCACAGTTTCTAGTTTGTCACCATTGAGAAAATCAACTATTTTTCATTCTTGGATCCAAAATGAATGACATCACTCTTCCTCCACACTGAACTCCATCTGTCAGTTTTTCCCACTCACTTAATCTGCCTGTACCCCTTTGTAACATCCTCCTCCCACCCACATAATTTTAAAAGGAAATCATACGAAGCTAAGAGGGTGAAAGACATGCATAAGCCATTATCTGCTATTTCTTACTAAATGTTATGCATTTGAAAAGATGGTAATTTTAGGCAGTTTCCTAAATTCATTGATACATTTCCATTTGAAAAATTGAGATGTATTATTTATACAAAGTTATGGCTGGGGCGGCACGGTAGCACAGTGGTTAGCACTGCTGCTTCACAGCGCCAGGGTCCCGGGTTCGATTCCCGGCTCGGGTCACTGTCTGTGTGGAGTTTGCACATTCTCCTCGTGTCTGCGTGGGTTTCCTCCGGGTGCTCCGGTTTCCTCCCACAGTCCAAAGATGTGCGGGTTAGGTTGATTGGCCAGGTTAAAAAAATTGCCCCTTAGAGTCCTGGGATACGTAGGTTAGAGGAATTAGCGGGTAAAATATGTGGGGGTAGGGCCTGGGTGGGATTGTGGTCGGTGCAGACTCGATGGGCCGAATGGCCTCCTTCTGCACTGTAGGGTTTCTATGATTTCTATGAATATATCTGAAGTGAGAGAAAGCTGTGGCTGCAATCTTTGTGCCTAACATACTTCAGTGCTTGGTTTGGTTTTTTTTCCTCCTCGAATTATTCTTGTGATGCGGATGTACCTGGCAAAGTTGACATTTGGTGTTTATCCCAAGTTGCCCTGAGATGGTGTTCATGGAACTTCTTCAACTTGGTAGCTGTGTAGGCCATTTCACAAAGCAGTTAGGAGTTCAGCACATTGGCATGAAAACGGAATCACAAAAAGGAAAATAGCGAACTTCCTTCCCTAAAAGACCATTAGAGAGCCAGTTGGGATTTTACAGTGAAGCAACATCTTCAAGGGCACTTTTTACTGATATTTGCTTTTTGTAAAAAACTAAACAAACTGTCATGGTGGAATTTAAACTCGCGCTCCAGGTTATTAGTCTAGATTATTTGTCCACTGATACATCATTTGGCTAACTCAATAACAATATCCAGTTTAACTTCATCTGCCACCACTGTCCTTCTCTTGGTACACCCTCTGCCATTCTGACACAGGCAAAGTCCCCTAAAGATTCCTTCTCAACCATGCACCTCCACCAAACCCCCTTCCTTCCTATCTCCTCCATCACATCAATTTGCAAGCATAGCTGTACTCTTGCTACATAGTGCATTCAAATGGATAAAAGTAATTGCATTCCAAAGAAAAGACTAACAGTTTAGTAAGGTTGCCAATTTCAGGTGAAGGCAAATATCCGTAGCTCTATATGACGGTGACGGTTTTCAGGTCATTGTAGATTCAAAGTATCAAAACCCCAAAGATTTCTGAATTTATCCAGTCTAAAGCTTACACAATTCACTGAGCATTTCAAGATACAGTATGAGAGCATTATCAGTTACTAGCTTCTGTGAAACCCAGAAATGCATTTCATGGTCACATGTGCAGGTTTTAGTTAACAACTGAATTCGGTGTCAAAGATGTAGCAAAGTTCCACAGTTTCCAAGCTTAGCTCAGTCTGTGGAACCTCACACACCAAGCCCCAATTGGTGATCCGCCCCCTTCATTTCAACTGCCACCTGGTTGCTAAACAAATAGTCCCACTCTGTCTGGCTTGTAAAAATTTGATTAAAACCTCATGAAATATAGGGCTGAAACAGTACTGATTATGACCTATCATAAAATAGCACAGCATAGGAGGTGGCCATCTGGTACATGTTGCCTGCACACATTTAGCATAAACCTTACTTAGTGCCAAAACTCCAAATGGAGAGGAAAGTTTCATTCCAATGCAGAGAATAACATACATGACATAGACAACTAACAGGAGGAGAAGGCTCCAGAATCACTGCACCTCTGGCCAAGCTGTTCCATAGAATCCCGACAGTACAGAAGGAGGCCATTCGGCCCATCAAGTCTGTACCGACCACAATCCCACCCAGGTCCCATTCCCGTAACCCCATTCATTTACCCTCTAATCCCCCTGACACTAGGGTCAATTTAGCATGGCCAATCAACCGAACCCGCACATCTTTGGACTCCAGTATGGTGACAAAACTGGCATCTACGCAATAAAATGAAAAATTGCTCAGGTATATCTTGTACTCAAAAATGAGGACAAAATCCATTCTAACCCATTAACACCCCATGAGCTTACTCTCAATCGTTCGTGGTAGGTGTCAGAAGCATCAAGCGACACTCAGTCAGCAATAATATCAATGATAGTCAGTTTGTGTTCCATCTGGACCACTTGCCTCCAGACCTCATTACAACCTTAGTCCAAACATGGATAAAAAAGCTGAATTCCAGAGGTGAGGCGAGAGTGACTACCCTTGACATCAAAACAGCATTTAACCAAGAATGCTATCAAGATCCTTAGTGCAGCTAATCAATGGAAAAATTCTCTACCTGTTAAGAGTCATAGCTACTCAAAGGAAGACTGTTCTGGTTGTTGGGACACCAATTATCTCATTAGGAGTTCCTCAAGCGAGCAACCATTGGTTCCTTGGTCCAACCATCTTCATCACCAACGATCATCCCTCCATCATAAAGGTCAAAAGTGGGAATTTTCACTGATGATTGCACAAGTTCAATTCCATTTCCAACTCTTCAGATACTGAAGCAGTGGACAGCCACATGCAGCAAGATCTGGACAAATTTCAGGCTTGGGTTGATAAGTAGCAAATAACATTTACACTAGACACATGTCAGCCCATCTGCAACACGAAAAATCTAACCAACTCCCCTTGATATTCAATGGCATTACAATTGCAAGTCTTTCACACCAAGGACTGGAGTCACCATTGTGCAGAAAATTAACTGGACCAGCAACATGAATATTGTGGCTATAAGAGCAGACCAGAGGTTGCATTTCATATGGTGGGCCATTCACTTTTTGACTCACCAAAGCCTGTCCAGCATCATGACGTGGAATACTCTCCATTTGTCTGGCCAAGTGTAACTCCAACAACATGAGGAGCTTTACACTAGGCAGGAAAAGGAGCCTACTTGACTGCGAGTGTATTGTGGCAACAGTGTGTACCCTCAACAAGTAGCAACAGGACCTCTTAAACCCATGACCTCTACTGCCTTGAAAGTCAAAGGCAGAACAAGTATTGGAACATCATAACCTCCAAATCTCTCACTACCCTGACTTAGAAATACTCACACTCTCACCCACACTGTCACTGGGTCAAAATTCTGGAACTTGCGTGTGTAGGCACAATTTCAAAATTTGCAGATGACATAAAATTTGGAAATATGGTGAACTGTGAAGAGGACATAGGCTGTTGGAATGGATGGACACAAGACAGATGAAATTTAATGCAGAAAGATGCAAAGCGAAGCTTTTTGGTAGGATGAACAAGGAGAGGCAATATAAAATAAAGAGGTACCATTCTAAAAGAGGTGCAGGAGCAGAGTGATCCGGAGGTACGCGTGCACAGATTGTTGAACACGTCAAGACAGGTTGACAAAGTGGCTAATAAGGCACATGGGATATTGGACTTTACAGAGGCAAAAGTAAGGAATTATAACGAACCTTTATAAAACACTGGTTCATCCTCAACTGGAATACGGTGTACTACTTTCAGATAGATGTGAAGACATGAGAAAGGGTGCTGAAAAAATTTACAAAAATAACCCAGGGATGAGGGATGTCAGTTACAAAAGGTTGGGGCTGCTCTCCTTAGAGAAGAGATGGTCGAGAGGAGGTTTGATAGAGATGTTCAAAATCATGACGTGTCCGGAGACAGTAGATCTTCCCACTGGCAGAAGGATCGTGAACCGGGGACACCAACTTAAGGTGAATGGCAAAAGAAACAAAGGTGACATGAGGAAAACCTTTTCACACAGAATGTGGTTAGGAGCTGGAATGCAGTGCCTGAGACTGTAGTGTAGGTTGAGTCAATTGTGGTTTTCAAATGACAATTGGATAATTATCTGAAAAGAAAAGAATTACGTGGTTTTGGAAAGAGAGTGCATTTTTGCAGAGAACATGCATAGACATGATCGAGCAAATTATTATGGCATGAAAAGAAGGCCATTCAATGATTCTAGCGACGAATGCTGCATTACAATGCAAGAAACTATGGCCAACGATGTTTTGAATGTTTGCGCATTCTATCTTCTGATTTGCAAGGAAATGTAATGCAAGAAAGAGAGAAATAAAATGCAGCTACTTGGCCTGTCAAACAGTTTGTTCCAAAGAGCACATCCAATATGCTGTCTCATAATAACTAACTGACATCTCCTCCCTCCATCTTGGAACTAGATTCTGGTATTAGTCCCAGTAGCACTGTCCTAAATGTAAAATACCAGCAACATTTCTGAGGTTCTTTGAATCTTGATTTCATTTATTTGCTTCCACTATCCAAAATTATCCATTTTGGAAGCAACTTTACATTGTTTCATATAGCCACAACCAACAGAATTCTGCTGTTCTGAGGAAAAAAATGTAAGTTGTTGAAAACCACAAGACAGTTGGGCAGTTGCACCCTTTAAAGTTGTAGTTTTGGTTTCAGGCAATTTCTGTTCAAATGCTGCTAGCATTTGTTTTTACCACAGTCCACAAAGCATCTTTTGTCCTTCCACCCAACCTTTCCGTTTCCTGCTCTCCATCCCCACCCCACAGCTTGCTTCTGGATTATAAAGCCCATGTAAGAAAGCTCTACCCACCTGTCAACCCCATATGGTAGCTCCAAATCTTTGCCCCACCCTACCCACAAGGTCGGTGATTCTGTTTCATGCAGTTCTCCAGTTTGAGAGACTGGTACAGAATTGACATCTTTAATGGTACTAAAATGCTCTTGATTTCATAATTGAATTCCAGGGTTGGGAACGGAAGGCTTACTTTGCTGGGTCCTGGTCCCAGTTCAGTGCCTCAAGATGCGAGTGCCCATCAGAAAATTTGCCCTGTAGATTTCATAATCCAGATGGTTCATGCCCCTGTCAAGCAAGGCACCAGCTGGAGAAGAAAAAAAATGATAAATTTATGCTTTTATTCTCCGCTGTGGCTGGACAACCAGGTAACAGGCATTTTCTGCAGCAATTTTAATTAACATCAAGTCGCTTCATCTGGGAACAGGAAGTTACGACAACAAAATAACAAACTATTAACTGTAAATTATAACCAGCTGGCTGCAACATAAAGCATTTGCTGCTCAACCAAATGGGCTCATGCACCAAGTGGTAAAACATATTTCAGATCAAACTCTGATATTATTCATAACTTTGCAATGATCACTGCACTCGGCAACACAAGTGGTAAGGCTCAAAATATCAAGGGTGAGAAGGAAAGCAAATCTGGGAATTCAAAACCGCAGCTAAAGAGATTTAAAACGGTCTTATGTTAACCATTTTTCTTTACAGAAAAAGGAGATTTGTCCTGAATTAATTTTATGCTAAATGATTCAACATCCTGGGATCCCAGAATAATTACTTGTATGAAAATCTTTAATGCACTGCCAGATGAACATACGATCATACATACAAATTAGGAGTAGTTCACTCAACCACTCGAGACTGCTGCGCCATTCAATAAGAAGTTTAACAACACCAGGTTAAAGTCCAACAGGTTTATTTGGTAGCAAAAGCCACACAAGCTTTCGGAGCTCTAAGCCCCTTCTTCAGGTGAGTGGGAATTCTGTTCACAGACAGAGCTTATAAAGACACAGACTCAATTGAGTCTGTGTCTTTATAAGCTCTGTCTGTGAACAGAATTCCCACTCACCTGAAGAAGGGGCTTAGAGCTCCGAAAGCTTGTGTGGCTTTTGCTACCAAATAAACCTGTTGGACTTTAACCTGGTGTTGTTAAACTTCTTACTGTGTTTACCCCAGTCCAACGCCGGCATCTCCACATCATGACTACCATTCAATAAGGTCATGGCTGATCGGATTGTAACTTCAATCCCACATTCCTACCTACCCCCAATAACCTTTCACCCCCCCCTCCCCCTTGTTGGTCAAGAGTCTATCTACCTCAGCCTTAAAAACATTCAAAGGCTCTGCTTCCACGATCTTTTAAGGAAAAGTTCCAGAGACTCATGTCCCTCAGAGAAAATGCAAATTAAATCAAGCACAAGGTCTTCTTGCTTTATCATTGTTTTTCTTGAAGTAATGATCGTATAGTATTTAAATAAAACAAAGATGAAACAGAAATGAAACAAAGATCTATAAAGCAATCAGAAAAAAAATCAATAATTCACAAAAAGTGATAGAACTTGTGTAACCCTCTGCTGACCACTATATGAGGCTACTATTTAAATATTCAATCAACAGGATCCCGAATTCCTAGCGGTTGATGTTGATTTGGCTAATTCCCTGTTTACCCATAAATGTCAGTACTGTAATCGGTATATCAAAAATAAATGTAATAACAAATATAATTAACAAACATAAAATAGTGAGCTCTGATCTATAGCCGTTCGGGCCCATCCGTTGGTGCACACATGGGGAAACTCGTCCTCAGTAACACAGATACTGTTCCAGTTGGATTGTATAGTCCCCACCAGTTACTCATGACACACACACACACAGTCCAGAAGAGACACACGTGTGGAAGATGATGCCGCAGGAGGCAGAGGTGCCTCGAGCTACCCATGCAGCAACGTAGGTCCAGAGCCCTGAAGGCTGTCCTCCTCGGCAGTAATGAAAAGAACAGGCAGGAGAACACCTGGCTGCCTCTCACTCCAAACCGAATTCTCACTGCCTGGGAAAAGCTTCTCTTCAAAACGTGGCTATCTCTCCCTGCACACTCCCTCCTCTGCTCTGCAGCTGCTTCACTTCCTGGCGCCTTTTTTTTCTTCCCACCCCCAGAGCTATCCAATTGGCCCAGCCCACATCACTCAACAAACAGCATCCTGTTCAGCAAACAGGACACTGAAACCCACAAGGGTCAAAGAACACTTGTAAATGTCTTCCCCACAAATCCCCATTTTTCTCAGTCCCTTACACTTGTATAATGTACAACAGAGTGGGAACATTCTTAGGGAGTTGTGACATGCTCACAGAATTATAAATGTTACGTGTAAATACACTCCACTCTTGTTGCTGAAAATTGTACACCAATTAGAGCTTCTTTGCTGTCATCAAGATCACTTCCACAAGATCGCCAAACTTCACACCTACCTCTCTGACCACTGCCAAATCCTGGGTCCATATCTTCATCATCTCAAGATATCAGTTAACATTCTCCTCACTTGCACCATATCTCAGTCTTACAAAAATTAAAACTTACTAAAAATGCCAAAATCCACCTTCAAGTTGCATGGTATCACCAGGTTAAAGTTTAGTGATCTCCTGCAGGTGTGCACCCTCTGCTATAACATTGGACTTTACCTTGGCATTCACTTGCTGGTGGTCAGGTGCACTTCTACCCTCTGGAATTCCACATTATTGACACCAGTTGTAGTTTCTGCAGCCTTATCAAAAAACCTGTCAGAAAGTGCCTGCCTTCCTTCAACCCCAACTGGCTATCACCTGCTCAACATCCATTCCTGTCCGCCACAACATCTTCCTTCATCTGAAAGAGCTACCACAAAAATTAAAGGTCATGCTATTTATATTGTTGTTCTGAAATCCTCAGCCTAACATCAGAATCATTCACACATTTAAGGCAATGTTTGGTGGGAATAGGATTGAGAACAGAAAGCGGGCCTCGTGGGCAAGATGAGCTCAGACGGGACAAGAGGGAGAAAGGAGAGAAACTAGAGAAATATTTTCAAAATTACCTTCGGACAACTCCACTCTGACTTCTTTACGTTAAGCATTCTTCAAATTTTCAGGCCTGATAAGTTCCATCCAGAAAGACCATGCAGACTGTGGTGATATAAACAGGGCCTAGTTTTAAGGCTGATAAAATTGGATATCCTAAATTAAAGAATTGGGCATATTAAAATCAAACACAGTCAAACTTCAGGCAGGCCAATTGTGCAAATACACAAATGTGTCTGCGCCTGACCCATCAACCACCCATCAAAGGTCGTTACTGATACTTAGCAGGAGATCATTGCAACTCATTGAAATGCACCGGCCTAGTGTTAGAAGCCCAGATCGGGCCAGACTTTCTGTCACCAAGAGTTCCTGTAGATACCTTATCTGATAACACACCTTTTACTGATGTTTTGTTTGCACTTCAGTCCCACGCTCCTAATCTATGGGCACATGGTGCGGAGAGGGGCGGGGCGGGTCGGGATGCCGACCTCCTCGTGAACCTGCTCCTGGGCCTGGCGAGACGCGCCATCAATAGGTCCAGGCAGCGGGCGATCGACGGGGCCGTCCATCCCGACTGTCTGCCCCTCTACCGCGGCTACATTCGCGGCCAGGTGTCTCTGGAGAGGGAGCACACGGTGTCCACGGGCGCGGTTGACGCCTTCCGCGACCACTGGGTGCCGCAGGGGCTGGGGTGTATTATCGACCCCGATAATCACCTTTTGGTTTGACGTTTTAAGTTTCCTTTCGACTTTGTTTTTGGTTCGGGCTGTTCCCCCCTTCCTTTTGGGGAGCTGCCCCTTTTACTTTGTCCCTAAGTTAATTTGAGTTAGTTTATTATGTTGGTACCTTAAAAGAGCTACCTTAAAAGAGCTACCTTATCTGATAACAAGTTCAACAACATGGAGATGGACACCTGGGGGCGGACCCTAGTGTCCTGTCAGGCAGACATCAAGAAACCTACTGGGTATTGGAACCCCCTCCTTGAACCTCATTGGCTGGAAGCCAGAGAAGTTTCTGGAAAGGCAAGCAGGCTGGGGGATAAAGGGACACACTGTGAGACACACAGGAGTGAAGACTCGACAAAGGAGGCGACCTTGCCCATTCGGAAGACTGACTGAAGAAGGAAGGAAGAAAGAAGCAGCCATTGAGACTCACCTTCGTGACAACGGACCAGAGGGACTCAGAGAATCAGGCCTGCAGTTCAACTAAACCATCTTTACGGGTAGTATACTTGAATCTGCTGGGGTATCCTCTTGTTTTATGTGGGTAATTTAAGGGTTAATAGTTTTATTAATAAACTTGTTGAACCTTTACTTGTTTGTCCTTTGTCCATCTTGCAAATAAGGACACCGGGGTAAAACCTTGGAGTAAGTAAACTGGTTGAAAGTATCTGAGAATTAACAGGTACAACAAGACCCACCTATGTGACAAATTTGGCCACAGCCTATTTGAGACTTCTGAATACACTCCAACTCCCCAAATAACTTTATCCCCTATCTTGTTAGCCATTACAAAAACTTGTTGGGCATGAGGACTCCTGCTTCTGACATGGTTTAGCATTCTCCACTCTACCGTGTGATCTAGTCAAGCTGCGATCCCTACTCGCCTGTTAAAGTCTTTTTGGGCTCCTCCTATTAGATAGGAAAATGAAAAAACTTCATTTATTTCTTTGTTGATATGGTTTCACCAGTGGATAGTCAAAGCCTGAGATTCTGCATTGTCCTTCTGCCATTCTGTAACTGAGGTTTTCAGAAGCTCTACACTTCTCTTTTTCTCTCGGAGAGAGACAAAAAAAAACTTCTTATTCAACAACCAATCACCAGAACTTAATGTCCATTCTCTGCTACCAACTCTCTTCATTAACTCACACAGCTCTTCCATAATTAAAAATACTCCATAACCATTGGCAACAACACTGATAATTTGCTGGTTTAATATATACTGGCTTTCTGGCAATTCAATTGCAGAGATCTTCTCAGGAAATTGCAATTATTTCAGATTATTACATTAGTTCTACAATGTGAAAGCATTATCAATAGCCATCACTTGTACAAAAACACCAAATTAATGCCCAACATAAAATGCCGGCAGTGTATACATAATTTAATACTGAAATCAGTTTATAATTAGATACGTCTATATATTATCCAGTCTACTCTTAATTCAATGAGTTGCTAGAATAATTTCAAGATTATAGTTAAATCGATAGATGCAAATAGTATATGAACCTAAGTGTTAAAAACAGAAAGTATTGGAAAACTCAGCAGATCAGGCAGCAACTGTGGAGAGAGAAAGAGTTAATGTTTCAGGTTGCTAACCTTGCATCAGAAGCTAATGAAAGATCATTGATCCCAAATGTTAATTGTTTCTCTCTCCACAGATGCTGCCCGACCTTCTGAATATTTTCATTTATTTCAGATTTCCAGCATCTGCAATATTTAGCTTTCATCCAAGAGATCACTAGATTAGCATTCATCACATCTACTTTTATCAAACCAAGCTCAATAGGAATTTATTGGACAGATGAATAATATTACAGCAATTTCTAAAGGAACTGTTTTTCAAAATAACTGAAACCTCAGCACACATAATAGATATCTGGAATCCACCTAAACAAATCTCACTTTAAACTACTCTTTTGATTTATCTCTAACAATGCCAGAACCACTCAATAGAAATACTATCCCATTGTACATTTTGTAGATCACCTGATTTATTTTTTTAAAACTGCAATTAAGATCATGGATTAAAAAGGGGAATGAAAATAAAATGCATTTTTCAAGAAAAATTACAAAATGAATCCCCAAAACTGAATAACAATACAGAATCTCAAATAATAAAATTAAAAACTGATTTCTCTGGTCACCAAGAAATAGTGTCCCTGATGTTAAGGACCAGATGTGGAGATGCCGACATTGGACTGGGGTGAACACAGCAAGAGTTTTAACAATACCAGGTTAAAGTCCAGCAGGTTTATTTGGTAGCAAATACCGAAAGCTAATGGTATTTGCTACCAAATAAACCTGTTGGACTTTAACCTGGTGTTGTTAAAACTCTTGCTGTGTTAAGGACCAGACCAGAAAATCTGAAGGCATATTATGCAGTTAGCCTAGACCCCAATGCTTGCATTTGATTTTGGCATTAGGGTGAGCATAAAATGTTTCAGTCCAGGTATAGAACATAGAACAGTACAGCACAGTACAGGTCCTTCAGCCCTCGATGTTGTGCCGAACTTTGTCCGAAACCAAGATCAAGCTATCCCACTCCCTATCATTCTGGTGTGCTCCATGTGCCTGTCCAATAACCACCTTGAAAGTTCCTAAAGTGTCCGACTCCACTATCATAGCAGGCAGTCCATTCCACACCCCAACCACTCTCCGAGTAAAGAACCTACCTCGGACATCCCTCCTATATCTCCCACCATGAACCTTATTATAATGTCCCCTAGTAACAGCTACACCCACCCGAGGAAATAGTCTCTGAACGTCCACTCTATCTATCCCCTTCATCATCTTATAAACCTCTATTAAGTCGCCTCTCAACCTCCGCTCTAAAGAGAAAAGCCCTAGCTCCCTCAACCTTTCCTCATAAGACCTACCCTCCAAACCAGGCAGCATCCTGGTAAATCTCCTTTGCACTCTCTCCAATGCTTCCACATCCTTCTTAGTGAGGTGACCAGAACTGCACACAATATTCCAAATGTGGTCTCACCAACGTCCTGTACAGTTGCAGCATAACCCCACGGCTCTTAAACTCAAACCCCCTGTTAATAAACGCTAACACACTATAGGCCTTCTTCACGGCTCTATCCACTTGAGTGGCAACCTTCAGAGATCTGTGGATATGAACCCCATAATCTCTCTGTTCCTCCACATTCCTCAGAACCCTACCGTTGACCCTGTAATCCACATTCAAATTTGTCCTACCAAAATGAATCACCTCGCACTTATCAGGGTTAAACTCCATCTGCCATTTTTCAGCCCAGCTCTGCATCCTATCAATGCCTCTTTGCAGTCTACAACAGCCCTCCACCTCATCCACTACTCCACAAATCTTGGTGTCATCAGCAAATTTACTGATCCACCCTTCAGCCCCCTCCTCCAAGTCATTGATAAAAATCACAAATAGTAGAGGACCCAGCACTGATCCCTGTGGTACACCGCTGGTAACTGGTCTCCAGTCTGAAAATTTTCCATCCACCACCACCCTCTGTCTTCTATGAGATAGCCAGTTACTTATCCAATCGGCCAACTTTCCCTCTATCCCACACCTCCTAACTTTCTTCATGAGCCGACAATGGGGGACCTTGTCAAACGCCTGACTAAAATCCATGCATATGACATCAACTGCTCTACCTTCATCAACACACTTAGTTACCTCCTCAAAGAATTCAATCAAATTTGTGAGGCAAGACTTACCCTTCACGAACCCGTGTTGACTATCCCGGATTAAGCTGCATTAAATGGTCATAAATCCTATCCCTCAGGACCTTTTCCATTAACTTACCGACCACTGAAGTAAGACTATGTGGTGAACCATTGTTGGTTCCCACCAGGTAGTGCTGAGCCAGGGTCTGGCCAGTACTATGAGTCTGTATATATGTTACTGTTGGGGTTAGGGTTGGGCTGTTCTACCTGTAATATAGTTCTTATGGTACATCCCAGTCGGGCTCCGCCTCCTGGGAGAGGTATAAAGGTCACTGCTCTGTCTGGGACCCTTTAGTCTGGGATCGTGTATCATATATGGTAGCTCTATTGTTGTAGTCAATAAAAGCCTTTATTTCCCCGAGTACCTCTAGCCTCGTGAGTTATATCGCGCATCAGACTAACTAGCCTATAATTACCAGGGTCATTCCTATTTCCTTTCTTGAACAGAGGAACAACATTTGCCACTCTCCAGTCCTCTGGCACTATCCCTGTGATGTGGAGATGCTGGTGTTGGACTGGGGTAAACACAGTAAGAGTTTTAACAACACCAGGTTGAAGTCCAACAGGTTTATTTGGTAGCACTATCCCCGTGGACAGTGAGGACCCAAAGATCAAAGCCAAAGGCTTTGCAATCTCATCCCATGCCTCCCAAAGAATCCTAGGATATATCTCATCTGGCCCAGGGGACTTATTGACCCTCAGGTTTTTCAAAATTGCTAATACATCTTCCCTCAGAACATCTACCTCCTCCAGGTATGATTTAAGTGACCCACTAAGAAGCTTTTATCAAAACAAACTTTATTTAAGAAAACAGTTAGAATATAACAAAAGATTAGCATAACCTTTACCAATTAAAATACTTAAACATGACAAAGTATAATTCTTAACAGCTAGCTATCTCTATTGTTCCAATTCAGCAATACCCCCAATAGACATAAATCCCTTCTGTGGAACCAGTTGGCACAGAAACCGAAGATGCTCGAGTTCCAGCTTTTTAACACTTCTGGACACAGATCCAGACAGCAGTATCCAAAGAAGGATATATCCACAAAACAGCAAAGCTTCAGAGAAGTAAACTTAGTCTCTGGCAGCTTCCAGTCTCCAAACTTCAGAGACAGAATCGAGAGACACTGCCCTCTCTCAACTCAAAAGCAGTATCTAAGCTTGAATATTGTGTAAGCCTAGCTTCACCCAATCATTTGACCTTGCCTGTCAATCAACCTAATCAAGCCCTACTTCGCAAAATCCCAGGGGAAAACACTCAAAACAGCAGAACAACATTAGCTCAGATTAAAACAAACATTCTACCAATACGAAGCAATTATGCTGTTGCAGTAACAGGATGTCGGTTGTAGACAGAATGGCTCTGAGTGCACAAAATGGCTACAAAAGACTCTGCATAAGAACATGACTCCAATGCATTTCTTAAAGGTACAGTATCATACTAATTATTATTTATTAACTTGCAGCAAAGTGAATCCCGCTAACAAAAAACATAATGAAAATAAAGGCTTATTCCGTCAAATCCAAAAGTGTCCTTCATCTTAAGACTACATTTCAAAAATATAGAACTTGAATTATTGCAAAGCTTAAAGAATGCAACATTGCATGTACCTTTCACTTCTAATAAGTACATCTTAAACATGGTCACAGTTGTAATGTTGGTAAATATGACAGCCAAAGTGGTACATAGCTTTGTCCCATTTAACAACAAGATCTGTGGGCAATCTGTTTTGACTGTGTTGGACGATAGATCGATGTTAGTCATGAGAGTAGAAAACTCCCTCCTTGAGTGATGAGAACTTTCACATCAACCTTTACAGCTAAATTCCTGAACTGATGGATGATATCTCAAACAATACAGCACTCTCTATAGCTAAACATGAACAAAATTGTATTTCATTGAGGTGGTGGTGTAAATTATATTTCTGCGTTCTCTGGATTCCTTCTGCCAACCTTGTGTAGTTTCGTCAACAAATGGGGGTTATTAACTTGTGTTGTAAAACTTACTTGTGGGATTCTCAATCCTGACAAATGGATTCTGTAGTTGTTAAAGTTTTGATTAACACTTGAAATGACTTTAGAACATCTCCTTCCCATAAAGCAGTGGTTTTCAGACATAATTGGATGAGACCGGGAAGTTAACGGTAGGGAACACAGAAATGGTGCAGGTGCTGAATGAATACTTTGCCTCAGTTTTCACGTTGAAGGTCATCAATACCATCCCAATACTAATAAGTAATGCAGAGGTAATAGAAAGGGAGGAACTTAGAACAATCATCATCAATAAGGAAATAGTACTCAAACTATTGGGATTGAAGGCAGACAAGCCCCCAGGGCCTGATGGCCTCCATCCCAGGGTATTAAAGGAAGTCATGATGTGGAGATGCCGGCGTTGGACTGGGGTAAACACAGTAAGAAGTTTAACAGCACCAGGTTAAAGTCCAACAGGTTTATTTGGTAGCAAAAGCCACACAAACTTTCGGAGCTCCAAGCCCCTTCAGGTGAGTGGGAATTCCCACTCACCTGAAGAAGGGGCTTGGAGCTCCGAAAGCTTGTGTGGCTTTTGCTACCAAATAAACCTGTTGGACTTTAACCTGGTGTTGTTAAACTTATTAAAGGAAGTGGCAGCGAAGATCATGATTCCATTGTTATAATATTCCAAAATTCCCTGGTTGCGAGAAAGGTTCCAATGGATTGGAAAAATACGAATCCTTATTCAAACAGGAAGGAAGGCAGAAAGTAGGAAATAATAGACCAGTTAATTTAACATTTGTTGTGGGGTAATTGTTAGAATTCATTATTAAGGAAGTGATTGATAACAGGACATTTGGAAAGTCAAAACGCAATCCACCAGAGTTAGTATTTGGAACAGGCAAATCTTGGGAGGAACTGAGAAACCTTTGAACTCTGGGATATTATGTGTGCTCTTAGACAGTCATCAAGAAGAAAAAAACAACCCTGGTTTTGTAAAAGATTTCAGAATTTCTGATTGGTCAGGCTGAGAAAATATGGGTTAGTTTTGTTTGCTGGTTGTATTATCAATTGGCGCACGTTTTTCTTCTTTGAGGAGTGCTTCAGTGGCGGGGGGGTGGAGAGGGAGGAGGTGTGTGATGTACAGCTAACAGAAAGAACAAACCTGTACTTGTATCGCTCAAACTTCTCAAAGCACATACAATTAGTTACTCTGAAATGCAATCAGTTATGTAGATGGATGCAGCAATTCATTTTTGCATAGTTGTAAGAGAAACAGCCAATTCATGTGATGCATTGTTTGAGGAAAGAAAGTTGATTCAGACACTCAAAGAATTCCCTACTCACTTTTCAATGTAAACCTGAGCCATCTCAGCAGTTTAACATCTCATTCAAAAAGATGGTATCCCTGACAATGGAGCACATTTTTAATTAGGAACTGAAGTGCCAGTCTGGACTATCCAAATCCTGGGTTATGGTTTGAATCAACCAACTTCTGACTCAGAAGCAAAACTATCACCAACTGAGCCAAACAACATCTGATTGTGGCACTTGATACTGTTTGTTTAAGCTGATTTTCTCCTCAGACTGTTATTTCTAACACAGTATTAAAAATAACAAAAATACAGAAACACTTTTCCTATGCCAACTGCATAATGTGGTACGGCACAACATATGATTGATACCTTATGATTCAGTTCCTTTCACTGCGTAAGAATCAGAGATCTGGTGTGATATTTCTGGTCTCCCTTTATCAGCTGCAATTGGCACACCTTATCTATTAGATCACAAATGACAGACAAAACCCTAGGGTCTCCCATCAAGTCTGAAATATGAAGAACAACAATTCCTGTCATTTAACAAATTGTGGATATTGTCAAATAGTTCATGGCTCAGTCAACAATGTTATAATAAGCTCAGTCACATATCAATATCCAGCTGAGTCTAAGCTTTTGTCGCAACTCATAAAACTTCAGTAGCCAGATATCAACAGCTATTTAATATTGCTGCTGAAATAAATCATGTTATCAAAGTACACTGGAATTGTCGCAAATATGACTTTGGACCAGCCTGGACAGAAATTTCTCAAATACAAATTAAAAATCTGTTTCTAACTAATTTCTGTACTTTGATATTTTTAGTCACAGCTTTCATGTTCAGCAAAGAACAGATAAGAACCCAAGCCATAATCCCAATCCATTTCACAAAAATCAAATCTGATACTGCATTGTTGGAGGGGCACAGTTTTGAATGAGTTATTAAACCAAGGTCTTAATTGCCCTCTCAGACAAAAGAAAAGCAGGGGAATTATCTACAATGCCCTGGCCAATATTTACTCTTAACTAACATCACAACAAAACAAAAAAATATTCCACTGCTGTATATGGAACTGTGTGTGCAGTTGGTTGCCACATTTTCTACATTACAACAACGACATTACTGCAAAAGCCAAAACGCTCATTTGGCGAGCTAGTGCAGACACAGTGGGCCAAAAGAAGGCCTCCTTCTGCACTATAACAATTCTGAGATTCTGCGATGCTTTGTTGGCTGCGAAGTGATTTGTGGCGTCCTGAGATTTTTTAAAAGTATTAGATAAATACAAGTCCATCTTTCATTATCATTGCTCGATTTGACTACAAACTGGGAAGTGGTGACAGACTTAGACTTCAGTGTGATATGGAAATAATGATAGTTTAATAGTAAAACAGGAATAATGCTGCAACTTACTATTGATGCAAATCTACTGCAGTTACTTCACACTCATTGTCAGACATAATGGTTTTTCCCTTTGTTATGAAACTAAATTTAGTTACAGCTTGATATCACACAGCTGAGCAATATCTAGTGCCAAGTTGATCTGTGCATTTAATACTTCCGAGAGAGATTTTTCAAGGTGATAGCTTGTCATCTCCAGAAACAAGAAGTGGCTCATATAAGCACCAAAATGCACTTAGTTGCTATTAGACTGAAGAAAGGTGAATGTCAAAAAAATTAAAACTGCATTTATTTCTTGGGGATGGTAGCATTGTGGTAATGTTACTGGTCTAGTAACCCAGAGGCCAGAACCAATGTTCCGGGGATACAAGTTCTAATCCCAGCATGGCATCGGATGGAATTTAAATGTAATTAATGAATAACTCCAAAGATGTGCGGGTTAGGTTGGTTGACCATGCTAAATCGCCCCTTCGTGTCAAGGGGATTTGCAGGTTTACATGGATAGGGCCTGGGTCGGATTGTTGTCAGTGCAGGAAAATGGCCTCCTTCCGCACTGCAGCGATTCTATGAAATCTGGAATTAAAACACAAGTCTCAATAATGATGACTATTAAGCTTTCAGAGTGTCTTTAAAAAACCCATCTGGTTCACTGATGTCTTTTGGGGAAGGAAATCTGCCATCCTTAACTACTCTGGTCAAGGTGATGTGACTCTAGGCAGACAGCAAGGTGGTTTAACCGCCCTCTGAAATGGCTCAGCAAGCCACTCGGAAGGCAGCTCACCACATGATCAGCCATGATCAAAATGAATGACGGAGCAGGCTCAAAAAACCTGCTTCCATTTGCTATGTTTTTATGTTTCTATGTTTCCCAAGGGAAAGTAGGGACTGGCAACGAATGCCAGTGATGCTCACATCCCATGAAAGAATAAAAAAATCAAACTTTTGATCTGAACTCAAGACTGAAAAGGATGGCAAAATGTACAGGTGACACACTTTGTTACAGGCACAAATTTCTTCTTTTTCCAGCCAGACCCGGGATCTTGCAAATATGTTCAAATTTGCAAAGCTACCTGACCAATGGATGTGAAACAATTTTAAAAAGTCTGGAAAAGGCAGTCATGTTCTACTGCTGCTAACATTCAAATTCACCAATATAACTGTTACTGCATTTCAAAACAAAAAGTTACTGGCTGAGAAACTCTTTTATAACATCCTGGGGACATGAAAGGTGCTACATTATTACAAGCACTTTTCTTAATTAACTGCAAGATGTTTGGAAAAGGAATTGGCCTCAAATTGACTTCCTAATCCCCTATATATAGCAACAAAAAAATGTTGACTTACAGGTAAGTCAGTTTATGTGCAGCTGCATGGTGGTGGCAGGATTGTGTACGATGCAACAACAATTTTGCATCTATAGAGCTTTTAACAGAGCAAAGATCCCAAAGCATAATCAGATAAGAATGGACATTACATCAAAGAAGTTGCTAAGAAGGTTAAGAGGTGGGTTTGCCAGGAAGGTCTTAACAGAAATGTGGAAATACCTGTGCAGATGTTTAGGAAAGGGAGCATGGGGTCAAGCTTACCATATCAGCCTAGCCAGTGTGCATCTCAATGGGACTTTGAGAATGTCAAGAAGGAACGGGGCAGAGATATAAACCCGGGACAACAGCAGGAAAGTAAGAAGGCAAAGGAGTAATGATGGGTTGTGTAAAGATTGAAGAGCAAAGAACTCAAGGGGAGAAATGACAGAACAAGAAGTAAAGAGAAACGGAGCATGGCAAAAAAAAAGCAATAATGGATTTAGATCCAGACAGCTGTCAAATATGCATGCAAATTTGAATACAGGTAAACTCAATTATATAGGAATAGCAAAGATTATGATGTCCTGGCTGTAAATAGGGAGAAAACAATACAAGAGATTCCAAAGTTGCGACTTATTAACAAGGCAGAGTCAGTTTGGAGCATCAAACAACCAGTGTCTAGGTTTTTAGATAGTAGTAGTCTGAGCATGAATACAGAGCTGTTCTGGGACAGAATATCAGTAGACTCACTATTAGAGGTTGCACAGTAGAAACAAAAGGGCCAAGAAGTGAAGGGTCAACCACAAGGCAACAGAGGTTGAACCATAGTCCCTAGCAGTGGTGTGTAGTGGCCCTGGTGCTGGCAATAACTGCATCTCCAAGCACTATGCTTTTATGGACTGCATTCGTACATTCCATGGAATCTCAGGGGCTGCATATAAAGTGTCGCCATTAATTTTCATTTATCTCAAATTGCTGACTGAAACAATTTTAGCATTCTGGCTTAAGCAAGAACAACAGCAGCCCGCTTCAAATCTGCGTGCTCACATAATTGAACAGAACAAAATTTCACAGGTACAACTAAGTTGCTGGAATTTCGAAGGCCAGAATTCTAGCGGCCCTTTTTGGGATGTCCCCAAATTAAGGGCGACATGGTGGCACAGTAGTTAGCACTGCTGCCTCACAACACAGGGACCCGAGTTCAATTCCAGCCTTGGGCGAATATCTGTGTGGAGTTTGCACGTTCTCTCCGTGTCTGCGTGGGTTTTCTCTGGGTGCTCCGGTTTCCTCTCACTGTACAAAGATGTGCAGGTTAGGTAGATTGGTCATGCTAAATTGCTCCTTGGTGTCCAAAGATTTGTCGGTTAGATGGATTAGTCGTGGTAAATGTGTGGAGTTATGGGGATAGGGTGGGGGGGAGGGCCTGGGCAAGATACCCTGTCAGAGAGTCAGTCCAGACTCAATGGACCAAATGGCCTCCTTCTGCATTGTAGGGATTCTATGATACTATGAAATCAAAACAGTACACAACTTGCAGCAGTAACGCCACAGAAAACCCACGAACTAGCATGCACACATCAATGATGAACAGTCTGGAATCCTGGAATAAGCAGCAAATTCCACACATTAAGAAAGCCCCTAATTCATATGATGTCAGCTTTAATGGGTGAGCAGCTTGAACAGGTAAACAGGTTTTTCTATTCACAAGATAAACTAGATATTCACTACTCTCAATTACATTTACGATATTTATACATTGGTATTTAGATAACAACCTTATACACAGATTGGTGAAACACTGCAGCACTCACGTGCCCTTTATTATCCCCTCATTTGTGCCAAAACCAATAATCAAGCCCAGTATCAAACAAATTCTACCATTCAAAAAAGGCACACAAAGCTCAACAAATCATGATACATGAATACAGAAAAATGTATTCAGACCACATATCGTTTGGCATCAAATGCAAAATATCCCCAGCTATAATTTTAAAGCGCACTTCAAGACCTTAACAAACAACGCAAGCAGTCCTTTGTTACTTCACCCACACACTTCAGCGATCCTGCGTCAGACTTCCTCACTGCACTCAGCAATATCAATTGCCAGATCTTCCAATACATCAGCCTTCACTCCTCCACAAAAAAGCAAAACAATAGAACCATGTTTGGTTCCGGCATTACACAAAATTTAGCATATTCCAAAAAACATTTCAAAGCACCAGCTGAAAAACAGTACACAGAACAAACAAAAGGGGAACATGCTATTTATTATACTTGTGGAAGATAATTAACATCAGTCACGAGTTAGTTTTGCTTCATTGAACTAAATTAATCCATTACACCTGCCCCCCAACCCTCATTCGCAACAAAATATACCGATTTATTCCTTAGTTAATTGGTCAAATATTGTATAGAATGGAGGAAACAAGAGGGAAGAACACAACTGATCAATTTACAGATTTTAAGTCCAAGTTTCATAAATGTGTTGCCAACAAGTTCACTGTGTAAAATATTCAGAACCCATGTCACCAGAGAACTACTTGTTTTATGCAGATCACAGCACTGAAGGAGGCTATTTGTATCACTATGTCTGGCAGGCTCTTTGCATGAGTAATCTAAACTAATCCCACTGCAATGCTATCTCTTCATATCTTGTATCTTCCTCTGTTTCAAATAAGTAACTATTTTTCCTTCCAAATTGCAATGGTCTCTGCCTCAGCCACTCCCTGTGGCAAAGAATTCCATGCTCCAACCGTGCATAAAGAATTACTGCCTCCCTCTCGAACTCAATTGCTCTATCACCAATATGCCAACCAAAGGAAATCGGCTCAGTTCCAGCGGAGGTCATCGCAGCGTTCCCAATTATAACCTTTCATCCTTAGCAATCGTAAATCTACCTTATATGTTTCCCCTAACTTTAAAGCACTGTATATGACTAATAGTTACAAGCTCCGGAAGCCATATTAAAATTCATTTGTAACAGCTTAACTGCACAAAGCTTCTTCTCAAAAGCCCTATGCTATTGAGGCCAGAAGGAGTAAAAATTATCCCAAATCCAAGTTATTGCATTACCAGTAATGGATATTAGAGCATTTTCTGCCCCACTTGGAAATGAATGTCAGCTAAAAGTTATTCAGATTAGGTTTATGGTGGACAACATGCAAACCACACTATCCTTGCACCAAAACAAGCCTCAACCTCAGTACTCATCACAACAGATCTTTACATTCTATCTTCAGATGTCTGAATCAGGTTACTATTTTGTGGGGTTTTGTGTTGTGAATTCATGGCCACTTGAAAATGGCTGAGAACAAATGCTTCAATCAATCCTTCTTTAGCACTGCTTTCTGATTAATACATAGAAATATTGGGAAAATAGCAAGTTATGAAGCACTAGATTAATGTGTGGATGCTATATTATGTCTAGCTCAGTTTTTAGGCTGAAGCAGGTGTTCAATAAAAGCTCATATTTCTTAACATACATTTTGCCAAAAATCTGGGGTTGAAGGGGACTCGCTTAAAGGAAAAGAAATCTAGTCTTCTGAAATGTTTCAAGATAAAATATCAAGTTTTAAGTTTTTATAAATCTAGTAACAGTTGAGGTAACTGCTGTTTCTACATACAAGGGTACATAGAACATAGAACAGTACAGCACAGAACAGGCCCTTCGGCCCACGATGTTGTGCCGACCTTCATCTGAAACCAAGATCAAGCTATCCCACTCCCTACCATCCTGGTGTGCTCCACGTGCCTATCCAATAACCGCTTAAATGTTCCTAAAGTGTCTGACTCCACTATCACTGCAGGCAGTCCATTCCACACCCCAACCACTCTCTGCGTGAAGAACCTACCTCTGATATCCTTCCTATATCTCCCACCATGAACCCTATAGTTATGCCCCCTTGTAATAGCTCCATCCACCCGAGGAAATAGTCTTTGAACGTTCACTCGATCTATCCCCTTCATCATTTTATAAACCTCTATTAAGTCTCCCCTCAATCTCCTCCGCTCCAGAGAGAACAGCCCCAGCTCCCTCAACCTTTCCTCATAAGACCGACACTCCAAACCAGGCAGCATCCTGGTAAATCTCCTCTGCACTCTCTCCAGCGCTTCCACATCCTTCTTATAGTGAGGTGACCAGAACTGCACGCAATATTCCAAATGCGGTCTCACCAAGGTCCTGTACAGTTGCAGCATAACCCCACGGCTCTTAAACTCCAACCCCCTGTTAATAAAAGCTAACACACTATATGCCTTCTTCACAGCTCTATCCACTTGAGTGGCAACCTTTAGAGATCTGTGGATATGGACCCCAAGATCTCTCTGTTCCTCCACAGTCTTCAGAACCCTACCTTTGACCCTGTAATCCACATTTAAATTAGTCCGACCAAAATGAATCACCTCACATTTATCAGGGTTAAACTCCATTTGCCATTTTTCAGCCCAGCTTTGCATCCTATCTATGTCTCTTTGCAGCCTACAACACCCCTCCACCTCATCCACTACTCCACCAATCTTGGTGTCATCAGCAAATTTACTGATCCACCCTTCAGCCCCCTCCTCTAAGTCATTAATAAAAATCACAAAGAGCAGAGGACCAAGCACCGATCCCTGCGGCACTCCGCTAGCAACCTGCCTCCAGTCCGAAAATTTTCCATCCACCACCACCCTCTGTCTTCGATCAGATAGCCAGTTACCTATCCAATCGGCCAACTTTCCCTCTATCCCACACCTCCTTACTTTCATCATAAGCCGACCATGGGGGACCTTATCAAACGCCTTACTAAAATCCATGTATATGACATCAACCGCCCTACCTTCATCAACACACCTAGTTACCTCCTCAAAAAATTCTATCAAATTTGTGAGGCACGATTTGCCCTTCACAAATCCGTGCTGACTATCCCGGATTAATCCGCATCTTTCTAAATGGTCGTAAATCCCATCCCTAAGGACCTTTTCCATCAATTTACCAACCACCGAAGTCAGACTAACCGGTCTATAATTACCAGGCATAGCACTAATAAATAATGTCAGTTTTTGCTCTAATGTATGCAGCATAAACCTTTATGTTACAATTGGTTTGTTGGGGCTGCTGTCAATCAGAACAATACTTGAGATCATCCATAGAGAAGTGGTGTTACATCGCCTTCCACAATTTTGATAGGCAAACAGAAGGGGAGTGTTAAACTGAAGTTTAAATGAATATAAACGAGGATAAACATTGCAGGAACACTTCAAAGAAAAATAGTTTGTATTATATCTTAATTACAAATTCACAGCATCTTGTTTGGTTCCTCAACTGTTGCTAGATTTATCAAGAATCAAAATTTGATGTTCCTCACAAAAACCTCAGTTCCCGGCACTCCCTCCTCCCTAAAAACCTGGGACCTAAAAGCCAAAATCAAGTCAATAAACACCAATTACATTAGCCTCTGAAATGTAGCAAGAGGACAACAGCCTGGATCATGATTCTTGCCACCAGCTGTTGTGCTTTGTTTAAAGTAAAACCCCATTGGAAATTATTTTTTTAGTTATACTGTGAGGAGTATTTGCCTGGCTACTGTTTCACAGATAAAACGGTCACCATGAACTATTCTTTAAACATTTCAAAAGACTGGATTTCTTCTCCTTTAAAAGGGACCCCACCCCCACCAGCAAACACCAAACTTTTGGCATAATCCACTTTAAGAGATATTAACTTTTATTGAGCACACACTTCAGCTTAACAACCAAGTTTAATGTAATATAGTACCTATACAATAATCTGCTGCTCCACCATTTCCTCTTTTTTTCCAATATTGAATACAAACCACAAATCAAAACAGCCTAATAAATACGCATCTGAAACTGAGAGAAGAATTTCAGTGACTATTATTCTGGATGAATGAAATTTGAACTGATGTGAAATCTTCTTCTTGCTTTACCATTTTCTCTTATTTTTAATAATGGATTTATTTGAATATTATTTTACCCCCTTATAGAGCTACCTGCAATTAACAAGTTTTTACCAAAGCTGCTCTCAAGTGAGTCACTTGAAGCACAAACAACAAAGTAACGACTCTTCGAGTGCTCACTTCCCCAGCCATGAGGAGGCAGTTGTCTTCAACTGAGAACCTCTATCATCAGCTCCAAGGTCAGTATTCTTTTTAAAAGTAGATAATATCCGACCTGCATTTCAAAAGGTTTGCATTGCAACCCCCTCATATTTTTTCTGTGATATAGTCCATCTCCCTTATAACCAGATGAGCAAACTCAGTAAGTGGATTTGAACAGAGGATGAACAAAAGCTGTCAGTGGTGGAGGGGTGGGAAGAGGAAGTAAATGACTGAACAGAAAGAATCAGGTGTTATGAAAAATGGGAAACCAAAATGTTGATGTTACCGACTCTGGCAGCCTGGGAAACAATGCCCAGTGGGAAACAAATTAAAATTTCAACACTTTGAAGCTGCATAGACCTGTAGGACCCAACACACATATGTCCTATTGGCAGCGAATGGTATTTATGTATATGGTCAATCCAGGCATCTGGTACTGGGAACACTGGGTCTCGAAGGCATACAAGGCAGAATGACAGGTAATCAAAATTTCACATTGCCATGGAAAGCTAGTACAGACATTTGGTACATCCATGAGCTGCAAACTGACAGCTTCAAGTATTTACAATTTGTATTATGAAGAGATAGCAAGTCAGGGCTGGATAACTTATTTTTCAAAGCACATTATGATAAGACATACTTTGTGTTTCCCATTGTATGAACTAAAATTTAAAAGTAGCTGATGGTTCAGTAGCTCAATCTAAAGTTTACATTCAATTTTTGCAGGTTATAAAAACACTTATCAATTCAAAGCTTCCCCTCCATAGAACTGCCCATCTCCTAACCTCCATAAACATGAACTTACCCAAAAATCCGTCAGCATTGTAACACACAGTAAGTCCTTTTCATTCATCATCCTATGCTCACTGCATCACATTGGCTCCCAGACCAGTCCAATCCTCATCTTGAAATCCTTCCTTGGTCTTGCCCCTTCCTATCTGTGACCTCCAACATCTGAATCCACTGAGATTGCTAGGCATCTCCATTCTGGCCTCTTACACATTCCTATGTCTTCACCTGACAAGGTCCCAAACTTTCTCTGCCTCTCGCTCCTCCTTTATGATGCTTCTTAAAATCTATTTTCTCATTGTACCAAATCCTCTATGTGACTCAGTGTCAAACTCCTTTGAAAATGGCTCCTATGAGACATCTTTGACCATTTACTACAATAAAAAGCATTGCATGAATGCAAGCTATTGATGAAACTCAAGTGGTAGGCTTATTCAACCTCAAGTCAATGCCAATATCAGCAAAATATTGCCAATTATGTACAGAATTATGGAGCTTTAATTAACATATAAAGATCAAATGAAATGTGGCACAGAGTAGCAAAACATATAAACATTTAAACAGGACACCTCTTTAAAAATTGTGCAGATAACTTTCATATAGAAGCACAGGCTTCAAAAGGTAGAATGGGCTTTCATCACCTCAATTATGTTAACAGCAAAGAACAGGCCTGGCGGGTGGGTAGATCAACATACAATTTTAAATACTGAATACCATACTAAAAAATTGCATTAGGTGGTCACCAATAAAGCATTGCAGAATTGAAGAATTAACACTGAAGAACACTGGGCGGCACGGTAGCACAGTGGTTAGCACTGCTGCTTCACAGCTCCAGGGACCTGGGTTTGATTCCCGACTCGGGTCACTGTCTGTGTGGAGTTTGCACATTCTCCTCGTGTCTGCGTGGGTTTCCTCTGGGTGCTCCGGTTTCCTCCCACAGTCCAAAGATGTGCGGGTTAGGTTGATTGGCCGTGCTAAAATTGCCCCTTAGTGTCCTGAGATGCGCAGGTTAGAGGGATTATCGGGTGAATATGGGGGTAGGGCCTGGGTGGGATTGTGGTCGGTACAGACTCGATGGGCCAAATGGCCTCTTTCTGCACTGTAGGGTTTCTATGATTCTTTCTATGAACTAACTGAGCAAATTGCCAGTCAGCCTGCAGCTGCAAGGGGGTAGGGATTGGAAGGCATGTAGAAAGAACTTTTAATCAAGTTTACTGTCTTCCTGTTGTTATAGGCAAGGTCTCTGCTATTCCTCCCCCTCCCACCCCCAGTTTACTTTCTTCTGGAAGCGAGAGTACACACTACAAAGGCACTCCATGCAACAAGCTCAGAATCTGCAAACCGCATCAAAAACCAAATCCTAACAAATAAGAGGGGTGGTTTTCACCACCAAACTTACTGGAAAAAAAGCATTTCTCCCCAGAAACACCAAATTAATCTTTGTTCCTTCAATTTTCCAACAAACCTACTTTCCACTCAAAATACTGAAATCGAGGTGGAACAGCACATGTGCTGAGTGACAGGATGTGAGTTTGCCCACAATTCCTACTACACTGAGGTTCTGAACTGCCAAGGGAAGGAGAGTCAAGATGATTCTCAGCCTCAAAAACAGAACTCTTCTGTCTCAAAACAAATGTAGTAAGAAGTTTAACAACACCAGGTTAAAGTCCAACAGGTTTATTTGGTAGCAAAAGCCACACAAGCTTTCAGAGCCCCAAGCCGAAAGCTTGTGTGGCTTTTGCTACCAAATTAATCTGTTGGACTTTAACCTGGTGTTGTTAAACTTCTTACTGTGTTTACCCCAGTCCAACGCTGGCATCTCCACATCAAAACAAATGTCTCAGAGGAATTTACCATAGCTCAATACCTAGCCAGTGAACCCAAAACAATGCTTTGTGATGCTGAATGACAGAAATGCAGTGTTTCAGAGCTCAGTTGGAATGGACACCAGGAAGTACTTTTTTTTCACACACACGAGTTCCTGAGATGGGTTAGCAAAGAGTGCGATCGAGGCTATTTCAGCAAACAACACAGTAGTAATGGAAAGACAGTGGAGATGCTATTCTGGACAAATTACATCAAACATGCTGAAAGGAGCACCTTCACCGAAAAGCATTTCACAAATCATAGAACAGAATCATAGAATCCATACATTGTAGAAGGAGGCCATTTGGCCCATTGGGTCCGCACTGACCACAATCCCACCCAGGCCCTATTCCCATAACCCCACATATTTACCTTGTAATCCCGAAACTAGGGTTAATTTAGCATGGCCAATCAACCTAACGCACATATCTTTGGACTGTGGGAGGAAACCAGAGCACCTGGAGGAAACCCACGCAGACACGGGGAGAATGTGCAAATTCCACACAGACAGTGATTCAAGGCCGGAATTGAACCCGGGTCCCTGGCGCTGTGAGGAAGCAGTTATATGGGGTGACGGGAATAGGGCCTGGGTGGGAATGTGGTTGGTGCAGACGCGATGGGCCGAATGGCCTCCTTCTGCACTGTAGGGATTCTATAATTCACTGTTACTGCTTTCTTACATACTGAACAATTTAGAAACATTTGTTTTCCAATTTTGTTCAGCAGCAAACACGCAAGTATGGAATGGTGATGATGCAACTTGATTAAATAGTAACAGACCGATGAAAGCTGAAACTTAATGCATGCACTGAATGACGCAGTCAGTCTTTTCTCCCCTGGTAAGAGTGCTGGGAAACAAACTGTTTAGGAAAGCCCAATGTCCAACAGCAGGGTTGGTAATGCAGTGGTGAGTGACAGGTCTCACAATTAAAGCAGACCACCAACACTGTGGATAGGAAGAGTTAGCCAGCCCTTCCTGACTGTTCCAAGTCAACACTGCAGGATCAGTGATAGGCCATTAGTTAAAACAGGGAACCAGGAACAATTAGTTCAAGCAATGTACAGTATCACAATTAACACAGCAACAATCACTTGCCACAGATCAGGATTGGGTGGCATCAGAGAAAGGAGGGAGATTGCAAATGGTGTTGGGGGAGCCAGGACAGCAAGTGGGCAGACTGAGGAGAGTTGTGACTGAGGGCACACACTTTGGGGGAATGAGATAGTTTCAGGAAAGCGTGGCAGGGGGCAAGGCACAGGACCCAAGAAGGAGGCAAGCGCAGACCCTGATGGGAGGGTAGGCATAGACTCTGGATTGGGCACCGGGGGGGGGGGGGGGGGGGGGGGGGGTGGGGGGGGGGGGGTCAGAGGCTGGGCACGGGGAACGGGGAGGGCAGGGCACGGGGGGAAGACCTGGGCAAGGGGGGGGGATGTGGAGAGCTGGGCAAGGGGGGGGGGGTGGAGAGCCGGGCACGGGGGGGGCACAGGGAGGGCCGGGCACAGGGCGCGGGGGAGAGCCGGGCGCAGGGGGGGGAGCCGGGCGTGGGGGCGGGGGAGGGCCGGGGGCGCGGGGAGGGCCGGGCGCGGGGGAGGGCCGGGCGCGGGGGAGGGCCGGGCGCGGGGGAGGGCCGGGCGCGGGGGAGGGCCGGGCGCGGGGGAGGCCGGGCGCGGGGGAGAGCCGGGCGCGGGGGAGAGCCGGGCACGGGGGAGAGCCGGGCACGGGGGAGAGCCGGGCACGGGGGAGAGCCGGGCACGGGGGAGAGCCGGGCACGGGGGAGAGCCGGGCACGGGGGAGAGCCGGGCACGGGGGAGAGCCGGGCACGGGGGAGAGCCGGGCACGGGGGAGAGCCGGGCACGGGGGAGAGCCGGGCACGGGGCACGGGGAGAGCCGGGCACGGGGCACGGGGAGAGCCGGGCACGGGGCACGGGGAGAGCCGGGCACGGGGCACGGGGAGAGCCGGGCACGGGGCACGGGGAGAGCCGGGCACGGGGCACGGGGAGAGCCGGGCACGGGGCACGGGGAGAGCCGGGCACAGGGCACGGGGAGAGCCGGGCACAGGGCACGGGGAGAGCCGGGCACAGGGCACGGGGAGAGCCGGGCACGGGGAGGGCCGGGCACGGGGAGGGCACAGGGGAGGGCCGGGCACAGGGAACGGAGATGGCCGGGAACAGGGAGTGCCGGGGACAGGGGTGAGCCGGGCACAGGGGAGCGCCGGGCACAGGGGAGAGCCGGGCACAGGGCACGGGGAGGGCTGGGCAGAGGGGAGGGCTGGGCAGAGGGGAGGGCTGGGCAGAGGGGAGAGCTGGGCAGAGGGGAGAGCTGGGCAGAGGGGAGAGCTGGGCACAGAGCACGGGGAGAGCTGGGCACAGGGGAGAGCCGGGTACAGGGCATGGGGAGGGCTGGGCACGGGGAGGGCCGGGCACGGGGAGGGCACAGGGGAGGGCCGGGCACAGGGAACGGAGATGGCCGGGAACAGGGAGTGCCGGGGACAGGGGTGAGCCGGGCACAGGGGAGCGCCGGGCACAGGGGAGAGCCGGGCACAGGGCACGGGGAGGGCTGGGCAGAGGGGAGGGCTGGGCAGAGGGGAGGGCTGGGCAGAGGGGAGGGCTGGGCAGAGGGGAGAGCTGGGCAGAGGGGAGAGCTGGGCAGAGGGGAGAGCTGGGCACAGAGCACGGGGAGAGCTGGGCACAGGGGAGAGCCGGGTACAGGGCATGGGGAGGGCTGGGCAGAGGGGAGGGCTGGGCAGAGGGGAGGGCTGGGCAGAGGGGAGGGCTGGGCAGAGGGGAGGGCTGGGCAGAGGGGAGGGCTGGGCAGAGGGGAGGGCTGGGCAGAGGGGAGGGCTGGGCAGAGGGGAGGGCTGGGCAGAGGGGAGGGCTGGGCAGAGGGGAGGGCTGGGCAGAGGGGAGAGCTGGGCAGAGGGGAGAGCTGGGCACAGAGCACGGGGAGAGCTGGGCAGAGGGGAGAGCTGGGCAGAGGGGAGAGCTGGGCACAGAGCACGGGGAGAGCTGGGCACGGGGGAGAGCTGGGCAGAGGGGAGAGCTGGGCATGGGGCACGGGCAGAGCTGGGCACAGGGGGCAGTCGGGCATGGGGGAGGGCCGGGCACGGGCAGGCACGGCGCGGGGAGGGCCGGGCATAAGGGAGGGCCGGGCACAGGGGAGGGCCCGGCACAGGGGAGGGCCCGGCACAGGGGAGGGCCCGGCACAGGGGAGGGCCCGGCACAGGCCGCGGGGGAGAGCTGGGCGCGGGGGGGGGGGGGGGGGGGGGGAGATGCCGGGGCGAGCTGGGCCCGGGTGAGGGGTGCGGGGGAGGGCCGGGCACGGGGGAGGGCCGGGCACGGGGGAGGGCCGGGCACGGGGGAGGGCCGGGCACGGGGGAGGGCCGGGCACGGGGGAGAGCCGGGCACGGGGGAGAGCCGGGCACGGGGGAGAGCCGGGCACGGGGGAGAGCCGGGCACGGGGGAGAGCCGGGCACGGGGGAGAGCCGGGCACGGGGGAGAGCCGGGCACAGGGCACGGGGAGGGCCGGGCACAGGGAACGGAGAGGGCCGGGCACGGGGAGTGCCGGGCACAGGGTTCGGGGAGGGCCGGACACAGGGGAGCGCCGGGCACAGGGGAGAGCTGGGCAGAGGGGAGAGCTGGGCAGAGGGGAGAGCTGGGCAGAGGGGAGAGCTGGGCAGAGGGGAGAGCTGGGCACAGACCACGGGGAGAGCTGGGCACGGGGGAGAGGTGGGCAGAGGGGAGAGCTGGGCATGGGGCACGGGCAGAGCTGGGCACGGGGGGAGTTCAGGCATGGGGCAGGGCCGGGCACGGGCAGGGCTGGGCACAGGCCGGGGAGGGCCGGGCCAGGGGAGGGCCGGGCACAGGGGAGGGCCGGGCACAGGGGAGGGCCGGGCACAGGGGAGGGCCGGAAATGACACGGGGAGGGCTGGACACGGCACGGGGAGAGCTGGGCACAGGCCCCGGGAAGAGCTGGGCACAGGGAGAGCTGGGCAGAGGGGAGAGCTGGGCAGAGGGGAGAGCTGGGCAGAGGGGAGAGCCGGGCACAGGGGAGAGCCGGGCACAGGGGAGAGCCGGGCACAGGGGAGAGCCGGGCACAGGGGAGAGCCGGGCACAGGGAGGGCACAGGGGAGGGCCGGGCACAGGGAGTGTCGGGCACAGGGTACGGGGAGGGCCGGGCACAGGGGAGAGCCGGACACAGGGGAGCGCCGGGCACGGGGAGAGCTGGGCAGAGGGGAGAGCTGGGCAGAGGGGAGAGCTGGGCAGAGGGGAGAGCTGGGCACAGACCACGGGGAGAGCTGGGCACGGGGGAGAGCTGGGCAGCGGGGAGAGCTGGGCATGGGGCACGGGCAGAGCAGGGCACGGGGGGGGGGGAGTTCGGGCATGGGGGAGGGCCAGGCACGGGGAGGGCCGGGCATGGGGGAGGGCCGGGCACGGGGAGGGCCGGGCACGGGGAGGGCCGGGCACGGGGAGGGCTGGGCACGGGGCACGGGAAGGCCGGGCACAGGGCACGGGAAGGCCGGGCACAGGGCACGGGGAAGGCCGGGCACAGGGCACGGGGAAGGCCGGGCACAGGGCACGGGGAAGGCCGGGCACAGGGCACGGGGAAGGCCGGGCACAGGGCACGGGGAAGGCCGGGCACAGGGCACGGGTAAGGCCGGGCACAGGGCACGCCGGGCACAGGGAAGGCCGGGCACAGGGCACGGGGAAGGCCGGGCGCTGGGCACGGGGAAGGCCGGGCGCTGGGCACGGGGAAGGCCGGGCGCTGGGCACGGGGAAGGCCGGGCGCTGGGCACGGGGAAGGCCGGGCGCTGGGCACGGGGAAGGCCGGGCGCTGGGCACGGGGAAGGCCGGGCGCTGGGCACGGGGAAGGCCGGGCGCTGGGCAGGGGAAGGCCGGGCGCTGGGCACGGGGAAGGCCGGGCGCTGGGCACGGGGAAGGCCGGGCGCTGGGCACGGGGAAGGCTGGGCGCTGGGCACGGGGAAGGCTGGGCGCTGGGCACGGGGAAGGCCGGGCACTGGGCACGGGGAAGGCTGGGCACGGGGAAGGCAGGGCACGGGGAAGGCCGGGCACAGGGCACGGGGAAGGCTGGGCACGGGGAAGGCCGGGCACGGGGAGGGCCGGGCACGGGGAGGGCCGGGCACGGGGAGGGCCGGGCACGGGGAGGGCCGGGCACGGGGCACGGGAAGGCCGGGCACAGGGCACGGGGAAGGCCGGGCACAGGGCACGGGAAGGCCGGGCACAGGGCACGGGGAAGGCCGGGCACAGGGCACGTGGAAGGCCGGGCACAGGGCACGCCGGGCGCAGGGCACGGGGAAGGCCGGGCGCAGGGCACGGGGAAGGCCGGGCGCTGGGCACGGGGAAGGCCGGGCGCTGGGCACGGGGAAGGCCGGGCGCTGGGCACGGGGAAGGCCGGGCGCTGGGCACGGGGAAGGCCGGGCGCTGGGCACGGGGAAGGCCGGGCGCTGGGCACGGGGAAGGCCGGGCGCTGGGCACGGGGAAGGCCGGGCGCTGGGCACGGGAAGGCCGGGCGCTGGGCACGGGGAAGGCTGGGCACGGGGAGGGCTGGGCACGGGGAGGGCTGGGCACGGGAGGGCTGGGCACGGGGAAGGGCTGGGCACGGGGAGGGCTGGGCACGGGGAGGGCTGGGCACGGGGAGGGCTGGGCACAGGCAGGCTGGGCTGAGGGGAGAGCTGGGCACAGGAAGGGCTGGGAACAGGCTGGGCGCGGGGAGGGCTGTGCAGAGGGTAGAGCTGGGCAGAGGGGAGAGCTGGGCACAGGGCACGGGAAGGGCTGGGCAGTGGGGAGGGCTGGGCACGGGGAGAGCTGGGCACGGGGAACGGGGAGAGCTGGGCACGGGGGAGAGCTGGGCACAGGGCATGGGAAGGGCTGGGCACGGGGGAGAGCTGGGCACGGGGAGGGCTGGGCACAGGGCACGGGGAGGGCTGGGCACAGGAAGGCCTGGGCACGGGGGAGAGCTGGGCACGGGGGAGAGCTGGGCACAGGGAGGGCTGGGCACAGGGCACGGGGAGAGCTGGGCACGGGGGAGAGCTGGGCACAGGGCACGGGAAGGGCTGGGCACGGGGGAGAGCTGGGCACGGGGGAGAGCTGGGTACGGGGAGAGCTGGGCACGGGGGAGAGCTGGGCACAGGGTACGGGGACGGCTGGGCACGGGGAGGGCTGGGCACGGGGGAGAGCTGGGCACAGGTTATGGGACAGAATCAGACCCCAGTCAGCGCCTCAGGGGCCGGCACCTCTCCCAACCGCCCACCCCTTCAGGCCGCTCCTACCTCACTCACACTCGACACTTCCATTTTTTGCCAGGGCTCCTCCAGCTGTACAAACGGCATCCTAGTCCCGCCGCCAGGCGCGGCCACTGCTCATACTGAGAGCGGGCAGGCTGACAGTGACTGGGAACCGGCGGATACTCCGAGAGACACAGATTCCGCCTCCCCTCCCCCAGCCATCCTCCTCTGGCCCCGCCCACAACAACATGGCCGCCTGCTGCCAATCAACCCCCCCCCCCCCCCCCGCGCGATAACGTCACCGCAACGCCCACTCCCGCCCCCGCCCCCGCCACGGCGGCGCGCGCCCCGTCACCCAGAATTAATGCTGCTCACTGTCTCACCATCCACCACCATTAATGCTGCTCACTCCCTCACCATCCATCAGCATTAATGCTGCTCACTGTCTCACCATCCACCACCATTAATGCTGCTCACTCCCTCACCATCCATCAGCATTAATGCTGCTCACTCCCTCACCATCCATCAGCATTAATGCTGCTCACTCCCACACCATCCATCAGCATTAATGTTACTCACTCTCTCACCATCCACCACCATTAATGCTGCTCACTCCCTCACCATCCATCAGTATTAATGCTGCTCACTCCCTCACCATCCATCAGCATTAATGCTGCTCACTCTCTCACCATCCATCAGCATTAATGCTGCTCACTCCCTCACCATCCATCAGTATTAATGCTGCTCACTCCCTCACCATCCATCAGCATTAATGTTACTCACTCCCTCACCATCCATCAGCATTAATGCTGCTCACTCCCACACTATCCATCAGCATTAATGCTGCTCATTCTATCACCATCCACCACCATTAATGCTGCTCACTCCCTCACCATCCATCAGTATTAATGCTGCTCACTCCCTTACCATCCATCAGCATTAATGCTGCTCACTCCCACGCCATCCATCAGCATTAATGTTACTCACTCTCTCACCATCCATCAGCATTAATGCTGCTCACTCCCACACCATCCATCAGCATTAATGCTGCTCACTCCCACACCATCCATCAGCATTAATGCTGCTCACTCTCTCACCATCCATCAGCATTAATGCTGCTCACTCCCTCACAATTCATCAGCAATAATGCTGCTCACTCTCTCACCATCCATCAGCATTAATGCTGCTCACTCCCTCACAATTCATCAGCAATAATGCTGCTCACTGCCTCACAATTCATCAGCAATAATGCTGCTCACTGCCTCACCATCCATCAGCATTAATGCTCCTCACTCCTTCACCATCCATCAGTATTAATGCTGCTCATTGCGTCACCATCCATCAGCATTAATGCTGCTCACTGCCTCACCATCAGCATTAATGCTGCTCACTCCCTTACCATATATCAGGTGTGGCACAGTGGCACAGTGGTTAGCACTGCTGCCTCACAGCGCCAGGGTCCCAGGTTCGATTCCAGCCTTGGGTCACTGTCTGTGTGGAGTTTGCATGTTCTCCCTGTATTTGCGTGGGTTTCCTCTGGCTGCTCTGGTTTCCTCCCACAGTCTAAAGATGTGTGGGTTACCTTGATTGCTAAATTGCCCCTTAGTGTCAGGGGGTTATTAGGGCAAATAATATGGTTATGGGGCCTGGGTGGGATTTTAGTCACTGCAGACTTGATGGGTCGAATGCCCTCCTTCTGCATTGTAGGGATTCTATGGATCAGCATTCATGCTGCTCACTCCCTTACTATCCACCAGCATTAATGCTGCTCACTCCTTCCCCATCCATCAGCATTTATGTTGCTCACACCCTTACTGTCCATTAGCATTAGTGCTGCTCACTACCTCACAATCTGTCAGTTTTACTTCTGCTCACTCGCTTCCCATCCATCAGCATTAATGCTGCTTATTCCCTTACGATCCATCAGCATTAATGCTGCTTATTCCCTTATGATCCATCAGCATTAATACCCCCATTCCCTTACCATCCATTTGCATTAATGCTGTGCACTCTCTCACCTTCCATCAGCATTAATGCTGCTCATTACCTCACAATCCATCAGCATTAATGCTACTCACTCCCTTCCCATCCATCAGCATTAATGCTGCTCACACCCTTACCATCCATCAGCATTAATGCTGCTCACTGCCTCACCATCCATCAGCATCAATGCTGCTCACTCCCTCACCATCCATCAGCATTAATGCTGCTCACTGCCTCACCATCCATCAGTATTAATGCTGCTCACTCCCTCACCATCCATCAGCATTAATGTTACTCACTCCTTTGCCATCCATCAGCATTAATGTTGCTCACTCCCTTACCGTATATCAGGTTTGGCATGGTGGCACAGTGGTTAGCACTGCTGCCTCACAGCGCCAGGGACGCAGGTCCAATTCCAGCCTTGGGTCACTGTCTGTGTGGAGTTTGCATATTCTCCCTGTATTTGCGTCCGTTTCCTCCGGGCTGGTCCTGTTTCCTCCCACAGTCTAAAGACGTGTGGGTTACCTTGATTGCTAAATTGCCCCTTAGTGTCAGGGGGTTATTAGGGCAAATAATATGGTTATGGAGATGGTGATCACAACCTCACCATCCATCAGCAGTAATGCTGCTCACTACGTTGCCATCCGTCATCATTAATGCTGGTCATTCCCTTACCATCCATCAGCATTAATACTGCTCACTCCCTTATCATCCACCAGCATTAAGTCTGCTCACTCTCTCACCATCCATCAGTATTAATGCTGCTCACTCCCTTAACATCCATCAGTTTTAATGCTGCTCACTCCCTGACCATCCATCAGCATTAATGCGGCTCACTCCCTCACCATCCATCAGCGTTAATGCTGCTCACTCCCTCACCATCCACCAGCATTAATGCGGCTCACTCCCTCACCATCCATCAGCGTTAATGCTGCTCACTCCCTCACCATCCATCAGCATTAATGCTGCTCACTCCCTCATCATCCACCAGCATTAATGCTGCTCACTCCCTCACCATCCATCAGCATTAATGCTGCTCACTCCCTGACCATCCATCAGCATTAATGCTGCTCACTCCCTGACCATCCACCAGCATTAATGCTGCTCACTCCCTGACCATCCACCAGCATTAATGCTGCTCACTCCCTGACCATCCACCAGCATTAATGCTGCTCACTCCCTCACCATCCATCAGCATTAATGCTGCTCACTCCTCACCATCCATCAGCATTAATGCTGCTTAATCCCTTACCATCCATCAGCATTAATGCTGCTCACTCCCTTACCATCCATCAGCATTAATGCTGCTCACTCCCTCACCATCCATCAGCATTAATGCTGCTCACTCCTCACCATCCATCAGCATTAATGCTGCTCAATCCCTTACCATCCATCAGCATTAATGCTGCTCAATCCCTTACCATCCATCAGTATTAATCAAAGAATCATAGAAACCCTGAAGTACAGAAAGAGGCAATTTGGCCCATCGAGTCTGCACCGACCACAATCCCACCCAGGCCCTACCCCCATATCCCTACATATTTACCCACTAATTCCTCGAAACTGCACATCTCAGGACACTAAGGGGCAACTTTAACATGGCCAATCAACCTAACCTGCACATCTTTGGACTATGGGAGGAAACCGGAGCACCCGGAGGAAACCCACGCAGACATGAGGAGAATGTGCAAACTCCACACAGACAGTGACCCAAGCCGGGAATCGAACCCAGGTCGCTGGAGCTGTGAAGCAGCAGTGCTAACCACTGTGCTACCGTGCCACCCACTCTCTTACCATCCATCAGCATTAGTGCAGCCCACACCCTTCCCTTCCACCAGCATTAATGCTGCTCACTCCCTTCCCTTCCACCAGCATTAATGCTGCTCATGCTCTCACCATCCATCTGCGTTAATGCTGCTCACTCCCTTACCATCCATCAGCATTAATGACGCTCACTACCTCACCATGCATCAGCATTAATGCTGCTCACTCCCTCACCATCCATCAGCATTAATGCTGCTCACTCTCTCACCATCCATCAGCATTAATGCTGCTCACTCTCTCACCATCCATCAGCATTAATGCTGCTCACTCTCTCACCATCCATCAGCATTAATGCTGCTCACTCTCTCACCATCCATCAGCATTAATGCTGCTCACTCTCTCACCTTCCATCAGCATTAATGCTGCTCATTACCTCACAATCCATCAGCATTAATGCTGCTCACTCTCTCACCATCCATCAGCATTAATGCTGCTCACTGCCTCACCATCCATCAGCATTAATGCTGCTCACTGCCTCACCATCCATCAGCATCAATGCTGCTCATTCCCTCACCATGCATCAGTTTTACTGCTGCTCACTTCCTCACCATCCATCAGCATTAATGCTACTCACTCCCTCACCATCAATCAGCATTCATGCTACTCACATCCTTGCCATCCACCAGCATTAATGCTGCTCACTCCCTCACCATCCATCAGCATTAACGCTACTCACTACGTTCCCATCCATCAGCATTAATGCTCCCCACTCCATCACCATCCATCAGCATTAATGCTGCTCACTCCCTTACCATCCATCAGCATTAATGCTGCTCATTGCCTCACCATCCACCAGCATTAATGCTGGTCACTCCCTCATCATCCATCATCATTAAGGCTCTCATTCCCTCACCATCCATCAGCATTAATGCTCCGCAGTCCCTTAACTATCCATCAGCATTAATGCTCCGCAGTCCCTTAACCATCCATCAGCATTAAGGCTGCTCACTCCCTCACCATCCATCAGCATTTATGTTGCTCACTCCCTTACCGTATATCAGGTGTGGCACAGTGGCACAGTGGTTAGCACTGCTGCCTCACAGCGCCAGGGTCCCAGGTTCGATTCCAGCCTTGGGTCACTGTCTGTGTGGAGTTTGCATGTTCTCCCTGTATTTGCGTGGGTTTCCTCTGGCTGCTCTGGTTTCCTCCCACAGTCTAAAGACGTGTGGGTTACCTTGATTGCTAAATTGCCCCTTAGTGTCAGGGGGTTATTAGGGCAAATAATATGGTTATGGGGATGGGGCCTGGGTGGGATTTTAGTCACTGCAGACTTGATGGGTCGAAGGCTCTCCTTCTGCATTGTAGGGATTCTATGGATCAGCATTCATGCTGCTCACTCCCTTACTATCCACCAGCATTAATGCTGCTCACTCCTTCCCCATCCATCAGCATTAATGCTGCTCACTCCCTTACCATCCATCAGCATTCATGCTGCTCACTCCCTCACCATCCACCAGCATTAATGCTGCTCACTCCCTTACCATCCACCAGCATTAATGCTGCTCACTCCCTCACCATCCATCAGCATTAATGCTGCTCATTCCCTTCCCATACATCAGCATTAATGCTGCTCACTCCCTTACCATCCATCAGCATTGATGCTCCCCACTCTTTACATTCTTTATGGGGCTTAATGCTCCTCAAGTCATTTATCATACATGGAGATTAATACTCTTCTGTCCATTTATCATCTATGGGGTTTAGTGCCCCTCATTCCATTTATGATCTGTGGGGATTAATGCTCCTTATTTGCATTTATGATCCATGAGGATTAATGCACTTCATCCTTTTATCATCAATGGAGTTTAATCCTCCTTACTGCATTCATCATTTGTGGAGATTAATTATGCTCTCTTTCCAATCACCTGGATAGTATTATGTCTCTTAGTATAATGGTTGGATATCTCACAGATGTGGGATAATGAGAACACTTGCAGATAATTATTTTCCACGGGTCAGCAACTGTTTTCTTTCTGTTTTTCATTTATCAAGCTCACCAAGAGACATTGCTATGTAATGATTAGGTCAACAACAAAGTTCATTAAATATATTGGCGTAATTCAATTGTTGATTAAGTTTTTGCACCAACACTTACAGTCCTCTAAGTAACTGGAACATTCCCAGTGTTAAACATCTGTGAATTCTTTCAGCAGTGATTAACAGTTATTTGTTAGGACAGAACATGAGTATTGCTGAAAAAACATTTGTCAATGCTTTCCATCTTGCATTCGTCAGGAGAGTTTTTCAAGAGTACCAATCTCAGGAAAGCCACAAATTTTTATTGGATGAGATTAGAGTGCTGATTGGCAAGTGGACTCTAATTGGTAAGGCATTGCCATAGTGATGGTGACTGACAGTTTATTGCCGTTCATTGTCTGAGATTTAAACTAGGTGTTTGATTCTGATTGGTCAAAGCATTACCCTGAGGAATAAACCGGTGATTAGTTGTCACTTATTTTGTTTAGCTGAAACATGCGCAATGTGTGTATGTGATCTTTCTGTCTGCAAAGAACAGGCTCCTGTGTATTAATATATTAAGTTTCCAGTAACATACTGTGAACTTTACTGACAATTTTAAACCAGTTGTCAGCATAATTCTTAGCACACTGAAGATTATTTAGCAAATGTTATCCAATCACGGAATCCCATCTATTGTGACACTGTGGGCCTGATTTTACCAAAACTTCGCGCCCGAAAACGGGTGTGAAATCACGGTAAAGTTGAGCGTCGGGCCTATACCGCGATCTGCACCCGAATCCGAGCAGATCGCAGCTTTACCGACACCCGATTCGACATAATGAACCGCACGCCCAACTCTACCGCCAAATCCCACTTTACCGTCTTCTGGCCTGATCCGCGTCCACACTGTTACCGACCTGCAAAATAAAAGTCTGAAGTCGCCGCTGCAGCCTCCAAAGAGCGGGGTCAGAGACTGCAACGACTCTCTGACCCAGGTCATCCTCTGGTCGGGGCAGGAGGGGGTGGGAGGAGGAGAGGGGGTGTGACGAGGAGAGGGGGTGTGACGTCTCATCCCCTGGGGGGTGGGGAGGGTGGAGGGCGGGTGGGAGGGGAGGGCGTGTGATGACTCATCCCCTGGGGGTGGGGGGGGTGGAGAGGAGGTGTGACGTCTCATCCTCTTGGTGGGGATGGGAGGGGAGGGGGTGTGACCGATCATCCCCTGGGGAGGGTGGGAGGGGAGGGGGTGTGACCGATCATCCCCTGGTTGGGGCGGGGGGGGGGTGGGGTGGGAGGGGAGGGGGGTGATGTCTCATCCCCTGGGGGGGGGGTGGAGAGGGGGGGTGACGTCTCATCCTCTGGGGGGGGGGGGCGTGGGAGGGGAGGGGGTGTGACCGATCATCCCCTGGTTGCGGGGGCGGGGTGGGGGGTGGTGTGACCGATCATCCCCGGGTGGGGGGGGGGTCTCATCCTCTGGTCGGGGGGGTTTCCGCTGCCTGTCTGCGGCCGATCCCTCCTGCATCTATCACTGGTTCACTACCAGCCACAGATAACTCTTCCCTGCAGGTGCGAGAGAGCAGGAGAGGTGGCTGTGGCCAGGAGGGATCGGCCGCAGACAGGCAGCGGAACCCCCCAACCAGAGGATGAGACGTCACACTCTCTCTCCACACCTCCCCCCCAGGGGATGATTGGCCACACCCACTCCCAGACCAGAGGATGATCGTCAGAGAGCCGCTCTCTCCGCTTTCTGCTTTTTTCTTCGAGCCCGGGTGTGGTCAGATTTTTTTTGAACTGCTCATGTGCAGTTCAGAGCTCCGATCGGTCCGCCAGTGCTAAGCCCCGGCCACAGCGCGGATCGGGCCGGAGCCGGCAAAACGCGTATGGGCGTGCTGCAAAGAGGATTCCAGGCGCGGATCTATTTGACACCCAGATCCGGCACTTAGACTCAAAATGGTAAAATTCCCCCCTGTGTTTTGAGTTTTGCGAGCACATGCTGGTTGAATACAGTCTGTACCTTGCCCATTGCAAACAGCGGCTGGGACATGCTGTATGATGTGATCCATCAGTCTTTGGGACATACAGCCCACACACCACATTATTCATTTGTATTTTGACTTGATTGCAGCATCCTGTTAGTGGTGAATAACACTCATGCTGCCACCACATCGTAGCAGTGTGAAAGATGTTATAATCCAGGTCAGAAACTCCAAGGTGTTTTATGGAGTCATCCTTGACCATAACCTTTGAAGTTTGGCATTGGTAAGCATAAGGTGTTTCACCCCGGGTATGATTCAAATGACCCACTAGGGAGTTTTTATTAAACAAAGCATATTTAAGAATAAAGTTAACACATAGAAAGAAAATTAGCAATAACATTTACCAATTACAAACAATAAAAAAACAATCATGATCTTGTATATACCTTAACAGCTAAATGTACTGTTCTAACACAACAGACATACTTATAAACATACACCCTGGTTTCGTTTAGCACAGAAAATAAATATGCTCACATGATCTTGCAGCTTTGCAACACCTGCTGTGGCCTAGTCCTTTGGATGGATAACTGAAACTCTGTGTCCTCATCCTGGAGCTCTCAGCACCCCTCAAGGTAGAGATAGAGCCACGGCTGGCTTCTAGCCAGCAAGCTATTACAAGAGACAGAGGCGCTCCTTTACTCTAGTTACCAGCTAACCAGCTACCAAGAGCTAAAATTCCAATACCGGAGAGAGACAAGAAATACTGTTTGCAGCCTGAAGTCCGAACAGCTTCTGACCAGTCAAACTGAAAGTGAATCCTTGGATTCCTCTGTGAAGAAACCACCTGAACTTGACCTGTCAATCAGTCTTCCTCCAACAATTCAAAAGGGTCATAAAACTCATAAAACTCCAGGACGTTGCATTAGGACCAAATTAAAAATAAACAAATAAGTTATGTTCCTTCAACAGACATTCATAGAATTCATAGAAACCCTACAGTGCAGAAGGAGGCCATTCGGCCCATCGAGTCTGCACCGACCACAATCCCACCCAGGCCCTACCCCCACATATTTACCCGCTAACCTACACATCCCAGGACTCTAAGGGGCAGTTTTTTTTTTAAACCTGGCCAATCAACCTAACCCGCACATCTTTGGACTGTGGGAGGAAACCGGAGCACCCGGAGGAAACCCACGCAGACATGAGGAGAATGTGCAAACTCCACACAGACAGTGACCCGAGCCCGGAATCGAACCCGGGACCCTGGAGCTGTGAAGCAGCAGTGCTAGCTACTGTGTTACCGTGCCGCCCAATGATACAAAATCAATGATACAAAATCAATGATACAAAAAAACAGGCCTGCAAAAAAAAAGCAGAGAAATAGGATTAAAATATATTCCTTAAAGGCACAGTAGCGTCACAAACAGCTAAGTTCACCTGTTGCTCAAGTGTTTGTGATACCTTACCCATCCTGAGTCATCTGAGATAGTCTGGACATTTTTCAGGGCCGGAAATGATGGCTTTAGGCCCATTCATGAGTTTGCCTAGTGCACAACGTGAAACTGTCTGAACAGGGTAACCTTGATGTGCCCTTTTCCAGTATCAAGTCTGCACAATGAGCTAATGACTTGAACCCTATTGACCAGGTTGCCAATAAGACCAATGTTATAGTGCATGGAACTGTAAGAATCCCAATGCTTGTCTTGACCATGTATTGGGCGGCACGGTGGCACAGTGGTTAGCACTGCTGTCACAGCGCCAGGGACCTGGGTTCAATTCTGGCCCCGGATCACTGTCTGTGTGGAGTTTGCATGTTCTCCCCATGTCTGCATGGGTTTCCTTCAGTGCTCTGGTTTCCTCCCACAGTCCAAAGATGTTTGGGTTAGGTTGATTGGCCATGCTAAATTGACCGTAGTGTCGGGGGGGTTAGCAGGGTAAATATGTGGCATTGTGGGAATAGGGCCTGAGTGGGATTGTGGTCACTGCAGACTCGATGGGCCGAATGGCCTCCTTCTGAACTGTAGGGATTCTATGACTACTGAAGTTAGCCTTATAGTAAACCATGGTAGAGAAGCCCCTGGCAGATTTCTGTAATGTCTGAACTATGTTGGGTGTTGTGGGTTTTAACAAAAAGAAAATAACATGATTTGCACACGTGGATTCAAAGTAGCAAAACAGATATATATCAGGAGATGTTCTCTGCACAGTGTACAGACAGAAAGTATAAAAACAGTCTGTGCTAACACCCTAATGACATCTTCATTAAATCATGTGATCAACTCTTAAAGCAAAAATGCACCCATTTAAATATAGAAACAGCCATCTCCCTTTATTTCTGTGGTCATGACAACAGATTACAACATGTTATACAGAGGATCAATAATACTGTAAACACAATACAATGCATCATTAATCATTATACACTGTCAATAAGGAAGCCACTCAAGAGGAAATCTATTCATTTTTAGTTGGATATAATGTTCTGCAATTTGGCTTCCTTTGACCCGAGAAGAATCCTTTGGAGCTTCAGTAGACACTTCTTTTGGAACTAATTCTGCATCATTCTCACCTGATATAGATTTTCTTATCAATTACTCCTGCCTTTCATTAGCTTTAAATCAATCATCTTCAATATACATAAATCAACAATAATACCTTTAAATATATTTTAGCCAATCACATCTTACCCTCTGGCATAATTGTATTTCATTTGTGTATTAAATCCAGATGTATCTTTCCATTTTGGCTAACTCACCATCCGATATCCCTTAGTAACCAGATGCTCACCAACAAAGTTCAAAGTGAACATTCCCATAAGTTCCCCTACAGGTCACTGTCGAACCAGATTAACACATCATTCCACATCTGGGCATGCATCCATTTTATCTGGACAATGAACAAATCCTATTCATGAAGTTAGATTAAGTGTTCTGAATGTTCTTACCGTGAGAAACTCTGCTGATTAAAATAGCCACATTTCCAAGGTTTCAGTATTCCCTTAGAAAATGACTTTGTCTTGATGTCCTTTACCATGATGCTTTGGAGCAATCTGCCTTTGGCAAAAGACAATGATTCTTAAAAAGACATTAATACATTCAAAGTATTAGCATATGTGTTTTTAAATAATAACCACTTGTTTAAATCTCTTACTGCATTTCATATGTGTGTAACTGCTTTCATGTTAGTTGATAGGTCTGTTTTAAAGTCATTTAACTCAATGCTGGTAGTTCTGTCAGTGCCTTAATGTCTAATAGTTTAAAAACCTTTCCTACCTATTCGGATTTTTTCCTCTTACAGTTGTCCACTTAACTTTGGAATCACCCAGAACCTATATGATCCACCCTACACTGATAAGACATTCAGTTGGAGCTCTTCATCATATTTCTGGACATCTTCTTCACAATCAAAATTCATTTCTTCCATGTCGTAAATTATTTTTGTATAATGCAACATATTGTTCTTCTTGAATGTTCCCAGATTCTTTTTCTGAATATTCTTCTCAGGGGAAGATGGTCCAGTCCAACAAGCTTTTGCAATGTGACCCATTTTGCCACAATGCTTGCTTTGACTATCCTTGCTCCAGCATTCACTTGCTGAATGGCCTATTTTAGCACATCAATGACACGCTTGTTGCTGTTTTGACTTCTTATGGGCAGTTTCCAACCTGTGGATCTTTATTCCTGCACCAAATTGTGAAGCTTCTTTAGCAGCCTGTTCCGTCAACATTGAGTTTTCTACAGCTGTCTTTAAATTCAAAGCATGTTCGAAAAGCAATCTTCTTTGGATAGCCTCATTTTGAAGACCACAAACTAGACAATCTTGAAGAGTACCTTCTAATGAGTCTCCAAACTCACAGTATTATGCCAATCTTTTTAACCTTGCCACAAACTGAGCAATGCCTTCACCTTCCATTTGATTCCTTCAGTGGAATCTGAACCATTCCACGATGATCAGTGGCAGAGAGCAATGCTCTTCAAGGATTTTTCTCAAGTCATCATAAGTTTTGTTTCCTGACTTTGCTAGATGAACCAAGCTTCGAAGCAAATTAAAGGTTTTACATCCTATAGTACTGAGAAAAAACTGGTATGAACAATTAATTTTCAATTTTATTTGCTTGTGCAAAACACTGAAAATGCTCTGCATGGAATTCCATGATCCATTTTCTTCACTGAAAGACCACATGGATTCTAATTGAACTGCCATTTGTCTTGCAGGCTCTAGCGACTCAAGATTTCTCAGTATATATATATTTATTTACTGTCGTCCCAGTACTCTCCTTTTTAATCTGGAGTCCATTGATTGGAATGTATTCTTTCTTTTCAAATGGCCCCAGCTGCACAAATAAGCCAGATACCTCTCCCTTCTTTTATTGGGAAAAAAAACCCTCTTTTAAAATAACATAGAGAGTTTTTTTTCTTACTTGTCTTCTTGGCAGTTCAATCTTTAATCCTGTTGTTGCGTCTCCCCAGCCTTCTAATATTTGAAGCGTGAGGATCCACAATACTTTCCTTTTCTCTACTTAGGATCTGTAGGAGATTTTCAAAGATCTATGTATTAATGCTGGCTTTCATGTGAGAGATTTCTCTTATTAATTACACTTCAACAAATACAAAGAACTCACGGAGACAGTAATTCTGGCTGAAGATGTACATTATTTGCCCAGGCCTGGTCCACGCATGCAGAACAATTTGAGGAAGCCCAAGTTGTTCTAAATTGCATTGTTATCAGTAACACAAATATACATTTTCAAAAATCATTTGCCCGCTTACTTTGCTCATCCTAGCCGGAGTGAGTCAATCATTTTAGTACAAATCATTTACCTTGGCCAATGACATTCTACTCTCTGGTAGCATGAGATTATATAGGTCCGTAGAGTCCAAAAGTTCTTGCCCACTGTCTCCTAGCAACCTCAACACGTAAGTCCATAAAGTTCAAAAGTTCTTTCCCACTGTCTCCTAGCAACCTCAACACATACGTCCGTAGAGTTCAAAAGGTTCTTTTTCCACTGTCTACTTTAACAACCACTTATCGGGAAAATTGAATTATTCTATTCATTGTACTGTCTGAAAGCTAGTGCTTTTTAAAGCTGATAAGATAGTTTCTCAGTAGCTTATTGTTTTCAAGGAATGTGTTGCTTCTTGCTCAGCTGTATCCTATTGTGTCCTCGAGTGTCGTTAGCCAAGGTACGCCTTTAATTCAGAATACAATATGCTTTTCAAAAAATGAATGTTTAAATTCTCTAACAGTGGTTATATGTGTTTCTATGCAAACTGTGCCTTTGTAATTCAAGTTACTTGTACCTTTTTCTATACTATATTGACTCTAATTTAGTTTATCTTAATCTATTAGTCTTTTTAGTCCCAAGTTATCCTAACCCCCTCCAACAGGATCTTTTTCAATGTTCTCGATGAAACTGTGTTAGGGATTGTGGGTTTTAACAAAAAGAAAAGAATGTGGTTTGCACACATGGATTCAAAGTAACAACAGATTTAATCTAGGAGGTGTTCTCTGCACAGAGTGCAAACAGCTTGTGGCAACACCCTAATGACATCACCATCAAATCATGTAATGAGCTTTTAAAGCAAAACCATCCATTAAAATATATAACAATTTCTCAACTAATATATCAAGGAAAGGGAGTTCATTTGGCAGCTCCATTTCAAAGGTGAATTTGAGCACAGGGTGGAGTCCATCAGGACATGTCAAGAAATTATTACATGTAGCTACAGGTTTAAAAATAGCAAATATATCATCCACATATTGGAAATACACAAGAGTAGGAGGTTAGATGTCATTCCATCAAAGGCACGCTTCTCATGGAAACCACAAAGATGTTGGCAAGAACTGGGCCCCAAGGGGTCATACATGGTGTTCTTAAAACTGAACTCAATTTCACTAGTTGTTGAGTCCATAAATGCAATGAATACTTATTCATAGAATAGTGGTGAGTTTAGATCACTATTGCATATTGCTGCAGTGCAAATATCTATGGCTTCCTTGAGTGATGCATTGATGGATGGGCTAGCAATGTCAAATGAACACATGGACATGGCATTGCTATCAATATGCAAGTTCTGTATGGTCTTCACAAAGATGAAGGAATCCTTCACCATGTATGTGGAAAACTTGCTCAAAACTGGTTGTAGAAATGCAGCCAGCCATTTAACCAATTCATGTTGTACAGAACCAGTCATTGATAACATAGGGCACAAAGGGACATCATGTTTGTGCGTCTTGGGCAGCCCATACGTATGTGAACACAACGATCTGTGAGGACAAATCCTGTCATATCACCTGTCATATATTTCTCTTGATGAGTGCAAGAAAAGCTTTGAGAAAATGTATGTTTTTTCAGCAACACTCAGCAAATATTATTCAACCTCCATCAAAAAAAGTACATTTTTCAGGTTAGAATTTTTCATAATTCAACTGAATACAACGCAAAACTTTTACCCGCCCACATCATATTTCCTGAATATGTGGTGCTAACATCATTTAAGCTGAGAGATCTGTTCCTATGCTGTAGATACAAAATCTAGAGCATAGAGACTGGAGGCAGGGACCACCTCATCCATGCCAGTGTTTGTACTCCGCAAGGACCACCTCTCACTCTAATTTCAATTCCCGACCTGCTTCCAAACTCCTCTATTCTCTCTCCCTCATATATGCATCAGACTTGCTTTCAATGCAGCAAAGCCATCTGCTTTAATGTGACAGCATGTCCCACGTTCTCACCTTAAAATTCTTTATTTTATCTGTTAATATCTGCCTCATGGCCTCCAATTTGGACTTATATAAAAACATTCAAAAGTAATCCTTATGAAATAATCTTTTGCATCAGTCTGCATACCAGGTGGGCCTGATCTCAACTGACATGATACGTATATAAATCTAAAATCAGCTCTTAATCTCTGCCATCATGCTTGACAAACCAGACAACGGCCAGAATTCTCTGGTCTTGCACTTCCCACTACTGCTACCAGTGAGAAAGGAGAATTTGGTGCTCGGCCAAATCTCCGTTCGCTGAAGCGGGACTGGAGAATCTGAGCCACAGACGAGGTTGGAGAATTCCAGCCAACGTGCTTTTTAGAAGGCGGATCTGCTGAATGAGAAAAAGCAATCACCTCGGACATGACACTACAATGGTTAGCACTACTGTCTCAGAGCGCCAGGGACCTGGGTTCGATACCAGCCTTGGGTGACTGTCTGTGTGGAGTTTTCACATTATCCCCATGTCTGAGTGGGTTTCCACCGGATGCTCCACTTTTCTCCCACAGTCCTAAAATGCAGATTAGGTGAATTGGCCATGCTAAATGCCCCTTAGTGTCCCAAGATGTGTAGGTTAGGGGGATTAGCCATGGTGAATGTGCAGGGCTGCAGGGATAGGTGGGCCTGGGTAAAATGGCCCCAACTGGGTAAGATGCTCTTTCAGAGAGTCAGTGCAGACTCGGTGGGCCAAATGGCCTCCTTCTGCACTGTAGGGATTTTATGGTTCTATGGAAGACTATTGGAGAAGATTAAATGGGATGGAATTAGGGAGAATGAGGAGAAAAATAAAGCTTATTAGAATTGCAGAGACAGAGTAGTCAATATTGGTTTTTCAAAGTGGTTAGAAGTGAGTATCCGTGTCCCACAATGTTCTAGTCTGGGACAGATTCACTTCCCTGGCTGCATCAATGACTTGGATGGAGGGCTACAGGGCATGAATCAGAGTCATAGAAATTTTATAGACAAATGCAAGGAGCCCATTGTGTTTCCACGAGCTGACAAGTAGCCATCTAGCCAATTCTATATTGTTCCATAGCCTTGTAGGTTATGGCACTTCAAGTGCATATCACTTTTGAAATGTTGTGAGAATTTCTGCCTCTACCACCCTTTCAAACAGTGAGTTTCAGATCATATCACCCTTTAGGTGAACATATTTCCTCCTGATTCCCCTCTAAATCTCCTACTTTCTATAAATCTATGCCTCCTGGTTAAGAATGCCTCAGCCAAGGGGAACGAGGCCTGGATTGAGGCCTATTTTCTTTACTCTGTTCACACCCCTCATCTTTCTATACACTTCAATTCTGTCTCCCCTCTATGCTTCAAAGAAGACAATCCCAGCCTATCCAATCTTTCTTCAGATCTAGTATTTTCTAGTCCAGATAATATCCTTGCAAGTATCCACTGTCCCTTTCCTAGTGCAATTATGTATTTTCTATGGTGCGGTGAGCAGACTCCAGCTGTGGACTAAGTAGTGTTTTAGCCAATTCCAGCACAACCTCCCAGCTGTTATATTCCATGCTGCACCCAATGAAGACAAATATCACATACGTCTTCTTAACAATTTCATCTACCTATCCAGCCACTTTCAGGAATCAGTCTAAGATCCCTTTGTTCTTCTGCAATTCTTACTATTTATTGTGTATTCCTTTGCCCAGTTTGAATTCCCCAAATGCATTACCTCACACTTCTCTGGATTGAACTCCAATTGCCACTGTTCTATCCAATCCATTGATATCTTCCTACAGTTTACATATTTCTTCTTCATTGTCAACCGCACATCCAATTTTTGTATCACCCACAACCTTCTTAATCCTACTCCAATATTCAAATCCAAATTCCTGATGTACACCACAAAAAGGAGTCCCACTGGAAAGAGCCTTCCAGTCACAACAATACCCACTGATCATTGGTCTCCTGACCTTGAGCCAATTTTGGATCAATTTGCCACTTTACCTTGGATCCCATAGGCTTTCACTTCCTTGACCAAAATGTCATGTGGGACCTTATCAAAAGCTTGCTAAGATCCATATGGACTACATCAAATTCACTGTTCTCATCAAACTCCTCATAAAATGTAATACTGTTTGTCAGACATGACATTCCTTTCATTAATCCATGCTGCCTGCCTTTGGTTAACCCATGTCTTTCCATGTGAAGATTTATCCGAACTCTCAGAATTTTTTCAATTATTCCCCCAGTTAGGCTGACTCACTCTACCCTTTCTTCCTTTTGAAACATTTGAAAAACATCTCCTGGGTCTCCAGCAGCAAGCCTGTAGTCAGAGAGGGTTGGAAAATGATAGTCAGAGCCTCTGCTTTTCCTTCTCTAGCTTCATTTAACAATCTAGGATGCATTTTGCCTGGGCCTGGTGATTTATCCATTTCTTAATACTTCTTGTCTCATTGTGTTAACTTCATCAAATATTTTAAGCTCCTCTTTCCTGATTGTAATGTTGGTATCATCACTGTCTTTTGTGAGTACAAGTGCAAGTATTCATCAAGACTCACACCAACATTCTTTACCCAAGCACAAATAACCTATTGGTTTCTAATCGCCTTTACTCATTCTTTAGATATCCTCTTGCTCTTTATGTATTTAGATAAAGTATCTGTGTTTTCCTTGATTTCATTTGTCAATATTTTTCATGCCCTCTTTTTCCCTAATTTCCTTTTTCCCATCCCTCCATTTTTTATAGCCCTCTAGTTTTCTGAAATATTGATCCCTTGGTATCTGTTAATGGTTTCTTTTTTTTTATCTTCTTCTTGGTATCAACCTTTTTCTTTAAGGGAACATACTTGCTCTGAACCCTCTCTATCTCTTCCTTGAATTCCTCCCACTGACTGGACACTGATTTAGCTTCAAGTAGCTGTTCCCAGTCTACTTTAACTAAGTCACTTGTCAGCTCAGCAAAATTAGCTTTTCCCCAATCGAAGACAAAGGGGGAAATTCTCCCAGCCTGCTGTACTGCTATAGCAATGCAGCGGGTCAGGAGACATCAGTGGAGGCCATTTAGTGGGCTCCCCACTGGGCACCACGGCCTCCACGTGTCTCCCAGGCCAGAACTTCTGGCATCATTAACTCTGCACCAGAAATTAGCAGGGAGCTGGTTTCCATATTTAAACTCCAATTTCCTGACTGAAGTCTCTGGGCCCACTTTGCCTAATCCACCCCTCCTCCCTGCCAGGAGTGGTTCACACCAGCGGGGTTTATAACAGCTCCCCACTAACGAGGAGCTGGCGGCCCAACCCTACTGGAGTGAGGGAGGCCATTGAGGTCTGCAGGAGGCTGGGGGGTGGGGGGGGGGGGGGGGGGGGTAAGGGGGTGCCCCCTGGGCATTGCCAGCTTGGTATTGTCAGCCTGGCCCTCTTGCGCTGCTCAAGGGACAAAGTGACAATGCCCAAGGGACTTCTTAGTACTGCCCACTGGGCATTGGGCTGTACCAAGGAGCAAGGCCAGATGGGGTCAGGGCCTATTAAAGAGGTGGGACCTGTGGGGGGATGGGGCCTGCTGCCACTCTACAGTTGGGATCAATGGCAGTGGGAGTGAAGGGGCTGATCAGGGCTGGCCATCGGGGCTGGCAGGGGTCGGAGGGGACATCGGGGCTGGCCTGGAGGCATCCAGGAGGCCAGCGATTGGGGGGTGAGGGTTGGAGAAGCAGTACGCAGCATCATAGGGCTGGCCTGCAATCGGGCTGGTCCCGAGATCGGGGCTACTGTGCATGCGTTGATCTCCACTATGAAAGATCAGCGCATGCGCAGTGGCCCGCTCATTGCTATGCTGCTGCCATCTTGTTATAGTTCAAGTCAGAAACTCCAAAGTGTTTTATGAAGCCTGCCTGAACCATAAGTTTTGCACCTTGAATTTGACTGGGATAAGCATGACATGTGTCACTTCAGGTATGGTTCAAATGACCACTAGGGAGCTTTTATCAAACAAAGTTTAATTAAGAATATAGTTAGCAAGTATAGCAAGAAAATTAGCAAGAACCTTTATCACTTACAAACAAAAACAAAACAACCACAATAATGCATAACCCTATAACCCTTAACAAATATATCTAAGATGTTCCAATCAAAACCAATCCCCGAAACAACCCTTTAAACAGGTTCAACACAGCAAAGTTCATGTGATACTGGAATTGAGTCCTTTGGATGAATTCTGCAATTCTCTTGATAGACTCAGAACAGTTTGCAGTCAGAACAGCTTCCCAGAGCCCCAGGAAAAGACACTGATCAAGCCACCAACAGCAGATTCTCCTTTTCAGAAAGGCAAGACCTTGTTTTCAGATAACCAGCAGAATTTCCAAATAAAGCAGAGAGAGAGAGAAAAACACTTCTTTTCAGCTTGCTGTCCCTTCTAAAACCTAACTTGCAGCTCAGAACTGAAAATAAAAGAGCTCCTGTCACCTGACTTGCCAACCAGTTTTCCTTCTTACAATGATGGGTCATTAAACTAATCTCAGAAAGTACCTGAGGACTCCATTTAAGCCACTTAAGGAGCAATGAAAGGACATCTGGTAGACAGCTTGGCAGAATTAAGAAACATTGACGCTCTGAGAGCTCCAGAGATCATGATTTTAGAAAAATCTTTCTGAAAGACACACTAATGTCACACTCTCCAGCGGGAATATGCCCCACCCTCAGATTTTCAACATGAATCTCCCCGAGGCACTCAGTGCGGGAGATTCATTTCCAAAATCCAGCGAAAAAAAAGTAGGCGTTACTCTCATTTTTACGTGAGTTCGGCACTTTGAATTGTTTTGGGAGAATCCCCCCCAAAGTTTAATGGTGCTTCAATGCGTGATCTCTGTAGAACCACAGTCACGGTACTGACTATGGCTTTACATCATGCTGTAGGAACAATGAAAAAATGAAGCAGAGTAGAGCACAGGTTCAGTATGAAGGAGGAAATTTTCCAGAAAACCATATTTGTATCATCAAACATATTTACATATTGGACTAATTGGCACCACTCATAACGGGCCAACAATGCAGAGGGGCACCCCCGGATGGATATTCGATCGGGTCCCCCCCTGCACAGCTGAGAGACTCACGAATTTCAGAAACTACGGAAGATCCCTAATCTGCCTAGCAACAGCGCGCAGTTGCATTTTAAACTGGCCAAGGACGATCAAGATCCCTATGAAACGAGACATAGAGTGGGTTATCAAAACCAAGCTATCACTGAAATATTACCAATTCGGCCAAGGCAGACATAAAAATCTGATAAACTAAGAGATAAGGATAAAAGGTTAAGAATGAAATACCCCAGACACCCAACAGGACAGGATGACATTAACACTCAATCTCACAAGCAGGAAACACAGACACGGAACAATAGGATCAATTTAAATAAGAGGACACATAGAGATGGTAATGGGAAACGCATTTAGACACCGGGGCAGGACCAAGTAATCCCATTAACACGAACACACACCATACAAATGCTAATCCATGAAACTTCCTAGGGACTTTTGAAACTGACAGACCACTTTATACATTGTGTAAAAAAAGGCATAATCAAATGTTCCCGCGCGAATTTTGGATCCCTATAAAGATCCAGAGCTGATGTGATTTAATTGAGGTCAACGTGGCCAAGCCACTGTTTCTGAGCTGGCTACGGGGGTCTCCCTGGGATCCCAGTAATTGTACAATAAAGACACGCTTTGAACCTTGATTTGCGACTCAACTTCTATTCTGCACTGGTAAGGGATATTTCCCTACAACAAAATGGCGTAGTCACGGCAGGATTTGATATCTGACTTCTGACTGATGGCCACAGTTTGAAAGTCGGGATCAAATTTAAACGAATCTGATACAAATCCAGAGCAGTCAAAGGCGAGTGCAGGTCTCCGTTCAAAGTGAGGTACCTTTAAGGGTTAGGGTTTGTCTGTTTTAAGTATTGTTGTCTTGTAGAACTGTATAATCTTGCCTAAGTTTTTAAATTGAAACAGAAGTCCGCACTAAAGAGGTACAGGTCAGAACGACCGCGTGGAAGAAGGTAAGTAACTTTTAACTTTAATAGGAGTAAAGGACCAGAGGTAAAGATAACAGGTTTTGGGCTATTTGATAACAGGAATTAAGACTAATATAAAGATAAGTACCGCATGCAGAACTAATTGGTGTAACTAACCCAGGATTGTAAATGAAACCGCTGTCTGTGCCAAGGCAATAGGACAAGGGAGTGCTTGACTCAAGGTGCCCTACCCTAAACTGGACGTTAAGAGGAGAAATCTCCCACGCTAAGGTTGGGTTTTGAAGCGGGCGCTAAGAGGCACAGGCACTCAGGGTGCAAGGCACGGACAGTGTAAATCGGGTAACAACACTGACTCTGAAGGGATGAACAACCTCAGAGTCGATACAGTTACTAACTATAACAGGGGCTTTGATAACAGAATACATGTGTGTAAGTGTTGAGGAAAAGGGGACCCGATCCATCCTGACCAAGAGACACGACGACGGAGGATCCATTAGGGACCCGGGCGGAGTTTGATAACCTTGTTCGTCTGTAGGGAACACCACAGCCCATAGCAGGATACCCGGTTTTGGGGTAACGGATCAACCCTGCTAGTGGGGGTGGTGGCCGAGCGGGAGGCGTTGTACTTAGAGGGGCTGGGAACAGGGGCGGACAAACCCACTAAACAACCAGCACACATCCCAATAAGACAACACAAAATAGTCCAAGCGTGAGGTGTCAGGAATAGTTGGGGGAGCCCAGGGGAAAGAGACCCACTGGAACCTCACTACGAGGCCCTACAGCAATACAGACGGTGCTGGGGCAGTATCAGTGACAGGAGATAAGGGAGAGAGTTGAGGCACTTTTACTGTAGCAGCCAGCATACGGGGGTTGCAGGACTGCTAGACAGAAAAATGGCAGACCACGTTGTTAAGGGAGAAACTGCAGTAGCTCTCATTTTGAAGTATCTGTTAGCCAGAGAAGCGATTGTTGCAAAGATGAAACGGAACGGGTGGAACGCATCACAAACTTTAGAAGATCAAAGAAAGTGGGTAGACGGAGTTAAACGGGACAAAACAAAAGTAATGGGAGTAATATTAGTGACCCAGTTAGCTGGACTAATTGAGGAAGTAAATGCCTCAATGGAGGAGAGACACAAAGAGACAGAACAAATTAAAGTATTACAGGAGAGAGTGAGGGAATTAGAACACAGAAGACACACTGCGGAGATAACGCAGAGATCAGAGGAAACGGACCCTCGGCGCCCATACGAGTCAGTGCAGAAACATACAGCCACTCCAGCATCAGAAGAAAACGTAGAAAATTATAATCTAGCGCCAGTCACGAGAGGAGGGACGTTAGCACAACCAAAGGCAACCTATAAGCCTTTTACGCCAGGGGAAAGGCAGCAGATGGATAGGAGAGATCTTAGTTTTTGTATTTCAGTGTGTTTGTGAGATCTGGTAGCTTGTCGAATGTAGGTGGTTGTTGTTGTAATTAGATTGAGAGCAGGGAGCTCTTTGTTCCTGTGGAATGTTTGCTACAGGCAGTGGGTGCAGTGTATTGCACCTTGGTTTAGCCTCAGGGGGCTGGGAGAGTGTTAAAACTGTTAAAGGTTAAAGTGATAGGATTTCTTGAATTTACTTTTGCTTTGAGTTAATTACAGTTTGGAAGAAAGAAGAATAAAAGCGATTGTCTTAATCAATGTTCTGTATTCTCTTTGAATGTTTTACACTCATCCCAGTCTGAAATGATAAGTTTGAATGAAAAAGGATGTACTGTGGAATGACTTTTGGAAGCTTCCATGTGTGTGTGTGTGTGTTTAAACAAAGTGGTTGCGTGGATGCTTTGTTGTTGTTTGTTTTAACGTTAAGAAAGGATTTAAACCTTGGAAGGAAGCATGTGCTCTTTCCTTTGTCTTGAAGTAGAAATTATAAGAGTTAGTTGAGGGGTTAAGAGAAGAAACTAAGTTATTTTGTGGAAAGGTAGAAAAGCAGGAACAAAAGACTGAGGTCTATGAATTAGTTTAAAGTGTATCAAGTCAGTGAAATACAGTATTAATCGCAGAATATCGCGATTTGCGAACGTTAGATAGTTTAGTATTCTGAACTAGTTTAAAATTATGTACTGCCGTCGGAATTTCATGAGCCATCAAGGTTCAAGGTTTGCCAAATATAAAAGCACTGCAAAGCTTAAAACCTAGCCAGTTAAGAAACCAAAATGTTCCTAATCAAATAACTGGTATGTATTGTACCTGCTTTGATTTTGATTCGGCGCCTGTTACTTTTCCTAGAGTGCGGGGGTTTCGATCTGGAGCTCAGTTTAAAAATAGAAACGGCTTGAATTAAAAGGGTTTGGATATCACGGGTACGATGTGTAAAGTGGTATGATACAACTGCCGCTTGATTATTTTTATTATACAGTATAGCACTGCCATATAGACACAAGAATAACATCAAATCCTGAAAAGCCTTAACCAACTTTGTATGATATATTCATATACTATATTGGGCATTGATAAAGACATAATTATTTTGTGAAGTACTGTGGTGTAGCGCTTGCACGCAAACAAATGATCAAATTAGAGATAGTGTAAGAGTACTCATATAAAGATCGGAACTGTATGGCATGTGATTTTAATGGGGAAAGCGATGTCTTTTGATAAGACTACATACAAATGAATGGATGTATCCGACAATACATCCGAGACCTTAGCACCCAATTGAAGGGGATGCGCCGGTCCGTAATTTCTAATCAGGCACAGGTCGACGCAGAGGGGGACTCAGAAATATTACCAGAAGTCCCAAAAGCCGGGAGCCGGGTATTAACAAAAGTGCTTCCTGCAAAACCAGGATTTGCCCCAAGATGGCACGGACCTTACGAGGTCATTATTAGCGGAGATACCTGTGCCTGTATAGATATAAGGGGTATAAGGGGACAGGGGGTCTGGAAACACTGGACCCAATTAAAACTATATGAGGACAAATGAACTAAAAAAATACCGTTTTGCTCATTCAACTTCCACAGGAACCAGGACCAGATCTACTATCAAGACGTCGGAACCAACTACTTTTAATTTAATTGCCTGTTTATTTTCTGTATATACTGTAATTGTAAAATACTGTTGAAAAAAAAAAGAGCAATATGGGAACAGGGACATATCTGATAATAACCCTGACCATTGTAAATACACTCCAACATATGGGGGTTAGGGGAGCAGAACCACCAATCATGGAAGGAAACCTATTCCTGAAAACACACATCCAGATCTATGGGAATAGGACCGCTTGTTACCCCTCAGCGCGATCAGTAAACTCCCTATTCATCGCAACACCAGGGTGGCTCCCACAAGAGTTATTCACTATTGACACATCGGGGGCACCCTGCAAAGAACATATTGGGTACTTTAAGCAAGGGATACAAGGAAGGTGTGTAGAGCTCACTGAGCCGGGAATTCTAAGGGGGACGGGACCCCAACCGGAGGAGACACTTGGGAACTACCCACAATGTTTTAAGGGAGAGGGATGGGGGTGCGTGCATGCCTTTGTCCCTAAAAATGATTCGTGCGCTGAGGCACATTGTGCTCTCCAGGAGTGCCGGGTCCGGGAAGGACACTTCACTTGTGACTGCAAGCAACAAAAATGCATTGCAGTCACCGCGGGTAGGCAGCTTATGTGTGGCAAGTGCAACAGCACCCACGTAAGCTCAGCCTCAGGGACATATCCATTTGATTCTCACCAAGAGGTACAATCAAGTGGACAGTCCAGGGGGAGGGAAGGTTCCACAAGATGGGGCCATGCGGTCAAACGACCCCGGGGTAATGCATGTTATCGGGTTAAAGACGGGTACGTGTTTTTATTTAAAAATGTATATATGACGGCCACAGACAGGCCTCCAAGGTTCTTTTCCGTAGGGACAATAAGACCTCTCACGGTTCCATGCCCAAGTGAAGGGCATGTCCAGAAACGCATAGTGACCAGGGCCATCAGCGCAGAATTTTGCTCCGACTGGCAGGCCCCTGTCACACTAGGGTCTTCTTTAGGATATGGATTTCTGGGGACACTATCCCTGGGAGGCGCCGCAGGGGTGATCAGTGCCAGTAATAGGAACTTCTTCATATGTGGACTGACCATTTTAGGAAACAACACCCTACAAGCATTAGGCGCAATTGACCAAGAACTCGCAGAACTCAGACTATACACACAACAAACGAGATATGCGGTGGACTATCAGCTAGCCAGACAAGGGGGGGTATGCACCATCATCAAGGAAAAATGCATCACATACGTACACGACGAGACACTAAACATAACAGCAGCCATGTCCGGGATACAAAAGCAATTGGATAACTTTAAACAGGGGTTAACAGGGACTGATGGGTGGTTAGGATGGCTGTTTAACACAGTTTGGGGAGCATATATTATGAAGGGATTAATCCTAGTAGTAGCCATCCTGTTCACACTCTGCCTTGGCCTAACCTGTATTAAAGTGATATGTGCAAATATTACATCAAGAATGCTACCCACTGCCAGTATCCAGATGCAAGAACTTAACAACGACACAGAAGAAGAGGAACAACGGCAAGGACAACAGCTGTACAAATCACTGTTCCTCTGAAGGTCGTCCATGGGGGGTGAGCCATGAATGGCACCCCCTGGACGAGAGGAGGGACTGAAGGAGGAAATTTTCCAGAAAACCATATTTGTATCATCAAACATATTTACATATTGGACTAATTGGCACCACTCATAACGGGCCAACAATGCAGAGGGGCACCCCCGGATGGATATTCGATCGGGTCCCCCCCTGCACAGCTGAGAGACTCACGAATTTCAGAAACTACGGAAGATCCCTAATCTGCCTAGCAACAGCGCGCAGTTGCATTTTAAACTGGCCAAGGACGATCAAGATCCCTATGAAACGAGACATAGAGTGGGTTATCAAAACCAAGCTATCACTGAAATATTACCAATTCGGCCAAGGCAGACATAAAAATCTGATAAACTAAGAGATAAGGATAAAAGGTTAAGAATGAAATACCCCAGACACCCAACAGGACAGGATGACATTAACACTCAATCTCACAAGCAGGAAACACAGACACGGAACAATAGGATCAATTTAAATAAGAGGACACATAGAGATGGTAATGGGAAACGCATTTAGACACCGGGGCAGGACCAAGTAATCCCATTAACACGAACACACACCATACAAATGCTAATCCATGAAACTTCCTAGGGACTTTTGAAACTGACAGACCACTTTATACATTGTGTAAAAAAAGGCATAATCAAATGTTCCCGCGCGAATTTTGGATCCCTATAAAGATCCAGAGCTGATGTGATTTAATTGAGATCAACGTGGCCAAGCCACTGTTTCTGAGCTGGCTACGGGGGTCTCCCTGGGATCCCAGTAATTGTACAATAAAGACACGCTTTGAACCTTGATTTGCGACTCAACTTCTATTCTGCACTGGTAAGGGATATTTCCCTACAACAAGTAACATGAGGAAATGCTTATGTAAAGAAAGGCTTGATAAATAAGGGGTGTTTTCAATAAAGCAGAGGAGATAATGAGGAGTTTAGATGGAAGTATTTCAAATCAAGTTGAGGGATAAGACAAAAGCTGTTGGAATATATTGCTTCCAGTGATTGATGAGTCAAGATCAGGAGGAAAAGAATAATTGCATTAGATTTAGGACAGAGAGTAGGAGAATCTTGTGAGCACAGAGTTGTGAGGCTTTGGAGTAGATTATGGTGCCAAGATTAGCAATTGAAATAATGACCAAATGAACATTTAACCATAGATTAGATACTTCGCTGAAAGAAAGGGAAATGGTTTGGGAAAGGATGGACAGGTCTGACTGGGGCTACTGCTTATGTGAAGGATGGACGCAAACAGGAGTAAGAAGGGCTAAAAGGGGTCATGAAAAAGCATTGGCCAGCAGGATTAAGGAAAATCCCAAGGCTTTTTATACATATATAAAGAGCAAGAGGGTAGCCAGGGAGAGGGTTGGCCCACTCAAGGACAACGGAGGGTATCTATGCGTGGAGCCAGAGGAAATGGACGAGGTATTAAATGAGTATTTTGAGTCAGTATTCATCAAAGAGAAAGACTTGGTGGATGATGAGTCTGGGAAGGGATGTGTAGATAGTTTGAGTCATGTTGAGATCAAAAATGAGGAGGTATTGGGGTTCTTGAGAAACATTAAAGTAGACAAGTCCCTAAGGCCTGATGGGATATACCCCAGAATACTGAGAGAGGCAAGGGAGGAAATTTCTGGGGCCTTGAGAGAAATCTTTGTATCCTCACTGACTACAGAGGAGGTTCCAGAGGATTGGAGAATAGCCAATGTTTAAGAAGGGTAGCAAGAATAATCCAGGTAATTACAGGCCGGTGAGCCTTACATCAGTGATAGGGAAATTATTGGAGAGGATTCTTTGAGACAGGATTTATTCCCACTTGGAAATAAGTGGATGTATTAGTGAGAGGCAACATGGTTTTGTGAAGGGGAGGTTGTGTCTCACGAACCTGATCGAGTTTTTGAGGAAGTGACAAAGATGATTGATGAGGGCAGGGTAGTGGATGTTGTCTACATGGACTTCAGTAAGGCCTTTGACAAGGTCCCTCATAGCAGACTGGTGCAGAAGGTGAAGTCGCATGGGATCAAAGGTGAGCTAGCAAGGTGAATACAAAAATGGCTCGGTCAAAGAAGACAGAGGGTAGCAGTGGAAGGGTGTGTTTCTGAATGGAGGGCTGTGACAAGTGGTGTTCCTCAGGGATCAGTGCTGGGGGACCTTTGCTGTTTGTAATATATATAAATGATTTGGAGGAAAATGTAACTGGATTGATTAGTAAGTTTGCGGACGACACAAAAGTTGGTGGATTTGCAGATAGCAATGAGGTCCATCAGAGGATACAGCAAGATGTAGATCAGTTGGAAACTTGGGCGGAGAGATGGCAGATAGAGCTTAATCCGGACAAATGTGAGGTAATGCATTTTGGAAGGTCTAATACAGATAGGAAATATACAGTAAATGGCAGAAGGCTTAAGAGTATTGATAGGCAAAGGGATCTGGGTGTACAGGTATGCAGGTCACTGAAAGTGGCAATGCAGATGGAGAAGGTAGTCAAGAAGGCATACGGCATGCTTGCCTTCATCGGCCGGGGTATTGAGTTTAAAAATTGGCAAGTCATGTTGCAGCTTTATAGAACTTTAGTTAGGCCGCACTTGGAATATAGTGTTCAATTCTGGTTGCCCCACACTACCAGAAGGATGTGGAGGCTTTGGTGAGGGTACAGAAAAGATTTACCAGGATGTTGCCTGGTATGGAGGGCATTAGCTATGAGGAGAGGTTGGAGAAACTTGGTTTGTTCTCACTGGAGCGACGGAGGTTGAGGGGAGACCTGATAGAAATCTACAAGATTATGAGAGGCATGGACAGTTTGGATAGTCAGAAGCTTTTTCCCTGGGTGGAAGAGTCAATTACTAGGGGGCATAGGTTTAAGGTGCGAGGGGCAAGGTTTAAAGGAGATTTACGAGGCAGATTTTTTACATGGAGAGTAATGGGTGGCTGGAACTCGTCGCCGGAGGAGGTAGTGGAAGCGGATACGGTAGTGACTTTTAAGGGGCGTCTTGACAAGTACATGAATAGAATGGGAATAGAGGGATATGGTCCCTGGAAGGGTAGGGATTTTAGTTAAGTCGGGCAGCATGGTCGGTGCAGGCTTGGAGGGCCAAAGGACCCATTTCTGTGCTGTAATTTTCTTTGTTCTTTTTGTTCTTGGTTGGACTGTTTCATGTTGTAAATTATATATCATTTTATAGAATGGGACTCAAGCGCCAAGTAGCAGTATGTCCTCGTATTTAAATAACTCATAGATTTCACTGGGCAAGCCATTTTTGGCTTTTTCATTTATATGGATTGCATTTGGATCCAATTATAAATTAAGTATCATATCATAATAGAATCCTTGCATTAGTTTCAAATTAAGGCCACTGTGGACCTGATTTTACCATTTTGAGTCCAAGGGCCTGATTTTACCAACGCGAAATCACAGTAAAGTTGGGCGTCGGGCCGATACCGCGATCTGCACCCAATTTCGAGCAGATCGCAGCTTTACCGACACCCGATCCGGGCGCTGGTCCGGCCCGCGCCCGAATTGGGCGGCCCGATGATTTAAATGCATTAGCATGCATTTAAATCGACTTAATGAACTGTGCGCCCAACTCTACCGCCAAATCCCGCTTTACCGTCTTCTAGCCTGATCCGGATCCGCGCTTTTAACGACCTGGTAAATAAAAGTCTGAAGTCGTCACTGCAGCTTCCGAAGAGCGGGCTCAGAGCCTGCAACGGCTCTCTGACCCAGGTCATCCTCTGGTTGGGGGGGATGGGGAGTGGGAGGAGGGGGGGGTGGGGGGTGGGACGAGGGGGGGGTGGGGGGTGGGACGAGGGGGGGGGTGTGGGAGGAGGGGGCGGTGGGGGTGGGACGAAGGGGGGGTGGTGGGATCCAGATCATCCTCTGGTCGGGGGGGGGGTTCCGCTGCCAGTCTGCGGCCGATCCCTCCTCCCCACCAGAGGAACGAATCCCTCCTGCCGGAGTGGACGTGCGGCCATGCCATCCCACAAAACCTTCAAGATGAAGCGATTCCTCGCTAAGAAGATGAAGCAAAACCGGCCGATTCCACAGTGGATCCGCATGAAAACCGGCTACAAGATCAGTACAAGTCCAAGAGGAGACACTGGAGAAGGACCAAGCTGGGCCTGTAAAGGGATACACCATCACTGGTACACTACCAGCCACGGCCATCTCTCCCGTTCTCTTGCCCCTGCAGAGAAGAGTAATCTGTGGCTGGTAGTGTACCAGTGATGGTGTACCCCTTTACAGGACCAGCTTGGTCCTTCTCCAGTGTCTCCTCTTGGACTTGTACTGATCTTGTAGCCGGTTTTCATGTGGATCCACTGTGGAATCGGCCATTTCTGCTTCATCTTCTTAGCGAGGAATCGCTTCATCCCGAAAGTCTTCTGGGATGGCATGGCCGCATGACCACTCCAGGAGGAGGGATCGGCCGCAGACTGGCAGCGGCCGATTCCGCCCGCGCCCCCCCCCCCCACCCCCCCCGCCGCCACCGCCGCCGCCGCCGCCGATCAGAGGATGATCTGGGTCCCGCCCCCCTCCTCCTCCCACTCCCCCCTCCTCCCACACCACCGCCCTACCCACCAGCAACGCCCCCCCCCCCCCCCCCCCCCCGCCTGCCCCCCGTCCCTCCCCGACCAGAGGATGATCTGGGTCAGAGAGCCATTGGAGGCTCTGACCCCGCTCTTCGGAGGCTGCAGCGACGACTTCAGACTTTTATTCTGCAGGTGGGTCACAGCGCGGACGTGGAAGGACCAGAAGTCGGTAAAGTGGGATTTGGCGGTAGAGTTGGGCGCACGGTTCATTAAGTCGATTTAAATGCATGCAAATGCATTTAAATCACCGGGCCGCCCGATTCGGGCGCGGGCCGGACCCACGCCCGAATCGGGTGTCGGGAAAGCCGCGATCTGCTCGGAATCGGGTGCAGATCGCGGTATAGGCCCGACACCCAACTTTCCTGTGATTGCGTGCCCAAAAACGGGCGCAACGTTTTGGTAAAATCGGGCCCTGTGTGTGTGCTTCAGCCTTTATACAGTGCTCAATTCAGATAATCTTCAACTCAATTATGATAAGTAAAAGTAATCCTTCTTTGAATCTCCCCTCAGCTACCTATTATGCAGTGGCTGCTTTTCAAGATTGAACACAACTAAAATATTGCAGTAATTAAGGAAATTGTTGATGAGGTTAATAATTGAATGCAAGTCATACATATTTCAGCGGAGGCACTCTGCTCTAACAATACATGCACAAAAATAAATCACCATGGTTACTATCAATGTGGCATTATAGGTTATTTCATTATCACTACAAAATTTGAAAGGTCAAATTTAACTGATTGTACATATTTGTTATTGTGTGGAACTTTCTGTTCAACCTTACCCATATGTGCTGATAGGATTTCATTACTGGATCCGTCCAAAGAGTGAAGATCAGTTGGCCAGAATTTTACCAGCCCGTTGGGGATGGGGTGGGAGGCAGAATGGTATTGTAATGTATTGGCAGAATGGTATTGTAATGTATTGGCAGAATGGTACTGTAATGTATTGGCAGAAATGTATTGGCAGGGTGCCCAATATATTCTCACAGCCATATCTTTTAGTGAGCAGCAGCAAAAATGGCAGATTGGCCACTCTCCAGGAGACAAATTGAACCAGTTAAACGGTCAATTAAGCGGCACCTCCCAGCTCCATGAGCATCGTGCCAATGTTGGGAGGGCCTGCTACCACATGTCCTGTGAAAACACAGTGAGCTGTGGGTCGGCCCTCCTCTTTAGACATTTGATGGCCCAGAAAACATGACCACCCAGTGGCATTGGCGTCGTTGGTACTTAAAGAACAATCCCCCCAACTGCACCCAATCATGGGAGCCTGCCTACCTGGCTCTGGCATTCCGTAACTCCACTTACCTCACTTTGAGTGTGCTCAGCTATTCAGACACCCTCTCCTGCAGGTGCAGCCTTAACAGTGGCCACCAGTACTGGTGGCGCTGCTGAATGACCAGGCCTCTGGGAGAGGGGTTGGAGGGGGGGGGGGGGGGTACGCAGGGGGCGAGACAGGGTGGCAGCAATGGTCCTGGAAATAGCCGCTGCATTGGTCGCCACCAGCAATATGTCCCACAGGGTCTGAGTTGGAAGTTACAGAATCATTGGGTGGAATGCTCCCATCTGGGACTCAGTCCTGTGGCAGGGGTGGAAACGGGGAGTGTTTTCGCTGTTGGGAAACCACACCATATTTTCCAGATATAATCTCATTAAATTTGCATCTGGGGATTGAACGCCATATTCCGTAGTGAAGTGGGCATTATGGCATTGTGTCTGAGTGCCATACTGAAAAGGCACCCTCAACATCATCAACACTTCATTGAAGAAAGACGATGGAGTTCTTACAAAATAATATTGATCTCCAGGAACACTCTGGGGCTGGAAGATGGACCTTCTCAATGACACTGAAGCTGGAAGATCCACCTTGAGTTGTGCCCCCCACCCACTGCAGTGATGCTCCGGGGTCCAAAGTTGCTGGTGGCCTACATCTGAACTCCAGAGGCAGCCCCAGGAGTTGTTCCAGTGAGCCCTGACTTCCGCATGTATAGTGTTCCAGACGTGTTCTGGACCAACATCTTATTTTGCTGTCATCACAGAGAATCAGGTGTGGGTGGAAGATTCCATTCAGTCCTCCATCTGTATCCAAGTAGCAGGATGTAAATCAGTTTTGCACCAGCCTTCAGCGGGTTTGCCAATTTGCCCTGGGAGACAGCAGCGGAAAATCTCATGCAAAAATCTTGCTGGCATAAAACAAATATTTGAACTCCCACTGAGTTTCTCCCCCACCACCATTGAACTCGTTGGTGAGAGTTTGGGACAATTCCACCCTTAGAATCATGGAATGGTTACAGTAGCCCTTGTGCCGGTACTGTGTCTTTAAGAAATGTAGTTTCAAAATCATGTTTTTTGCAGTTTGTAAGCAAGCTTTTTGTATTTGTTTTTTGCACTGAGTTGCCTGAACAGATGTTCTTTTATTGCTGCTTAAATGGTTTAAATGGGGTTTTGTTCACTTTTAATCTGGGCCTAATGTGATGACCTGGAGTTTTATGAGTTTATGACCCTTTTGAATTGTTAGGGGGAAGAATGATTGACAGATCAGATGGGACAGTTTTTTTAAAGTTTTACTTTCAGTTTAGTTCAGTTTCAGAGGCTGCTCTGGTTTTCAAGCTGTAAGCAGGTTTTCTTTCTCTCTTCATGGTGTTTTGGGAAGACATTCTGATTTCAAGCTTGTCTGGGTGTGTGTCAAGAAAGCTGCAGAATCCGACAACAGCATCTTGTGAGCATTCTTATTTTCTATGCTACGCCTGGGATAGGTGTATGTTTGTAAGGAGGTTTGCTGTGTTGTAACAGTACATTTAGTTATTAAAGTTTATACAGTGTCATGGTTGTTTTTTCTTGTTTGTAATTGGTAAAAGTTATTTTTAATTTTCTTTCTATGTGTTAACTATATTCTTAATTAAACTTTGTTTGATAAGAGCTCCCTAGTGGGTCATTTGAATCATACCTGAAGTGAAACATCTCATGCTTACCCAAGCCAAATTCAAAGTGCCTTGGAGTTTCTGACCTGGATTATAACACTGAAAATGTTTTCTCTTCAGAATCTCAGGGAATGCATTCCCAATCCCAACCACTTTCTCTGTAAAAATGTCTTCATCAATGACAGGTTGAAGGCTCCGGAGGAGATGCCGTAGCTTCTCCGCTCCGGGGAAGTACTGGACGACGATGGGTACTCTGTCCACCGTGTCCCGTGTTTGTCTTTGTCTACCTTTGTCTACCTGATACGCTGCAGGAAAGGATGTCCCGAGGCATGGTACATTGGGGAAACCATGCAGACGCTACAACAACGGATGAATGAACACCGCTCGACAATCACCAGGCAAGACTGTTCTCTTCTTGTTGGGGAGCATTTCAGCGGTCACGGGCATTCGGCCTCTGATATTCGGGTAAGCATTCTCCAAGGCGGCCTTCACAACACACGACAGCGCAGAGTCGTTGAGCAGCGACTGATAGCCAGGTTCCGCACACATGAGGACGGCCTCAACCGGGATCTTGGGTTCATGTCACACTATATGTAACTCCCACAACTTGCCTGGACTTGCAAAGTCTCACTGGCTGTCCTGTCTGGAGACAATACACATCTCTTTAACCTGTGCTAATGCTCTCTCCACTCACATTGTCTGTACCTTTAAGACTTGATTAGCTGTAAAGACTCGCATTCCAATCATTATTCATTATTCTGTAAATTGAGTTTGTGTCTTTATATGCCCTGTTTGTGCACAGAACCCCCACTCACCTGACGAAGGAGCAGCGCTCCGAAAGCTAGTGGCGTTTGCTACCAAATAAACCTGTTGGACTTTAACCTGGTGTTGTTAGGCTCCTTACTGCGTTTACCCCAGTCCAACGCCAGCATCTCCACATCCAGTGGGGTACCGCAGAGATCATTGTTGGGCCCTTGGCTGTTTGTGGTTTATATAAATGATTTAGACTTGAATGGGTGGCTCAATGGTTAGCACTGCTGCCTTACAGAGACAGGGACCCAGGTTCAATTCTAGCCCTGGATGACTGCCTGTGTGGAGTTTGCAGGTTCTCCTGGCATCTGTGTGGGTTTCGTCTGGGTGCTCCAGTTTCCTCCCACTGTCCAAAGATGTGTAGGTTATGTGGATTGGCCATGATAATTGCGTTGGGTTGAGGGGATAGGGTGGAGGAGGGGAGGGCCTGGGTGAGATGCTCTTTCAGAGAGTCGATACAACTTGACAGGCCAAATGGTCTCTTTCTGCACTGTAGAGATTCTATGGTTCTATGGTAGGAAGGTTGATCAGTAAGTTCACGGATAATATGGCAAACAGTGAGGAGGATAGCTTAGATAACAGGAAGATATAGACAGGCTGGTCAGATGGGCTGATCAGTGGCAAATGGAATTCAATCTGGATAAGTGTGAGGTGATGCACTTGGGCAAGACTAACAAGGCAAGGGAATATATGATGAACGGCAGGGCCCTGTGAAGCACCAAGGGTCAGAGGGATCTTGGTGTGCATGTTCACCTGTCCCTTAAGGTAGCAGGACACATGGATAAAGTGATTAAGAAGGCATATTGTATATTTGCCTTTATTAGCTGAAGCATAGAGTTTAAGAACCGAGAGGTTATGCTGGAGTTATATAAAGTGTTGGCTAGGCCACAGCTAGACTATTGTGTACAGTTCTAGGATCCATATTATAGGAGGGAAGTGAAAGCACTGGAAAGGGTGCAGTTTGCCAGGGCTGGAGAGTTTAAGTGATGAAGAGAGATTGGAGAGACTGGGGTTGTTTTCCTTGGAGCAGAGGAGACTGAGTGGGGAAGTGACTGAGATGTATAAAACTATGAGGGTAGACAGGAAGAATCTTTGCCCCTGTTGGATGAATCAGTGACCAGGGGGCATAGATTTAAGTAAGGTGCAGGTGGTTTAAGGGTGGTGGGAGTTTGGAACTCACTGACTGAAAGACTGGTGGAGGCAAAGACCATCATAACATTTAAGAAGTATTTAGATGTGCACTTGCAATGCCAAAGCATACAAGGCTATTAACCAAGTGCTGGGAAACAGGATTAAAATAGTTAGGTGGTTGTTTTTGCCAGGCACAGATGGCCAAAAACAATTTTACCTAAATGGAGAAAGACTGCAGAAAGCTACAGCTCAGAGGGATTTGGTGGTCTTGATGCATAAATCACAAAAAAAAGCATGCATATTCAGCAGGTAACAGGGAAGACAAATGAAATATTGGCCTTCATTTCAAAGGAAATGGAGCATAAAAATAAGGAAGTCTTGCTAAAACTATACAAGACACGAGTTAGACCATGCCCGAATACTATGAACAGCTTTGGTCCGCTTAGCTAAGGAAAGATATACTGGCATTGGAGGCAATCCAGAGAAGGTTCACAAGATTGATCCCGGGTATGGAAAGATTTTCTTATGAGGATGGGTTGAGTAGGTTGGGCCTGTACTCATTGGAGTTTAGAAGAATGAGAGGTGACCTTATTGAGACATGTAGAATTCTCTGGGGGCTTGACAGGGTAGCTGATGAGAGGATGTTTCCCCTTTTGGGAGAGTCTGGGACCAGAGGGTACAATCTCGGAGTAAGGGGTCGTCCATTTAAGACAAAGATAAGGAGGAATTTCTTCTCTCAGAGGGAAGTGAATCTGTGGAATCCTTTACTGCAGAGAGCTGAAGACTGGGTTGTTAGCTATGTTCAAGGCTGAGATAGACAGATTTTTAATCAGTAAGGAAATCAAAGATTATGGGGATAAAATGGGAAAGTGATGTTGAGGATTATCATATCAGATCAGTTGTGATCTAATTGAATGGCGGAGCTGACACATTGTGCTGAATGACCTACATTTACCCCTACATCTTATGGTCTACAAAGCCAATACAGCCATATAAATCAGGAGCAGGAGTAGGCCACTCAGTCCCTTGAGCCTGCTCCAGTATTCAGTAAGATCATGGCTGATCTAATTGCAACTTGAACTCCACCTGAACTCTAACTTTGGGTGACACGGTGGCACAGTGGTTAGCACTGCTGCCTCACAGTGCCAGGGACCCGGGTTCGATTACCGCTTGGGTCACTGTCTGTGTGGAGTTCACACATTCTCCCCGTGTCTGCATGGGTTTCCTCTGGGTGCTCTGGTTTCCTCCCACACTCCAAAGATGTGCGGGTTCGGTGGATTGGCCATGCTAAATTGACCCTTAGTGTTAGGGGGACTAGCTAGGGTAAATGCATAGGGCCTGGGTGGGATTGTGGTCGGTTCAGACTCGATGGGCTGAATGATCTCCTTCCGCTCTGCAGGATTCTATGACTCCACATTCCCACATACCTTGATAACCTTTCACCCCCTTGCTTATGAAGAATATATCCAGCTCTTACAACACTTGTAAAACATTAAAGCAAGCTTTGAGGTGCATGCTAAAAATAATGCTGTGTCTGCTCATGTGCACTTTTAATTGTGGCATTTTCTTAGAAATTAAAACCGCACTGACTTCCTGCCTATCATATCTAACAAAAAGGAGTTGCAAATCAAATAACTATTGTGTAATATTTCATTGTTTTTTCTACCTCCTTGAGATAATTGAATACAGTTTTGAGTAATTGGATGTTGAATAGGATGTAGCAGCTTGCGATGGATTCTGTACAGTTCCTTTAGGATTGCATCAATGAGAATCAACATGTAGATTCTGTCTGCTTAAGGGGTTTCTGACCACATCTTAACCTCTTCCACTTATTAGTGTGCACAGGAACTCAATGTGGCTCAGTACTTTTTTTCCAAAAAAGCACCTCTAAAAATCAACACTGATAAAAAGCACCCTATACTATTTTTAAGTCTTCTTTTAGAGCTCTCCTGTTACCTGTGCAATCACTACTTCCCTCGTAAACATAGCACAATTTAGAAAAATAAGTCATTGAGTTTTAACAGAAGAGATTCATGAATAAAATCTTTTCTTGGAATATTGAGATGGATACTAAGGACCCTATTGCCCTGGTTTAGTCAGTGGCACAGTGGCTAGCACTGCTGCCTCACAGTGTCAGGGACTCGGGTTCAATTCCAGCTTCGAGTGACTGTCTGTATGGAGTTTGCATGTTCTCCCCGTGCCTGCGTGGGTTTCCTCCGGGTGCTCTGATTTCCTCCCATACTCCAATGATGTGCAGGTTAAGTGGATTGGCCTTGCTAAATTGCCCCTTAGTGTCAGGGGGCTAGGAGGGTGAATACATGGGGTTACGGGGATAGGGTAGGGGGTGGATTTGTTGTTGGTGCAGGCTTGATGGGCCAAATGGCCTCCTTCTGCACTGTAGGGATTCCATGATTCCATGAAACATCGAAGTGACACAAAAATTGGACAGATGAACAAAAAGATATCACTTAAAGACAAAGCAATGAAGGATGGAATGAGAAGCAATCAGTAACAACAATAACTAGCAGTCATGTAGAGCCCTTAACATAGAAAAATATCCCAAGGTGATTCATAAAAGTGCAATCAAACGGAAATAGATGTCTTACCAAAGAAATCTCTATTAGGAGAGGTGACTTAAAACTTGGTAAAAGAGGTTTGCTTTAGGGAAAAGACTGAGTGGAGAGGTAGAGAGCTTTAGGGAAAGAATTCCCGAGCAAATGGCTGAGGCAACTGAAGAACAGCTGCCAATGTTGGGGCACAGGGAGAGGCGTTCAAGGGAGAAGGTTACTGAAATAGGGAAGGATAAGGCCGTAATGAAATTTAAATAGGAGAATGAGATTTTTCAATGGGGGAGGAGGAGGGTAGAAGTCAGTGCAGATCATATCGGACATGATTGGTGGCCAAGAAGACGTTATGACCAAATAAAAGGTTAACAATTAGATAAGTACAAAATAGTTAGGGTGGAGAGGTGAGCTCAGAAACCAAGGATTGGATAATACAGTAAAGACGAAAGAAAGTGGATCTAACTAAGGGGAGAGGGAGTGAATTATAGAATTCCTTGGGACTTCAGAGCACTACACCTTAGGCCCATAGATGACAGAATCATTGCACATTGAAGGATCTATAATGATCTATAATGAAGTGTTAGCCAATATGGTTATCTTTGGAATGGGCCTCAAATACACTGCCATCTGATTCAGAAGCAAAAGAGCTGCTACTTAGTCAGGACAGACAGTGAATATTGGCGAGCTATTTGATCATAGGCAACAAAATATCCTAACCACATTATATAATGTGACCTCTGGGACTTGGAGGTGCAGAGCATGCACTTCCGGACCAAGTTAAATGATCCCCAATGCAATGCTGTCCCTAAGCCCTAGTAGTGGCTTTATGTCTGGTTAACTATATGGATCATGAAATTTCCCTGCGTGCAGTGAAGGGTTACTACACCTTTGGTGTGGATTGTCTGCCTCTCATGAGCCACGTGGTGCAACAAGGTGCTGGGATCTGGTGCTGCATATGCATCTATTTATCATAACCTTTAGCTAGATAGTACATTATCCTTTGCTCCAGTGTCAATCTTGACTTTAAGTCTGGTGTTACTGCTAATTATGTTGGGGGTGGTGAAGATCTCACCCTTTCCAATGGTGTTGTCAACACTATCGCAATAGAGTATTGTTGAAGGCTCTGTAGTTTAATTGCTTTAGTTGAACTCCAACTTATTCACTTTACTGATGCTCTTACCCGTCGGACCGACCTCATGTTGCAAATGGCAGAGGAGAGTTGCGGTGGTTTGGATCTGCTGCACTTAGCAAATTGGTTCAATTTCCCACATTTGTTGCATCTTTTACCATATGCAAAATAGGCTGTTCTGTTTGGTGGGTGCTGGCCACTACAGTTGCTGCAGGGCAGGTACTGTGAATCCCTCAGTTTCCCACCTAAAATCTCTACTTCAATTCTCTGATTGGTCATTTAACATACATAACATTGATTGCTGCATGTAACATTAAGTCTTTCCCTCGCTTGCGGACTAAATTGCTATGTATTCCACAAACTACTCGATCCATGATTAGGTCTTTTGTGAGGGATTCGAACCTACATTTCTTTGCCATTATTTTTCGGGTGTCTATGTAGGATTGTATTGACTCATCTTCTCTTTGGTTTGTTGAATTGAACACATGTTCATCAAGGATTATATTTCTTGAACACTTTCAGAGTTATCTTGGGTCTACTTTTTCCTGTTCTGTCTGGAAAACAATGGCTCAAATTTCTTGATGGCCCCATGAGGTTTAATAGGGTAAAAGCCTGTACCTTTTTTGACTTGCCAGAAAGTGCAGCACTGCAATTAATACACCACTCCTTCTGTAACTTTTCAACGCTACCTGTAATATTTTCGAGTTGGTCAATGTGGTGCAGCTCTTGTGCCATATTGCCAACTACTGACACCATGTGGAATGTTGTGGGTCTCCCTAAATCACTGCCAACAAGTACTTCCAACAATGGTAGTTCATTCCTGAGTTCAACAGCTAGATTCAACATTTCTGTTCTGCCCACACTTCAGGGATAACCCCCACTCTCCCGTCACGTGTTTGCTTTATAGCTGCGTCATCATATTCTCACGTGACCACTCAGTCTAAAGCCACAAATATTTTGTTAACAATACCTCATTAGGAATCATGATTTTTAAAATACTGCGCAAAGTATTTTTTTTGTCTTGGCTATACAGGGTTCCTGTTCACTTCATCAGATATTAATAAAATCAATATTTCTACGGATATCCGAGGTTGTGGTTTTTCACTGATACATTTAGTTCACAACGCTTTTTGAAAAGCTCATCCCCAAGGAGAAGATGAGTCATGAACCCATTAATGAAAACAGTACAGACAAGTCCTCTGCTGGTTTCACAATAGGGTTTTGTTAATAAATGTCTTACACAAGTAAGGCCATTGAACAAAGAACCTGTTGGAAGCAAATAACAGTAAAATTCTCCAAATTACCTTCACACAGGGTCCAAGTTATGGAAAAACATTATTTGCTTCAACATTTAGCTGAGTGGAGATTTTAATGGTTCTCAGTTGCTTCCGGGAATTGAAATCCAAGGACAATAGCATTACAGGGACTATAAAGTTATAATTGCAGTAACAGTAAGCACATGCTGATACCAGTCATTGAACCAAGACTGATAAATAAGCTTGGAGACTGAAAGGGCAGTGCAAAAATTATAATCAGAAAGAGCAATAGAGGAGGAGAAAAATACACACAAGTCAAAACCTAGGGGACCATATTAACTTGTAGAAAGAAAAATGAATTGGGATGATGCAATATTTTTCTCTTTAGGGGAAGATTCAAGCTTGAAGTGTAGCCTATAGTTAGGCACGGCCAATATTTCTGTCAGTACTGATTTAAAACCATATTTTTTGTTAAACTTTTGTATGATTAAATATCAATTCCATGCAGAGGTGAAATTCTTCCCACCAGTAATTCTGCCGAGGAAAACCTCATTGAAATTACTAAACAGGAATTGGGGAAATTTTGGAATAAACACTGAGGATAGCAAGGCCATAGAAGATACTTCGGATGTGGGATTCAATGTCCATCAGCAAGAGTGGCTTGGGTGCACAACTGGCTGACCTGCATAAGTCCTCAAATATGTCTCGGGGCCTGCACTACGTGGTGAAAGAATGAACACGAAGGAAAAACCTGCTCGACCTTATCCTCATCAAACTACCACTCGCAGATGCATTTATCTATGACAGTCTTAGGAGGAGTGGCCACCTCATCGTCTCTTGTGGAAACAAGGTCCCATTTTTACACTGAAGATATTGTGTATTGTGTTATGTGGCTACTACTGGTCTCCACGATCGGAAACCAGGCACAACAGCCATGAGGAGGGCTCGGAGGCCATTGAAGCATCCGGGTGATCGGGGCATGGCCAGACAGTGCCCATCTGGCAGTGTCCATCTGGCACCCTGGCAGTGCCGGTTGGGTAACATGCCACTGATGAGGAGGCGGGAGGGAGGATGTCTCCCAATGCACTGTGAGATTGGGGTGCCCTTCCAGAACTGTACCAGAGTGCTTTGCAGCCATGCTCACTGGCATGTCAAAGCTTTGTCTGAGCTTTGACAAAGGCTCATCTGGAGTTGAAATATCAGCTCTTTTCTCCCCTTACAGATGCTGTCAGACCTGCTAAGATTTTCCAGCATTTTCTCTTTTGGTTTCAGATTCCAGCATCTACAGTAATTTGCTTTTATACAGTTGAGTACACTAGATACAGCAAAGGCGATAGATCCTGACAACATCCCAGTTGTAGTGGTCATGAAGTTCACAGAATCACACTGGACTCATGTTCCGGAATTAGTCACATCTTTAGCAAAGCTGTTCCAACACAGGTATAACAGTGGCACACTATGTCCTGTCCACAATAGCTGGTCAAATATAATCTGCCAATTACGCCTCCCTCAGTTTATTCCCAATCATCAGCAAAGTGATGGAATGTGACATCGACAGTGCTATCAAGCTTATTGACCAATAACCTGCTCACCAATGCTCAGTTTGGGTTCTGCCAGGTCCACTTACTCCTGCCCTCTGTACAGTATTGGTCCAAACAAGGCTAAAGAACTGAATTCCAAAGGTGAGGGATTGCCCATGTCTTTAAGCAGCATATGAGTATGGCATTAAGGAGCCTCAGTAAAATTGATGTCAATTGGAATCAGGGGGAAAATTCTTTAGTGTTTGGAGTCATACCTAGCACAAAGTAAGATAGTAGTGGTCACCTCTGTCCCAGGCCAGCTGTCCAACATCTGTCATAGGGAAAATGTTAGAAGTCATTATTAAATATGTTATAGCAGAATACTTGGAAACAAAGCAATCAGGCAGAGTCAACATAGTTTTGTGAAAGGAAAATCATGTTTAAGCAATTCATTGGAGTTCTTTGAAGGAGTCACATGTGCTGTGGATAAAGGGGAAACAGTGGATGTACTGTACCGTACCAGAAGGTATTTTATAAGATGCCATGTCAAAGATTATTGCCAAAAATAAAGCCCATGGTAACATATCAGCATGGATTGAAGATTGGTTAGTTAACAGGATGTGGAGATGCTGGCGTTGGACTGGGGTAAACACAGTAAGAAGTCTCACAACACCAGGTTAAAGTCCAACAGGTTTATTTGGTAGTACAAGCCACTCGCTTTCGGAGCACTGCCCCTTCATCAGGTGAGTGGGAGTTCTGTTCATAAACAGGGCATATAAAGACACAAATTCAATTTACAAAATAATCGTTGGAATGTGAGTCTTTACAGGTAATCAAGTCTTAAAGGTACAGACAATGTGAGTGGAGAGAGGGTTAAGCACAGGTTAAAGAGATGTGTATTGTCTCCAGCCAGGACAGTTAGTGAGATTTTGCAAGCCCAGGCAAGTCGTGGGAGTTACAGATAGTGGACATGAACCCAAGATCCCGGTTGAGACCGTCCTCATGTGGGCGGAACTTAGCTATCAATCTGTGCTCAGCGACTCTGCATTGTTGTGTGTTGTGAAGGCCACCTTGGAGAACGCTTACCCGAAGATCAGAGGCCGAATGTCCGTGACCGCTGAAGTGTTCCCCATAGGAGAACACTCTTGCCTGGTGATTGTCGAGCGGTGTTCATTCATCCGTTGTCGTAACGTCTGCATGGTCTCCCCAATGTACCATGCCTCGGGACATCCTTTCCTGCAACGTATCAGGTAGACAACATTGGCCGAGTTGCAAGTGTATGTACCATGTAGCTGGTGGATGGTGTTCTCACGTGAGATGATGGCATCCGTGTCGATGATCCGGTACATCTTGCAGAGGTTGCTGTGGCAGGGTGTGTGGTGCCGTGGTCACTGTTCTCCTGAAGGCTGGGTAGTTTGCTGCGGACAATGGTCTGTTTGAGGTTGTGCGGTTGTTTGAAGGCAAGAAGTGGGGGTCCGGGGATGGCCTTGGCGAGATGTTCGTCTTCATCAATGACATGTTGAAGGCTCCGGAGAAGATGTTGTAGGAGGAGGTCGGTGCGGTTTTTCGCTGTAGTGCGTCGGAACTGTCGATCGATGAGTCGAGCGCCATATCCTGTTCTTATGAAGGTATCTTTCAGCGTCTGGAGGTGTCTGTTGCGATCTTCCTCATCTGAGCAGATCCTGTGTATACGGAGGGCTTGTCCGTAGGGGAAGGCTTCTTTAACATGTTTAGGGTGGAAGCTGGAGAAGTGGAGAATCGTGAGGTTATCCGTGGGCTTGCGGTACAGTGAAGTGCTAAGGTGACTGTCCTTGATGGAGATGCATGTGTCCAAGAATGCAACCGATTCCAGCGAGTAGTCCATGGTGAGTCTGATGGTGGGATGGAACTTGTTGATGTCATCATATAGTTGTTTCAGTGATTGTTCGCCATGAGTCCAAAAGAAGAAAATGTCATCGATGTATCTAGTGTATAGCATCGGTTGAAGGTCCTGTACGGCGAAGAGGTCTTGTTCGAACCTGTGCATGAAGATGTTGGCATATTGAGGTGCGAATTTGGTCCCCATGGCTGTTCTGTGTGTCTGGATGAAGAACTGGTTGTTGAAGGTGAAGACATTGGGGTCCAGGACGAAGCAGATAAGTTGTAAAATTGCATCTGGAGATTGGCAGTTGTCGGCATTGAGTACTGAGGCAGTTGCAGCAATGCCATCGTCGTGGGGGATGCTGGTGTAGAGTGTCGAGACATCCATTGTGACGAGGAGTGCTCCTGGTTCAACTGCTCCATGTGTGCTGAGTTTCTGTAGGAAGTCCGTAGTGTCGCGACAAAAACTGGGGGTTCTTTGTACAATGGGTTTCAGGATACCCTCGACGTAGCCGGAGAGGTTCTCGCACAGGCTCCCATTGCTGATACGATGGGACGGCCGGGTACGTTTGCCTTGCGTATCTTCGGGAGGCAGTAGAGATCTCCAACCCGGGGTCGCTGAGCAGAGACTGATAGCCAAGTTCCGCACACGTGAGGGCGGCCTCAACCGGGATCTTTGGTTCATGTCACACTATCTGTAACCCCCACGACTTGCCTGGACTTGCAAAATCTCACTAACTGTCCTGGCTGGAGACAATACACATCTCTTTAACCTGTGCTTAACCCTCTCTCCACTCACATTGTCTGTACCTTTAAGACTTGATTACCTGTAAAGATTCGCATTCCAACCATTATTTTGTAAATTGAATTTGTGTCTTTATATGCTCCGTTTGTGAACAGAACTCCCACTCACCTGATGAAGGGGCAGTGCTCCGAAAGCTAGTGGCTTGTGCTACCAAATAAACCTGTTGGACTTTAACCTGGTTTTGTGAGACTTCTTACTGTAGTTAACAGGATACAGAGAGTTGGCATAAATGGGTCTTTTTTTGGTTGGCAGGATGTGAAGAGTGGTGTGTCACAGGGATCAGTGCTGGGGTGTAAGTTTTTCGGGCAACACCAACGCATATAAGGACTGTAAAACGCACATTGACCATTTAAATAGTAGAAGTGGCCACGTTTGGCTGCAGAAACTGGCTGTTTTCTCCCAGCAGGCTCAGCCCTGCCTGCCTCCAGTTGAATTCACAGTCACAGCCCAGACGGGCTGCTGATTAGATTAACTGAACCACAAAGGGAACAGATGACATCACCAGACCAGACCTGCATCGAGATTGGAAGATCAATACCAGCCACAATGTACCTGGATAAGATACAATAGATATGATAATGGGGCTATCCAGCAGTAAGGAGAAGTCCATCTCCATGATGGGAAAACAATCTGTAAGCCCCGGTAAAGTGATTAGGAACATCGATGGGCCATTCATACTGGACAAGGCAGTCTCAGCCATTTGTGATTTCAATAGGCTGTGCTATCACTAGAGCTCATAGCGATCTAGGACCTTTGTTCTTGCAATTGCTGGTGGGGGCGGAGCTCACGGGACTTTTGAAATCTGAACTTTAAAAAGTGTGGTTTTGCAGCCATTCTCTCTCTTTTCTCTTCAGACCAGCATGGCAACTTTCTCACCCTCCTGAACTGTGTTGCAGGGAGCAGTTTTCCAGCACACAGCCAGCCCAGAAGGTCAAGGTCAGCTCAACTGAGTACTTCCTAGTAATTCGTGAAGTTCCCGAGGGTAACATAGCAGTGGAGGCTTTTGTGGGAATGGTGGGTGCATGAACCTTTTCATAGTATGAGATATTGCGAACACTGTTTAAAGTTAGAATTTCCATTGTGCCCGTTTAGTTTTGTCCTATAGTCATAGAGTATAAGATACCTATATGTTGTTTTCTGGTGTTGATGAGGTTTAATTTTGGTGTTTAATAAAAGATATATGATTTGAACTCGATTGGAGCCCATCTTGCTCTTTCATTTTCTCATCAGCTATCTCTGGTCAGGTCACATTTTAATATCCCTTACCATAATTCCGGAGTCGAGAACCGAAGGTACTCTGGGTGATTCGAACCCACCCACTCAGGAAAGGCTGCCAGGTAGTGGATAGGCAGCAGTTTCCTTTTCTCTCTCTTGGGAGTGCTACTCTAGTGAAGTAGGCGCAAGGTGGCTGTTGTTCCATCGGCGAGAGAGGGAATCACTCGGGCATTGGTGGGGTTTGGGTAACGGAGAACCAAACCTAAAATAAGCCCACTAGTGGAGTTAAAAAGAGGGAGCCCGCTACAGGGGCCTCACCTTTTTATAATTCATATAAATGACTTGGATGAAGGGACTGAGATATGGTTAGTAAATTTGCTTATGGCACAAAGGTAAGTAGGAAAGTAAATTGTGCAGAGGACTTAGGAGGACACAAAGAGACAAAGATAAAGTGAGTGGGCAGAAATCTGGCAAATGGAGCATAATGTGGGAAAATTTGAGATTGTCCATTTTGGCAGGAAAAATAAAAAATAAGCTTATTAAAATAAAGTTAAGTTTATTTATTAGTCACAAGTAAGCTTACATTAACATTGCAGTGAAGTTACTGTGAAAATTCCCTAATTGCCACATTCTGGCACCTGTTCGAGGGAGAATTTAGCATGACCAATTCACCTAACCAGCACATCCTTCAGTCTGTGGGAGGAAACTGGAGCATCTGGAGGAAACCCATGCAGCCATGGGGAGAACGTGCAAACTCCACACAGCTAGGAACCCAGGTCCCTGGCGCTGTGAGGCAGCAATGCTAACTACTATGCCACCGTGCTGCCCTGGTTATTATCTAAATGGTGAGAGATTGCAAAGCTCTGAGGTGCAGAGGGATCTGGGTGTCTGAGTGCATGGATCACAAAAGGCGAGTATAGAGGTGTGGCAAGTAACATGGAAAGCTAATAGAATGTTATTGTTTATTGTAAGGGGAATTGAATACAAAGGAAGGGAAGTTATGCAGGGCATTGGTGGGATCACATCTGGAGTATTGTGCACAGTATTGGTCTCCTTATCTATGGAAAGATGTAAAAAGAGTTCAGAGACGGTTTACTAGACTAATGTGTCTAATGAGAAAGGTTGGAGAGAGTAAGTTTGTATCCACTAGAGTTTAGAAGATTATGAGGCGACTTGATTGCAACCTTTAAGATCCTGAGGGGTATTGACAGGGTGGATGCAGAGAAGCACGGTGACACAGTGGTTAGCACTACTGCCTCACAGCAGCAGGGTCAATTCCAGCCTTGGGTGACTGTATGGGGTTTGCATGTTCTCCCCACGTCAGCGTGGGTTTCCTCTGGGTGCTCCAGTTTCCTCCCACTTTCTAAGGATGAGCAGGTTAGGTGATTGACCATTCTAAATTGTCCCTTAGTGTCCCAAGATGTATAGGTTAGGGGAATTAATGTGTTAAACATGTGGGATTACGGGGATAGGGCCTGGGTGGGGTGCTCTGTCGGAGAGTTGGTGCAGACTTGATGGGCCAAGTGGCTTCCTTCTGCATTTCAGGGATCCTATTTGGATTGTTCATCTTGTGGGAAAATCAAGAACTAGGGGTCACTGTTTAAAAATAAGGGGTCACTTACTTAAGATGGAGATGAGGACAATTTTCTCCCTCAGAGGGTAGTGATTCTCTGGAACTCTTTTCCTCCAAAGGTAGTCGAAGCAGAGTCTTTGAATATTTTTAAGGCAGAGCTAGATAGATTCTTGATTAACAAGGGGGAGGGGAGGGGAGCGGTGAAAGCTTATTGGGGTACACAGGAATGTGGAGTTGAGGTTACAATCAGATCAGCCATGACCTTATTAAATGGTGGAGCTGGCTCAAGGGCTGAGTGGCTTACTCCTACTTCTAATTTGTATGCTTATATGTAGGTAACTGCAACAGTTAGTCAGGTCCAACGATCTTCAGCTGTCTTCCCTCAGTCATAAGGACAGAAATTGTGTTTAAACCTTGATAAGGTTCACCATGGTAGGCTTCTGCAGAAAATGCAGATGTATGGGATTGGGGGTGATCTAGGAAATTGGATCAGGAATTGGCTAGCGGATAGGAAACAGAGGGTGGTGGTTGATAGTAAATATTCATCATGGAGTGCGGTTACAAGTGGTGTACCTCAGGGATCTGTTTTGGGGCCACTGCTGTTTGTAATATTTATTAATGATCTGGATGAGGGTATAGTTGGGTGGATTAGCAAATTTGCTGATGACACCAAAGTCGGTGGTGTGGTAGACAGTGAGGAAGGGTGTCGTAGTTTGCAGGAAGACTTAGACAGGTTGCAAAGTTGGGCCGAGAGGTGGCGGATGGAGTTTAATGCGGAGAAGTGTGAGGTAATTCACTTTGGTAGGAATAACAGATGTGTTGAGTATAGGGCTAACGGGAGGACTTTGAATAGTGTGGAGGAGCAGAGGGATCTAGGTGTATGTGTGCATAGATCCCTGAAAGTTGGGAATCAAGTAGATAAGGTTGTTAAGAAGGCATATGGTGTCTTGGCGTTTATTGGTAGGGGGATTGAATTTAGGAGTCGTAGCGTTATGTTGCAACTGTACACAACTCTGGTGCGGCCGCACTTGGAGTACTGTGTGCAGTTCTGGTCCCCACATTACAGGAAGGATGTGGAGGCTTTGGAGAGGGTGCAGAGGAGGTTTACCAGGATGTTGCCTGGTATGGAGGGGAGATCCTATGAGGAGAGGCTGAGGGATTTGGGATTGTTTTCGCTGGAAAGGCGGCGGCTAAGAGGGGATCTTATTGAAACATATAAGATGATTAGAGGTTTAGATAGGGTGGATAGTGATAGCCTTTTTCCTCTGATGGAGAAATCCAGCACGAGGGGGCATGGCTTTAAATTGAGGGGGGGTAGTTATAGAACCGATGTCAGGGGTAGGTTCTTTACCCAGAGGGTGGTGAGGGATTGGAATGCCCTGCCAGCATCAGTAGTAAATGCGCCTAGTTTGGGGGCGTTTAAGAGATCCGTAGATAGGTTCATGGACGAAAAGAAATTGGTTTAGGTTGGAGGGTCACAGTTTTTTTTTTTAACTGGTCGGTGCAACATCGTGGGCCGAAGGGCCTGTTCTGCGCTGTAATGTTCTATGTTCTATGTTCTTAAATAAGGGTGTTTGCTGATGATTGCCCAGTATTCAGTTCCATTTGCAACTCTTCAGAAAGGAAAGCAGTCATTAGCATGACCTTGATGCCATTAAAGTTTGGACTAGTATGTGGCACAAATGTTAGTTGCCATCTATGTGCCAGGCAATGGCTATCATCAACAGGGAGAAAGTCTAGCCATCTCCCCATGACATTCAATGGCATTATTGTAGTGTAAGGGTATGTCACCGAAAGGGTTAATGGGACTGGGTGCAATCCATCCGTACTGTGATGTAAAAGAACAAATGACTTGAGTTGAGAGGGGAGTCTGGGACTGGAGAGAGATGTGTGTAGTGGCAAGCATGCAGACAGCTCATGACACCGAACCTATTCATGACACCTACCAAACTATTCACATCTCACAACATGGTGGCAGGGAAGGATGGACCTCTTGGGCAAGGAACCATGACTGAGACCTCTGGATGCAAATGACAGATGCGCCACTCTACGGGCCCAGAAGAATCCTACTTTCATTTTTGTGCATGATTTTGGAACCATTAAGCTAGGATGGCAGCAAATCCTCCGTCATCAATTACACAGAACTTCAAGTTCCTGAGAGGCCCAACAGAAAATATACTCTCAACTGGGACTTCAGCTCTGAATTATCTTGACTCTTTGTCGAGTTGATTTGTCCATTTTGTTTGCAGGAACTAGGAGTTCCTCATTGATCAGACCAGCAAACCACTCAGATGGTTACCACAAGGTCTCACATGGAAGACAACCAAGCGTTACACCAGTAGTGTGAAGAGCCTTCACCTCAGAGTCTGATATCGTTGGTAAGATACCTCAAGACACCACAACATAGACGCTGCAATTGCCAGCCAGTACAATTGCTAACCAGACAATGCTGTAATGGAGAAGCAGCCATCAACTGACTACAGCACACTTCAGTGAGGCAAGAAAACAAATCAATGCGAATGTTGTTGCATTGTTGTTGGCGCAGACTCGATGGGCCAAATGGCCTCCCTTTGTACTGTAGGTATTCTATGATTCTAATGTGGCACTGAAGACAGTACCACCCAAACTGTGATGTAAAGGAACACATTACGCAAGACTAGAGGGCAGTCTGGAACTGAAGAGACATATGTGGAGGTAAGCATAGCTTAGAGCTTATACTGTGTATATGAACATACTTGGGAGTAGTTAATAAACACTGTTAAGACCATAAGACATAGGAGCAGAATTAGGCCACTCGGCCCATCAAGTCTGCTCCGCCATTCAATCATGGCTGATATTTTTCTCATCCCCATTCTCCTGCCTTTTCCCCATAACCCCTGATCCCCTTAATAATCAAGAATCTATTTCTATCTTAAAGACACTCAATGACCTGGCCTCCAAAGTCTTCTGTGGCAAAGAGTTCCATAGATTCACCACTCTCTGGCTGAAGAAATTCTTCCTCATCACTGTTTTAAAGGATCGTCCCTTGAGCCTGAGGTTGTGCCCTCTGGTTCTAGTTTTTCCTAGAGTGGAAACATCCTCTCCACGTCCACTCTATCCAGGCCTCGCAGTATCTTGTAAGTTTCAATAAGATCCCCCCCTCATCCTTCTAAACTCCAACAAGTACAGACCCAGAGTCCTCGACTGTTCCTCATATGACAAGCTCTTCATTCCAGGGATCATTCTTGTGAAACTCCTCTCGACCCTTTCCAAGACCAGCACATCCTTCCTTAGATAAGGGGTCCAAAACGGATCATAAAACTCCAAATGGGGTCTGACCAGAGCCTTATACAGCCTCAGTACATCCCTGCTCTTGCATTCTAGCCCTTTCGACATGAATGCTAACATTGCATTTGCCTTCCTGACTGCCAACTGAACCTGCACATTAACCTTAAGAGAATCTTGAACAATGACTCCCAAGTTCCTTTGTTTCTGATTTCCTAAGTAGTTTCCCATTTAGAAAATAGTGTATGCCTCCATTCCTCCTTCCAAAGTGCATAACCTCACACTTTTCCACATTGTATTCCATCTGCCACTTCTTTGCCCACTCTCCTAACCTGTCCAAGTACTTCTGCAGCCCCCCTGCTTCCTCATTACTACCTGTCATTCCTCCAAATCGTTAATGTATGCTGTGAAAAGTTGTGGTCCCAGCACTGACCCGAGGCATACCACTAATCACCGGCTGCCATCCTGAAAAAGACCCCTTTATCCCCACTCTCTGCCTTCTGCCAGTCAACCAGTCCTCTATCCATGCCAGGATCTTACCCTTAACACCATGGGCCCTTAACTTATTTAACAGTCTCCTATGCGGCACCTTGTCAAAGGCCTTCTGGAAATCTAAATAAATCACGTCCACTGGTTCTCCTTTATCTAACTTCCTTGTTACCTACTCAAAGAACTCTAACAGATTTGTCAGACATAATCTCCCTTGACAAAGCCGTGCTGACTCAGTCCTACTTTATCTTACTTTATCCTACTTTAAACTTTATAAAACTCAGAACCTCTGCATTAGAGCTACCAACTACACACATCTTACAATTACCATCGCTAAATCTTCCAGCTTCAATATCCTGGGGGGTTACCATTGACCAGAAATATAACTGGGCCAGCCAAATAAATACTGTGGCTACAGGATTGGTCAGAGGCCAGAAATTGTCTATCTCGCCTCCTGTCTTCCCAAAAGGGAGGAGTGTATGGAATTCTCTCCATTTGCCTGGACGAGCACAGCTCCAACAACATTCAAAGCTCATCATCTTCCAGGACAAAACAGCACATTTGCTTGGTGCTCCAGCCACCATCTTGCGCAATCATTAAAGTCCAACATCATGGTGTATTAAATACAACATCATGGTGTCAAGTTGCCGTAAATAAAAAGTAATTAATCACATGCCGTTACATGTTGTATGACTCAGAATATCTGGCAAATAATGTAGTTACTGAAAACACTAAGATCCATAGACAACTCAGTCATAACTTAAGCTTGTTTCACTTCCGATGTGCATGCCAACATACTAACAAAGGCCAATGGATTAAGAAAAGTTGGCTTAAGCTTTCCTAAAAACCCTGATTGTACAAAGGCTGTCCTGAATTTAGGCTGATGACACGGCAACAAGTAGTTACAGTGAAAATCCAGAGATGATAAGCAGTTGGCACAACACAAGTTGCGTCCAGGGTTCCTGGAATTAGAAATTCTTCCTTTGACAGATTCAATGCACCATCCCACTCACCCTCTCTGACTGGTCAGGAAACTCGGAGGCTGGATGCTGATATCATGGCTCAGTTAAAGAATCACAGCAAAGCCCACAATAGTAGCCACTCGGGTCCAGTCATTACTATAGGTCGAAACATTGCACCAGGAACTACCAGTTTAAGTGGTATTCATCACCAATATGGCATGCTTGGCGAATATCTCCATTTGTTTTTCCTGTAAATTAACAGAACAAAAATTCAGAGCCCAAATGGTAGAAGGGCTTCCAGATCATCTAACCCTTACTTGGATCGAATCCCTTCCTGGCTATTCCTGGCAAATATTAGTGTGATGCGGAGATGCTGGTGTTGGATTGGGGTAAACACAGTAATATTAGTGTATAATAAAATATTAGTGTTCACATGGGTGTTGGGTAGGAAGTAGGAATTATTCTCTGTTAATATACATTGGCAGAAAACCAGGGTCTGCGAACTGCTAATACAAAACCAGCACTCACTTCAAGCAAAAACTGTCAAATCAATGTCATTTTAATGAAGACTGTCAACTTGTTGGTTAAAATAAATAGGATGTCGCCTCTAAAATACCTTGTAAGGATTTCAGAAGAATGAGGTAAATGTTGGTACTTTATTCCACTGTCATTTCAGAGCTAGGGTTATTTGTTTTAAAAAAAGAGCTTCTAGGAAATGCTTCTCTCCATCGGTATTGCCTGGAATTCCTTAGGAAAATCCTCCCTCAAACTCCAGGATTGCTTCACTCTTCCAGTGAGTACATGCCTCATGCACATTAGAAATGAAAATGTTTGGTTTTATTTTTGAAGCAGGGAGTACAATTCTGCCAGGACTGCGACATCCTTTCCTTCCACTTCTCCACCAGGCACAACTCCAGCTCTCTCAAAAACTGCAGAACTGCTGTAATAGCTCATTCAAAACAGAACGCAGGTGAAATGAAATAACTTGCACCTACAGTGGCTTTTATGACCCCAGCACATCTTAAAACACTCTACTGCCATGAAGTATTTTTGAAGTGTAGTCATGACTGCAGTGATGCCCAGCTGTAGAAAAGTGGAGACAGATTGGGCCTGGTTGTATGCTAATTTGAAGCTAAAATACTGAGGAAGATGCCTAGTCAAAATGCAGAATTTCCACCTAAAAACAAAGATAGTTAACATGTGTAGCTCTGTTCATTGAGAATTTGGAGTGAGGTTTTTATTGCTCTGCAATATGTCAAGCACACATGGCCAAACTCTAGCCTTTAACATCTCTCTCTCACCTTGCATAAAAAAACAATAACACTGGCTAACAAAATCCATTTTATTCCGCAATTGTTTCATCTCATGATCAAGCTGTAGCACAAGGAGTCTTATTTTTGAAACATGTAAAAGATTCAACATTGGTACAAATAATTTTAAAGAAGTCTTCACCACTTCCAAAAGGCTGTTTCACACTCAGTGTTATCCTCTGATACAGAGGAAATCTAATTAGCTTTGTTCCCGGTTGCCAGGTGAATCCATATTGCATTCAGTGTCAGGAGGCAAGTTTGTCAGCAACATCTGTAGGGAGAAAATGTCAACATTTTAATAAATAGCTGTGTCAGCAACTATTAAAAACTGAAAATGGGATTGATTTAGGTGTCTGGTTAAGAAACGCCCATTAACAGAAAAATAACTTGTGGAATTTATTCTTTAGGAAATTTTCACACTCTCAAATGCTCCTCACTTCATACAAATTGCTTGTTAAAAGACAAACTATATTTTTGTGGTCAGGATAATACATAAAACTTCACAAACCCAAAATAAATCATAGGGATTTGCAGTTTATTCATGGTTGGCCCATAATAGTTTACTTAACGAATTTATGAACAACCCTTCCGCGTACTCTACCATTTTTTGTACCTTTATGCCAATTATTTGCAGCCAACCCATTACTACTGAATTACCTTCTTCTTTAAAAACATTTCGTTGCTGGGCTGTCGAGAGGAAGATTGGACTGTATGAATGTTACAATTAAAGGACACTGCCTCTTGGATTGAAGAAAGCAAGCTTGGTGCTCACAAGTGCTTTGAATGTAAAAGTATGATCACCCAAAAAACACACATTTTCCACTGAGATTCCTATTTGTCACTCCTAGACCAATCCCAGGCAATTGTATCATGAAATAGGAGCAGATGTAGGCCATTCAGCCCCTTGAGCCTGCTCTGCCATTCAATAACATCTTGGTTGTTGATCTGTTTGTGTTTAAAGTCAGTAAGAGTTTTAACAACACCAGGTTAAAGTCCAACAGGTTTATAAACCTGTTGGACTTTAACCTGATGTTGTTAAAACTCTTACTGTGTTTACCGCAGTCCAACGCCGGTATCTCCACATTGTGTTTAAAGTTCCACATTCTACCCTGATAACATATAGTTCCCTTGCCTAACAAGAATCTATCTACCTATGCCTTAAAAATATTCAAAGACCCCGCTTCTATCACCTTCTGAAGCAGACAGTTCCAAAGTCGCAAAAACCCTCAAAACAAATTCTCTGAATCTCTGTCTTAAGAGGGTGATTTTTAATTTTAAAGCTGTGCCCCCTAATTCTGGACTCATTCAGAAGGGGAAACATCCTTTCCACAACCACCTTGTCGAGACCATTCAGGATCTTATGAACTTCAAGTCACCCCTCACTCTGCTAAACTCCAGTGAAAAACAAGCCCAACCTGACCAACCTGTCCTCAGAAGACAAACCATTTATTCCAGGTATCAATCTAGTAAACCACCTTTGAACTGCCTCCAGTGCATTTACATCCCTCAACTGCTCACAGTTTCAAGATGCAGTCTCGCCAATGCCCAATGTAATTGAAGTATAACATCCTTATTTTTATGTTCAATTCCTATTGAAATAAACGATAAGCATTCCATTAGTCTTCTTAATTACTTGCTGCACTTGCATACTAAATTTTTGTGACTCATGCAATAGAAAACCCAGATCCCTCTGCATCTCAGAATTCTGCGGTCATTCTCTGCTTCTTTATTCTTCCTGCCAAAGTGAACAACTTCACATTTTTCCACACTATACTTCATCTTCCAGTTATGTACTCTTCATTATGTATTTTCCTATCTAGTTTTGTGTCATCTACAAATTTAGCTACCATGCCTTCGTTCCACTCATCAAAGTTATTGACATAAATTGCAAAAATGTGAGGCCACAGCATATACTGCTGATGAAAGGGCCCCAAAGGATGCTGGATATACTCAACTTAACATGAGTTCATTAAAGGCAGGTTCAGAAACCCAAAAAGCTAGGTGCTTTCAACAGCAAATGTGAAACTTACCTCCCATTGAGTGTTCTACAGCATCTTTTGAGGGATGCAATAACAATTTCTTTGTTGATTGAAATGAGAAGAGGCAAGAAGAGGCAGAATTCCACCACAAAACTCAACAGTTAAGCTTGGCTATGGAATCAAAGAATCGTCTCAGTATAGGAGGTGGCCATTCGACACATCATGTCTGCACTAGCTCGACGAATGGGCAATTCACTTATTGCCATTCTCCTTCCTTCTCCCCGTAACTCTGCACATTCTTCCTCTTCAAAGAACAGTCTAACCCCTTTCGAATGCTCAATTTAACCTGCCGCCACCACACCCACAGGCACAGGCAGTGCATTCCAGACTAGCCACTTACTGCATTAAAAAGTATTTTGCTCATACTGTTCATGCTTATTTTGCAAATGACTTTCATGAGTGGGAATAGTTTTTTCCTATCCATTCTGTTCAGACCCCTCACGATACTGAATATCTTTATCAAATTCCGTACATTTGAATTTGACAGCAAATCTAATTTTACATTATTGTGCCTGATTAGTGTGTTGTAAGCTCAGCTGCCACTGAAACATAGCATGGAACATCAAGACAGGAAGAGCTCAAATGGTTTGAAAACTATTAGAAAAATCCAAGGATGTAGGCTGCTCTGAGGCTGATTTGAAAAGTAAATGTAAATCATAAAGTTTACAAAAGTCAGCAGATAGTTGAAGATTCCATTGTAATGATTAGCGAGCCGGGGCTGGGGAGGGACGGCGTGGGGCAGCGAGTCGGGGCAGAAGCTAGGTCAACTAATTCGCGTAAAAACTTAGTCAATTTGCTAAAATACAAAAGCTAACTCGCCATATTTGATACATAGTGGAACAGCCAAATTCATGTCTCAATGATCATTTTAACCTTTTTACGTCAAGCTTTTCCAAACTAGCGCCACAGAAGCACTCAGAGCAGCCTAGATTAATTAGTCCAGAATGAAGGCCTGAATTCTCTGACCTCGCCAGTGGCTGGGATTATCCATTCCCGCTGCTGTGTACAGATATTTGGCTGAGCACCAAATGCCCCATTCTCGCTAGCAGCGGTAGTGGGTTGTGCGAGACCGGAGAATTCTAGCCGAGATCCTGAAGAAGGCTCTGCTGCAGCTTCAAACCTACCTGCTGTTGTTCTATGTCATTCGTTTTAACTGCAAGTACTAAACTTGTAGTAAAATTCTGAAGATGGAGGTATTTCTGTTTCTGTTTCTCCAGTTCATTTTCAAGGTACTGAATTTTGTCATTCTAAAAAGAATAAGAAGCAGTGTTAAGAATAATTCTAGACCTAGGGGGTCACATACAACAGAGAAAGAGTGATTTAGACCAATGCTAAGGCCTCCACAAACATCTCAGAGTGCTTCATAGAATTCAGTACGTTAATATGCAGTGAATTCTGGCAAACATAATAGCCATTTTATACATAGGAGATGAATGACGAGTTAATTGGGTTTTGGTTATGTGGCTTGGACAAGAGTATGCAAGGACACTTGGACTCTCTGCTCTTTCAGTAATGACACCTCCCATCAATAACCTTCTCTTCACCCGGAGTTGTGATCTTTGATTACGCACTTAAGTTCTGGAGTGGAGCTTGAACCCTCAACCTTTGTGTTAAAACTGAGACAGGATAAATCATAGAATACAGCTGGACCACATATTTTTCTAGCGAGAGAATATCAATACCAACCTAAGAGCGTTAGAAATAGCAGAGTAGTCAACGGGGCCCCTAGAGCTTGCTTTACCATTCAATAAAATCATGGCTGATCTTCTGCCTCAACTCCACTTTCTCAACTGCTCCCCATATTCTTTTGAGTCCCTGAGAGATCAAAAATCTGGCTACCTGAACTTTAAACATACTCGAGGATGGAACATTCACATCCCTCTGTAGTAGAAAATTACAATGTTTCATAATTGATCCGTTATCCTGAGACTGCTCAGTACCGATTTCTGGACCAGTGTACGATTTTTATGTAACATTTTGTACCCGATGGTGGGGATGTCAATGGTAATGAGGAAGCCTGGAATGTTGAATAAAAGCAAATTACCGCAGATGCTGGAATCTGAAACCAAAAGAGAAAATGCTGGAAAATCTCTGACCCTTTGTCATCTGGACTCGAAATGTAAGCTCTTTTCTCTCCTTACAGATGCTGCCAGACCTGCTGAGATTTTCCAGCATTTTCTCTTTTGGTTTCTGGAATGTTGAAAATGGCTGCCTTCTATACTTCCAGCAAATCATGCTTGTAAAGGCTCTAGAGTGGACACAATGTGTGTACATCATGGAGAGTGGGTAAAATACATTATCCAACGTGTAATGCTTTGGTGATCCATTTGGACTTTGCAGATCATAGTAATGCCTGCTAAAACCACTTTCAACTGAACATGCATTCAGTGATGCTTGAATTTTCCAATAAATTCAATGGGATTTGAAAGCCTGCTATGAAAGCAGAGAGGAGAAGCTGTGGTCAGAAGGGGAAGAAAAAGGGCTCACCACTGTAAGGCCTCCTACTTCCACCTCAGCAAGGAGTAGTGTTTGAGGCAGCTATGATTCATCCAGCAGGTGGTCATTGAAATGCACCACCTCCTCCAATTAGACCTGCAACCATGGAACAGGGAAAGGATGGTGTCAATGGCCCTGAAGGTCACCATGGTCCTCAATTTCTGCATCAGCAAATCCTTTCATGCTTGAGTTGTCAGTTTTGCCAATATCTCAGTTCAACATGCATTACTGCATCCAGGAGGTAACAGATGCTCTACAAGTCAGGAAAGGGAAGCAGGAGGAATGGACATGTGGCTTTGCAAGTGACATGGCAATCCCAATGGTGCATTTGGCTCTCTGAGCACCACAGCTCAATGGGAAGATGCACCAGAACTGTGCAGTTGGTGTGTTATCATATGCAGAGTATTATGTCTGCTATCCCTGGCTGAAACCATGATCCTTTCAACCTGTGCTAATCAGCTGTTCCCCACAATATTCAAGCTACCACCATCAAGTAGAGACTGCCTGCTAGTTGACAAGGGCTACTACTCTACTGCTGGAGCATGTCTCCAAATTTGTGTCGTCTGCTGCGTGATTTAAAATCTGGCTCTCCTGAGGTCCCAGCCCTTGACCAAGTAACTCGGGCAGAAACAGAAGCAGCAAGGGAAGAGGAGATAGAGGCAACCAAGGCCCCATTGCTCCATTTGGGGTGAAAATACGTAACCAGATAAGCAGCTTCCAGACCAGCCAAAATCATCCACACATCATCTCTGCTTTAAAATTCCACACCTATCCATCCAACTGCTACAATTATGTGGTCCTCTTGGTCAAAATCCTGAAATAAAAGAAAACTCTCCCCCCCAGCCCCAAAAAAAATCACATACACTCTATCCAACACTTCTAATAACACAAAACTGAATGATTCACCCTTGTGCATTCCCTTAGTACCTGTCTTGTGGGTGCCTTTGCCATGTCTAGTGCTTCTATACAGTGCTATACCAGTGGCACAGCACTAGATCTCTGCTGCTGCCCCCTGTTATGTACAAACTTGTCCTGCAAGAGAGAGGGAAGAGTGTCAGTAACTATGATGCAGGGTACTTGGGTGTGGTGCCTGTCATAACTGAATAGCTGGTAGGAACTGTAGGAACTGCAAGATGTGGGCGTGAGGCTTGCAGTGGTGGTTAAGTGTGCCAGGGTGAGGTTGACCATATGAATGCTGACTGCTCAAGATGATTGGTGATGAGTGGAGAAGTGGTGCGTTGAGCAACCAGAGAGGTTGTGGTGTGGTTGGCAGGAATAGTTATATGAGAATGTAATCACTGACTTAGGTGGGTGTGAGGCCGCTGAACATTTTCTTGCACTCTATTTGGTTTCTCACGGCCTGATTCTTTGACAGACCTCTGTTGTTACTCACTCCTATTCCCATCGTAGTGTGTGCACAGAGAAGGCCTCCCAGCTCCATGTGGAAAAATTACCTTGATTGGCATTTCTACCTCCTGGGCCTTTTACGAGGTCCTGGGAGCCCTCTCTCTGGCCAGCTGCTCCATCGGAACCCTTACCCCTTCTCACAAATACTTCTTGCATTTAGTTACACCAGCTGCTGTACCGAAACTGTATCTCCCTTGAGACACACAGGCTGTCTTTAAGAAGTGCAAGGGCTAGTTATAATTTGTTCTGGCCACACATGCATCTGGGCCCCCTGCTGAGCATGTTGCCCATCAACCGAATATTTTATGCGGTATTGCATCCTGCAATCATTAGCACGGCTGGGTGCAGGGTAATCAGACATCATGATACTGGTGTCCCTAATGGCCCTATTGAATTTTTTGAGAGCAAGATCCTCTGTATCATGTTGACGTAGCTAGAAAACTTATCAGCAATTGTTAGTATATCATGCTTTTAGAGAAATGATATTGGAACAGTTATAAGAGATGGTAGAAAGCTTAGCCTAAAAAAAAGACTATAAGAAGGGTTTTTTGACCAGGGAGCAAACGGAGAAACATAAAGTTAAGTGAGGATTAAGCTGCTGATTCAGGCAATTCAATTATTTTTTTCACCACCATGAATGAGAATGCCGGATCAATAATTTGAAGCAGCGGAATGAGGCAGGAACAATGGCATCCCTTGGGGTTCAGATCTTCAAAATCACATGGAGGGGCTGAGCTGGAGCTGGCCTAAGTGACCCATGTAAGCAATCCAGATAGCTGAAGCTTGGTAGGATCTAGACTGTGGGGCATCGTTTTGTCAAAAGTTTCAAAAACAATTAAACTACTTCTAACAACACCCACTTCTTCCCAATTTGATATAAAATATATTTTATAGGATTTTAGCTTGCAATTAGAACGATTTGTATAAATGAAAAGGCAGTCATACTGTGAGAATTGCAATGTGCTTTCATGCGTCATTATCTAGTAGTAATTTAAATGGCTGATTTATTTGGCTGACAGAGGCCAATACTTGGCAATGAAATGGATTTCCATGAATTATAGAAACAAAAAAAATCCTTTCTTACAGACAACAACTTGCAATTTTTTAGTACCTTTAACCAAGTAAAATAACCCTAACTGTTTCAAAGGGGTATCAGACAACATCTAACACTGAAGGACAAGCAATCAAAAGTTTAGTCAAAGGGTTAGGGTTCAAGAAAAAGAGGTGAAGAAGTTTAATCAGGGAATACCAGGGCTTAGGACCTTGGTGAGTGAAGGTGAAACAATTAAAATGGGGATGTGCAGATATCCGAGGGATGTAAGACTGAATGAGGCTACCAAGACAGAAAGGGGTGAGGCCATGGCAGGTTTTAAAAACAAAGATGAGAATTTTCAAATAAAAGTGCTGTTTAATTGGCAGCCAAAGTTGATCACCAAGCATGAAGATGTTGGGTAAACAGTGAGTTAAGAGTGTTCGGGATGAGCTCAAGTTTACAGAGAGTGAAAAACATGGGAGGTCAGCCAGGCGTGCATTGCGATAATTAAGTCTAGAGATAACAAGGGTATAGATGAAGGATTCAGCAGCGAACGAGCTGAGGGAAGGGCAGAATTGGATGATGTTACGGAGGTGGAAATTGGTGATCTTGGGTGCAGGCATTGATGTCATCAAAAACTCACTTCAAGGTCAAATATGAAACCAAGGTTTCAAAAAACCTGGTTCGGCCTCGAATCATTAATCTGCGATCATCCACTCTGACAACTAGATTGGACAATTAGGTTGGCTAGACATTGACTGCTGCTTCATTTAAAAATATACAGAATAGATTAATGACAATTTTAACTATTTTTAAAATAAGATCCTTGAAAGAACAAGGTCTCATTCCCTACAGTTAATCTTGGTTTCTAATTTGTCTTTCCTCTTTCCCAATTTATTTATTGTGTTCGATGTCATCACTCCCTTTTCTGCTTCCAAAACCACCCCCCCACAAAAAGTCCAAAATTCAAATCTCATGACTTGAGAATCAGTGAAGTACAGAATTCAGTTTCAAGCAGTTCCTGAGTGCAGGCACGATGGAGCTGCCCACTTACCCAGCTAAATCTCAGCAGGAAAGCCTTAAGACTAATTTAAGACTGTATACAATTGTATGTTATGCAACACTTCAGTACTTGGGAAAATGAGGAAATGATTGAAATACAGTCAACTGACATGGGGTAGTTATGACAATAATTTTCCTCTTGAACATTATATTTTATAAAGTGGAAAATCAAAATGAAAACCATCCAGAGATAATCCGGTTAAAACAGAAAACAGGGACTTATTACAAGTCTTTTACATCTAACCTTGACATCAATGTTGAAAATTTGAATGCAAGATTTCCACTGACTTCAAGCCCAGTTTGACATTATAAACAAAAATAATTACCAGAAACAAATGTAATTATATGATTAACTACTCATTAGTTAGTCTAAGACTTCTCTTCATCCTTGACTCTGCCAAATATCTAATTCAGCAAAAAGTACTCAATTCATTCATGAAAAATAAATTACTGTAAACATATTAAAAGTTGGCACATGTTTGGACAGTAATCTAATTTCCTCCAACGTTGACGGATCTTACCCTAAACGTTAGTAGTTTCTGGAGCTGCTCAACTTCAGGTGTTACACGGTCACAACTGCTCATCTCAACTGCATCGTCATCAAGTACCTCTAATTTCTGTGTCAAAAAAGACCAAAAGTAAAATAGTGCTTTAAGATTGAGAAATCTCCATGTTGGCATGATCAGTCCTTTTTGACAGTTTTAAAAACAGCATCTAGGAACATCTGTCTCTTCTATTACTCCCTAATGACATCATTCTCCTCCCTTTTCCCCATTCACTAGGCCTTCTGCAACTTCAGCCGAGGGGAGAACATCATTGCATCTTGCAGCCAGTTGCCAGAAAGATCCAAGTCAGATGTTCTTCCTCCTACCACTTCCCGCCAACACATTTCCTCCATGGAAGACATCTCCACATCCAACATTTTATTGCAGATAGGCAACTGAGACAAACTGGCACCTTTCCTTACATTATATTAAGCATCACAGCAATTTTACAATGCAACTCTTCTCCTTGTATTAAATAATACAATCTTTCCATTTGATCGCTAAGTGATACAGGCTTTTAGTACAGCACAAAAAGTGGACTTCCTTTGCTTAATTTGTTTTGAACATTGTACAAATGGTTCAAAGCTTTTGATATTTTTATTTCAGATCCAACAATAAATAATTATACTGCAATTAGACTTTCACAATTTTTACTTGCTGCTTGTTAGGAGAATAAAACAACTTGGAAAAATTCTCAACACCTAAATTTTGTCAACTTTTCCACTGTTCAGCAAAACAATTAACTCTTCATTTAGAACTTTGAAGGCAGAACAAATTATAGATGAGTCTTTGCCACTGAAATTCACTGAGGCTAGAAGCCAAGGAGCCATCCCTATGCTGCTGGGAATTTTACAATCATTGGAGCACTGGTGGATAGGCAACATTATTAACCACTGCTCAATCATTAATCACCTGGGTTTTTGAAATGCATTGTGAATATCACTACACTAATAATTAAATGTGTTGGAAATTATTTTCTCCATTGTTTACTGAAGATATTGTCCATCAGTGCAATGGAACTTAACAGGAATCAGGAACTTTGTATAAATACCTTAAACTCTCATCTGACAACATGCACAATGGCCCTTGATCAATTGATACAATATCTGGCCCCGACTATCTTAATCTGTCCATCCTCCTGCAGTGTTACAGCAGACACTCAACTTTCAGGCCAAGAGTTAGTTACCCCACCCCACCCCCAGAATACTGATGAAAGCAATAGTTTGGCCAAGGCATCTTCCTGTGTTGATCTTGAGTTTACACGTTCAGTGTTTCCTTAGATTGACCAAACAAGTCAAACTGCTCATATTACTGGGATTTCTACCAGTGCTTTGAGGTTTACAGTGTGATCCCATTTGTTTTTCAAAGCAAATCTCAAATCAATGGCCTTTGTCATGATACAATGCAGGTATCCTCCGAGGAGGCTGTTCTTCAGGACCTTAGATTTTGGCACACGAGATCAACTTAGCAACAATAATAGAAATGCCAGGAGTACCATTAACATATCAGACGGACAGAACCCCCTCTATTTCTGGATAATTTGATCAGTGGCTGCAAATAGACTGTTATGACAGTACTACAGCTCCTTCATTATGGTTTTCATTAGTTATAAAGTCATTTTAAAAATTTGCTTAAGTGCACACTGCTACACTGCATTAATTACATTTTTGAAGCCCTAAACTAACTAGCCTGATTATTTCTTTTGTAAACTTAACCTGCTTGAACAGCTTGTCTTTCTAATAAATTAATACATTATTTAGTGACTAGCAAAACTTGAAACAAGTATTCATTCATCACTTAATCCCAAATGCTCTCACATACACATGTTCATTTATTCCTTCATCACAGCCGTGCTCTAATGTTTCAAAATTGCTGATCTGGCAGCCAGCAACTTAGCTGGAAACTCATGTAAAGCAACAACATGAATGGCTAAAAAAGTTGGAAGACAACAATGAATAAATAATTAGACTGAAAAATATATTTTTTTTTAAAGTACCGTGCAAACTTAAAAACCTTGGATCAATAGGTACCAACCTACTTGGTAAGAATGCATTGCATTTCATATCACTTGGGATTTTGTGGCAATTAAGTGAAATATGCTACCACTCAAAACTTGAAGTTACTGAGAACTGCTTACTTGAACAAGATCTAGCCTTTAAGTTGCTCAATTGTAGCTGCAATGTAATGCCGTTGGAATCCCAAATCGAGCTCTCAGTTATATGCTCAGTGACAGTACACCATATATCATACAGCAGATTCAAAGAATCCCTAAATTCCAGAAGGAGGTCATCCGGCCCTCAAGACTACATCAACTCTCCAAAAGAGCACCCCACACAGGCCTTCCTCACCGCCCTATCCTCGTAACCCCACGCATTTACCATGGCTAACCATTCAACTGACACATCCTTTGGACACTAAGGGGCAGTTTAGAATGGCAAATTTACTTGACCTTCACATCTTTGGATTGTGGAAGGAAACCGGAGCACTTGGTGGAGATATACACAAACATGGTGCGAATGTGCAAACTCCACAGTCACCCAAGGCTGGACTCGAAACCGGGTCCCTGGTGCTGTGAGGCAGCAGTACTAACCACTGTGTCACCTTAGTGCTGGAAAACCTGGTGAGATAGAAATTCTCTTCTTTAATGTGAAGTTTCATCACAAAATTCCAAATACACAACATTCAATGAGATTAAACTGTGGTGGCAAAACCCGCTCAACACTAATTGTTCTCTATGGAGATTGAATTGAAAATACTGCGTCATTGAATTATACTCTTCTCAGAGACCATTTTGCATAAATATGGATGAGACATTAAACTGATGTCGCATTTGTCCTCTCTTAGACATGAAACATCCCATAGTACTATTTTAAGAGTAAAGGAGTTATCCCTGCTGTCCAGGCCAATACTTATCCCTCAATCAACATCACAAATGCAAATTATCTGGTCATTATCACATTGCTGTGCACAAATTAGCTGCTGTGTTTCCTACACTTTTTTAAAGAAGTACTTAATTGGCTGTAAAGCACTTTGGGACATCCAATGGATATGTAAGAGACTATATAAATGCAAGACTTTTTTTCAGTGTTGATTAAATACGCCAATTTTAAATCTGGGAAGAAGTCAAGATGAAGCAATCTTTATGTACTGCAAAACCTAAAAACAAGTTATTTGCAGCCTCGGAAACTGCTGGCAAACTATATTAGTCAATTTAACAATGTTGATTACAAACAAATTCTACAGTAGTACTGAATGATATTAAACACTGGATGGCAGTATTTATCTCCAAATTATACGTTAGATCAGTGGTTCCCAAACTTTTTTCACTGGACGCACTTTGCTCGCGCCACACCGAATTTTGTATTGATAAGAAATACATTCAAAAACAAAAAAGAACAACTCCTAGCAGTGCTTGATTCATAACATAGAACACAACTACTTTATAATATGATCATGGGACATTCAGAAACATGTTTAAATGTTTCTTTTATTGTCCTTGAATCTTCCCGCCACACTTGCCATCCTCTCTCGCCGCACCAGTGTGGTGCGCCGCACCCTTTAGGAACCACTACGTTAGATTTTTGCTGGCTCTAAAATTCTTCAATCAAAGTGTGTGATATCCAGAAAATGCAACAGTTAAGCACATTCCAAATGTCCACTTACTAATGACTAAGTGACTCTAATTTAATGGACAGGTTGCACTAAACTCACTTAACATTGCAAAGTCGACCATGCGTGAACGAGCAGCCTTGGAAAATAGCTTGAGAGTGAGAGATGTTTACAGGCAGTAGTAATACATCCTTTCTTTTCAAACATATTTTTAAAGATGAGAAACTTCTTTTCAAATTACATGATTTTGTCAGAAGGGCATAAGTTCATGAAAACGATGCTCTGTATCAGAAAGTCATATCATGCCGAGTAATATTTTTCACGCCTCTCCTGCATGCATTGATTTTGGTACAAGAATGGTTTTGAGTGCTTTATAAATACATCATTCCATGAATGCTGGCAATTCCAAAGTTCTGAATTTGGTTTTTCCATATAAAATGGTAGAGTAAACCCACCACAATCTGCCTTGATCATGTTGTGACCAGTCATTGAATGCAATAATCACTGGATGGTGACTGGGAGCAATAACCCTCGCTACTTCTCCCTTCCTCCTTAGCCGGACACTTCAGAGATCAGTTGCATTCATGGCTAAGACTGGCTAACATAGCAAAGATCAGTGATCAGTCTTGGCAATAGGAATCTTATATCCCAAGTGAGGCAGCAACATAAACAAGTGAATGTCTATTTTCAGCCTCAGGTGTGAGAATGAACTTACAGCAGGAGGCAAAATGCATGTTTTACTTTGCCTTGACGAATGGAACAGCTCATTAAAACATCATTTTGTATTGATTTTTAAATAAAGGATTTTGGGATTAAATTTTACTCCTTCTTTAAGAACAAATGCAGAAACTGAGCTTTTTAAGAAGTCATGGTTGAATGCAAAGGAAATTGCTCTGCTGTCATTTTAGTGTTGGGCACTTCTTCATTCCTGGATGCACCTGAATGAACATTCCTTCACTGGCTCACACATCAACATTTATTAATAAAGTTAAATTCAGCATTTCGAAATGAAGAATTTTCACATTGCAATAAAATAAGCAAGTGTAATTGATATTTCATAGTGTCATGCTCACACAATATGGATGATCAGATTAATTTGAAATGAATATTTTACCTAAAAGGCAATGAAGAATGGACACGCTGCCTTTGAAACAAAATGGCATTCAGAAGTCAGGTGATTTTTTTTCTTTTCTGTCGATATACATGCAAATATGCAAGGTTCTGGAAGCTAGCCGGCATGTCTGGACAAGAAATTAAAATGCAAATGACCTTTTGGGACATTTCATTGAGAAGGTATTAAAATGCAACAGATCTTTCATGTTGCATTAATGGCTGTCTTTATTCAAATAATTGGAATAACTAGTTAAAAATTGACTTGCAGACTTCGCAGCTGCCGAGTGGAATTCTAAGGAATGGGTGCAAAAAAAATCCATTCTAATCACAAGCACAAATAAATGGGAAACTCAAACACCACTGTCTATCCATGCACAGGCCAGAGACCATTTGTGAGGACAATGAAAAAAACCAGATACTATGTTCATGTGACAGAAACCAAGTTTTTGATGAGGCATATTTATTAAAACATATTTTCAGAAGAGTTCCAGACCTGCAAAGCAACAGGATCCTGTCTGAGATTCATCAAAAGCAGAAAGTTCAGGCTGATCTTTAACTGACTTATTTTTTAATCAAACCAGGTTTTTGCTGCACAGGTTTTACTTGCATGAAGCCAGAGAAAGCTGTTACTACAAGCAGTCACCACAAATCCATCTTCATAAACATACTATTTTGATTTTTTTCGTGGCCCCAAAATGAATCACAGGCCTGCAATGTTCCAAAGCCTTTATCTTGAGAGAAGCAGGCGGGACATCTGTGGGACACAGTGATTTTTAGGACTTTCAATACCTAAACGCATGCTATTTCTTTTGAAATTACCTTTCCTAGTGAATGCACGGGTGCATGTTAGAGTGGGTGCCGTTGCAGACACATTTCTATGGCTGAGTAATAAACATTTTTTTAAAAAACCAGTCATTGTCTGTTTTCACAGCACTCGGGCTTAAAACACTTCTTTTTAAACACACCTGTCTTTGGTTAGTCGAGAGAGAGGAAAAAGGAAAACAATGCCATTTTTCTTAGGACTCTAAATGATTCAAACAAATTCAAAAATAGATGAAACACTAGCACAATATATATTCAATTTCCTTTAACTTTCCTTCGCTCTCCCAAGCGCCTGTTCTAGCGGCAACAAAGACTGCCAGGCTGATCCAATTCAAATAGCCATGGATTATTTCTCTCCTCTGGCTGGGAAGCAGCAATTCTCCGTTCAGTGGGTCCCAATTGTTCCACCCATCCTTCTTCCCACAGGCATGGCAGAAACATGCAGTTTGTGGAGCTAAGTCTATATCCATCTACTTTGTAGTGCTGTCTTAATTGGCAATCAGCTACATGCATAAATTCAATCTGATGGCAAATTTCAAGGACAGCATTACCAACTTTCACCTGGCATATAATCAGAGTAATCTTGAGTAAGATACATTACCTGTGCACTTGTTCAACAAATACAGGTGGCACTATTTGCAAACCAAGCTTATAAATAATTCAGTAATCACTTGAGTGAGATATCTCTTGATTGATTTGTTCCTTTGACTTATCCAATTGTGTTCTGTCCATTTTTGCATCCAATTTGAAGCAAGCAACATTTAAACTAAATAGTTTATCTGCCAATTTCCAACTGACTACTTATAGTCATAAATATTCATATTTTAAAAATTACCACTTTTTCTAATGTTGGAATACTGCACGATCCATCACTAACACTTTCTCCATCCCCATTCTCTTCTGCTGCTTCTTCGTCTTCTTCCTCTTCCTCCTCCTCTTCCTCCTCCTCCCTTTGTTCCAGTTCACTTGATGTACCTATGAAGACAGAGTATGAATTAGGATCTGCAGTTTAAAAGCCATGGAAACCAAACATAATATAAAGTCAAGTTAGATACTAAATTGTGAGTGTTTTAAACAAAGAAACAAGAGGAAACTCATCAAAAGTGGAAACATGACTGTATTGGCAAAGGAGGTACAATAAGATACCAATGTAAAACCATTATAATTTAGGAAAAAATGAGTTTAATGTGTATTGAATGTACCTAATGACACATTTAAGAACACAATTTTATGTTTACACAATGTTTACATATGCATCTGAAATATACTTCTACATTTAGAACTCAATACCACACAAAAAAGTGATTGAATAGATTGTACCTTCAGACAAGCTGACATCTTCTTTGTTCCTCTCATTATCCTCTGAATTTTCAGGAACTTTTGTTGTTTCAGCTTTGACTACAGGCAACAAAGCTGACCCGGATTCAGGTAGCTTGGAAAAGTCAGCTGGTCCACCACGAGCAGGAGGTAGCTCAATTCCTAACTGGCGGTATTTCCTTCTCCGATTTCCTATCCATGTCTTTTGAGAAGAATGTGCAGGGTGCGAGGTGGGGGGGTGGGTTGCAGAGGAGAGAAATAAAAGTACTGAAGTAAGAGCTACGAAATCAAATTTGTGTGGTTAAAAGGTTGTACACATAAAAGATAGGCAAGGCAGCCAACCTGACAAAACAGATATATTTGGAGGGGGAAATAGGGGAAGATATGTTGTGATACAAATATTAGTCTTTTAGTTTCTTTTTTAATAACCAGATGTTCATTTGTGTATTGGTAGATGTGAACAATGATTTGTCATCATACAATGTTAGTCCTTCTTATTAGAACACCAAGTCAGCTATGTAGTTTAGAACTGGACAACAGGTCGGCTAGATAGGACCTGCATGGCATGTTTCCTATGCTGAAAGGCATGAATGAACCAGTTAGGTTTTTAAGGCAATCCAGCAGCTTTCACCATCAATTTCCAGGTAAAATGTCATGTCAAGTCCATTATTAGATTGCAAAAAAATAGGACACCTGAATGTGCACTTGTATTTTCTCAAAATGTTATAAAATTGGATAGACAAATGCACCTGAAAAGTGTTCTGTCAGGTCTGCACCAATGAAACTTATGGGAGTAATTGAACTGGTAATCTTCCAAGCAAAAAGCAGCAACTGGTTCTTGGGTGAAAACTATAATTCAGGGTTAAAATTAAAACAAATTACTGTGGATGCTGGAATCTGAAACAAAAACATAAAATGCTGGAATATCTCAGCAGGTCCGACAGCATCTGTGGAGAGAGAACAGAGCTAACGCTTCAAGTCTGGATGATTTTTTTGTCAGAAGTAAAGAAAACTGGAAATACAATGGGATTTATACCGTTGTGGCGGGCTGTGGGGGTTGGATGATGCAATAGGGGCTGGAGGCTAGGGAGAGATTGACAAAGATGCCATGGACAAAAAGACAAACGAGTGTAGTGATCATGGAGATTTTCTGTTTTTGTATAATTCAAGGTTATTCAGTTTTTAACAAAAACCTCTGTGCAACAAGAATACTTGGCAGATGCATGAAAGTGACAAAATTAAGATCATAAAAATATTACTCAGACAGAAACTGAAGGACTGAAGTAAAAATGCATAACTGTTGCCCAACACAATCTGGTCATAACAGGTACTGTGCATTGTCAGGTTGCTCAGTGACCCGGTTATCGTTAGGCAGAATTTTAAACTCCAGAAATTCTGCAGTGGATTTATTAACTGCAAATACGATCAAGGATAACCTTTAAGTTTCACGAAACGACTTCAGCAATACTCTTTACACATCATTTGAGACTGATGTTAACAGGACATTGGCTGACAGCATAACACATGTTAAGAGTTCTTAGCTAAGCAGAATTGCAAACATTGGGTAAATTCTTGGTGTGAGATTCTCGGTTGTAAGACAGTTACACACTGAAGGAGTTGCCCTCATAACAAATACCAGTAAAAGAGCAAAACATGTTTGCCAAAACAGTAGAAGATGACAATTTGGCTCTGCATTATTATGAGTTTGCTGTCCGATCTAATCACATAGCTGCTTTGGGTCACGGGGCTCTCACTGGGGCTGCAGTTACAATAGCAAACTTTCATCACTGATACAAATGCTGGGATAGCCCCATTTCCTTGCAGTCTGGTGCTCAAAATCAAGAGAAACTAAGAAGTTGGAGTTGAGATAGATCATAAATCTCAGTTAGGAACAAAGAAGAACAAAGAACAATACAGCACAGGAACAGGTCCTTCAGCCCTCTAAGCCCGCGCCGCTCCCTGGTCCAAACTAGACCATTCTTTTGTATCCCTCCATTCCCACTCCGTTCATGTGGCTGTCTAGATAAGTCTTAAACGTTCCCAGTGTGTCTGCCTCCATCACCTTGCCCGGCAGCGCATTCCAGGCCCCCACCACCCTCTGCGTAAAATACGTCCTTCTGATATCCGTGTTAAACCTCCCCCCCCACCCTCCCCCTCCCCCCCCCCCCCCCACCTCACCTTGAACCTATGACCCCTCGTGAACGTCACCACCAATCTGGGAAAAAGCTTCCCACCGTTCACCCTATCTATGCCTTTCATAATTTTATACACCCCTATTAGGTCACCCCTCATCCTCCGTCTTTCCAGTGAGAACAACCCCAGTTTATCCAATCTCGCCGCATAACTAAGCCCTTCCATACCAGGCAACATCCTGGTAAACCTCCTCTGCACTCTCTCTAAAGCCTCCACGTCCTTCTGGTAGTGTGGCGACCAGAACTGGGCGCAGTATTCCAAATGCGGCCGAACCAACGTTCTATACAACTGCAACATCAGACTCCAACTTTTATACTCTATGCCCCGTCCTATAAAGGCAAGCATGCCATATGCCTTATTCACTACCTTCTCCACCTGTGACGTCACCTTCAATTATCTGTGGACTTGCATACCCAGGTCCCTCTGCGTATCTACACCCTTTATGGTTCTGCCATTTATCGTATAGCTCCCCCCTACGTTAGTTCTACCAAAATGCATCACTTCGCATTTATCTGGATTGAACTCCATCTGCCATTTCTTTGCCCAAATTTCCAGCCTATCTATATCCTTCTGTAGCCTCTGACAATGTTCCTCACTATCTGCAAGTCCAGCCATTTTCGTGTCGTCCGCAAACTTACTGATCACCCCAGTTACACCTTCTTCCAGATCGTTTATATAAATCACAAACAGCAGAGGTCCCAATACAGAGCCCTGCGTAACACCACTCGTCATGATGTGGAGATGCCGGCGTTGGACTGGGGTAAACACAGTAAGAAGTTTAACAACACCAGGTTAAAGTCCAACAGGTTTATTTGGTAGCAAAAGCCACACAAGCTTTTGGAGCTGCAAGCCCCTTCTTCAGGTGAGTGGGGATTCTGTTCACAAACAGAGCATATAAAGACACAAACTCAATTTACATGAATAATGGTTGGAATGCGAATACTTACAACTAATCAAGTCTTTAAGAAACAAAACAATGTGAATGGAGAGAGCATCAAGACTTGACCATTATTCATGTAAATTGAGTTTGTGTCTTTATATGCTCTGTTTGTGAACAGAATTCCCACTCACCTGAAGAAGGGGCTTAGAACACCACTAGTCACAGGCATCCAGCAGGAAAAAGACCCTTCCACTACCACCCTCTGTCTTCTGTGACCAAGCCAGTTCTCCACCCATCTAGCCACCTTTATCCCATGAGATCCAACCTTTTGCACCAACCTACCATGAGGGACTTTGTCAAACGCTTTACTAAAGTCCATATAGATGACATCCACGGCCTTCCCTCGTCAACCATTCTGGTCACTTCTTCAAAAAACTCCACCAGGTTAGTGAGGCATGACCTCCCTCTCACAAAACCATGCTGACTATCGTCAATGAGTTTATTCCTTTCTAAATGCGCATACATCCTATCTCTAAGAATCCTCTCCAACAACTTCCCGACCACGGACGTCAAGCTCACCGGCCTATAATTTCCCGGGTTATCCTTCCTACCCTTCTTAAATAACGGGACCACATTAGCTATCCTCCAGTCCTTTGGGACCTCACCTGTGTCCAGTGACGAGACAAAGATTTGCATCAGAGGCCCAGCGATTTCATCTCTCATCTCCCTGAGCAGCCTTGGATAGATTCCATCAGGCCCTGGGGATTTGTTAGTCTTTATATTCCCTAAAAAAACCTAACACTTCCTCCCTTGTAATGGAGATTTTCTCTAACGGGTCAACACTCCCCTCCAAGACACTCCCAGTCAACACATCCCTCTCCTTTGTGAATACCAACGCAAAGTATTCATTTAGGATCTCCCCTACTTCTTTGGGCTCCAAGCACAATTCCCCACTTTTGTCCCTGAGAGGTCCGATTTTTTCTCTGACAACCCTTTTGTTCCTAACGTATGAATAAAATGCCTTGGGATTCTCCTTAATCCTGTCTGCCAAGGACATTTCGTGACCCCTTTTTGCCCTTCTAATTCCTCGTTTGAGTTCTTTCCTACTTTCTTTGTATTCCTCCAGAGCTCCCTCCGTTTTTAGCTGCCTGGACCTAACATACGCCACTCTTTTCTTTTTGACCAATCCCTCAATTTCCCTGGAGGACGAGATGCTATCATAACAAATACTTGAAAGATGAAAATTCTCTTTTACGGCTCTTTATTGCTAGTAACAACTCATTCAGTAGCACAACTGAATGCAATCTTGCTACAAGATTTTCAAAGTGGGATTCTCCATTTCTCAGGAGTACTGCAATGTTTATTTTATTTGGTGTTTCATTTTTCTATGTTTGCCTTGCTACCTTTTCTTTCTGTTGCAGCATACTGATTAAAAACAGTTAAAATACTTCTTCAACTACACATTTGGGTTTGCCAAAGATACTTTCACAGGTTCCAAGTCATAAGTGGCCGAGTGTCTTATATTTTTAATGAGATTTGAGACACTTCCATGAGATTTTATGGGATTTGACATGGTTTCCTGAAATAACTTATTTGATAGCGTAACTCAGAGATCTTAAAACTCCTTAGGTATTCAAACTGGATATTTATGGTTCTTGCATGAATGCTTCTACACTCTGACTAAAGGCTGGCTGAAAGCACGCTTGTTGATATGAACCTCAAGATAAATCGTTAAGCCGCTTTATTTCACATCAAGTGAACAGAGCAGTTATGATTAGATTTGCTTAGTTAATCGCTATTTATATAACATATATTTACAACAAAATAAAGAATATAACACACTCCTCCACCCCCGCCAACATCCGTGGGTAAATTTGACTTAAATAGCGTGTTCCAAGTATCTTCTAGCATCTTTAACTGCTTCACTTCAGTGAAGGCCATAATAGCCTTCCTTTCAACAAGGCAGCTTTTCACTGCAGACTTCCTGGCCAAAATGTTACTGCTCCGTCTGCCACAGGAATTGGAGCGGGCAAGGGTCGGACAATGGGAAGATCTGTTGACCTCGGGTGGGATTTTACAGTTTCGGGACTAGTGAGGCCATAAAATCCCACCCCGTCTTTCAATGCATCTCTGCCCTATTTGTTAATCTCTCTCTCTGTTAACAGAATGGTAAAGATCTAAGAACTTTCCAACACAAAAGGTTTGAGGAATTCTTTGATTGCACAGATACATCAATTAACTGCTTATTGTTTAGCCTCTTTGAAATCTACTTAGTGTATTAACCGCCTTTTGTTCAAGTGTCTTTTTCAAAAACTTGCTGGAATAAACTTTGCGTCAAAAAAATCGAAACAATCTTTATTTTCTAATTGCTTCAGCAGAAACATGATTCAAAAATCTAAACTTGGACACCCTTAACTTCAACATGTGGACAAACACTTTGGTATAGTGGTGCAGTAGTTATAATTCAGATCCCTGAATTAATAATCTGTTTCTAATCTCAACAGGGTGGTTGGAGAAGTTTAATTCCGTTTTTAAAAAAAGCTAGCATCGGTAAAAGTGGCCATGACGTTCACAGAATCGTTACAGTGCAGGAGGCAACCATTTGGCCCATCAGCTCTCTGAATGAGCAACTCCCCTAGTACAATTCCTCTGTCTTCTCCTTGTAACCCTGCAATTCTTCCTTTTCAGATAACAGTCTCTTTTGAATGCTCCAATTGAACCCACACTCTTAGGCAGTGCATTCCAAACCATAACCACATGCTGCGTAAGAAAGTTTCTCCTCATATCAAATGTTTCTTTTTCTAATTACTTTAAATCTATGGCCTCTCATTCTTGATCCTTTCATGAGTGGGAACTATTTTTCCCTATCTACTTTAACCAGACCCTTCATGACGTTGCATGTCTCTATTAAATCTCTCAGTCCTCTTCTCTAAGAAAAACAGTCCTAACTTCTCCAATCTACCTTTTGGAGCGGCACGGTGGCACAGTGGTTAGCGCTGCTGCCCAACAGCGCCAGGGACCCGGGTTCGATTCCCGGCTTGGGAGTCACTGTCTGCAGGTTCTCCGTGTCTACGTGTGTTTCCTCTGGGTGCTCTGGTTTCCTCTCACAGTCCGAAAGATGTGCTCGTTAGGTGCATTGGCCATGTTAAATTGTCCCTCAGTGTACCCCAGCAGGCGCTGGAGTGTGGCGATTTTCACCGTAACTTCATTGCAGTGTTACTGTAAGCCTACTTGTGACACTAATAAATAAACTTTAAACTTTCATAACTGAAGTTCTTCATCCATGGAACCATTCCTGCAAATCTTTTCTGCACCCTTTTTAATGCCTTCACATCTTTCCTAAACTGCGGCGCCAAGAATTGGACATAATACTCCAGCTGAGGCCAAACTAGGGACTTACACAAATTCAATATACCCCCTTGCTCTTGTACTCTATGCCTCTATTATAAAGCCCAAGGTACAGTACACTTTAACTTCTCTCTATAACTGATCTGTCACTTTCAATGATTTATTCACATATACAACCAATTTGCCCTGCTTCTCCAATCCTTTTAGACTTGTATCCTTTATTGTGTATTGCTTCTCCATGTTCTTCCTACCAAAATGAATCACCTCACACTTAACTGCATTGAACTTAATCTGCTACCTGTCTGCTCATTTCACAAACTTGTCAATGTCCCTTTTATGTTCTATGCTATCCAGCTCAATTCATTTTACTTCCAAGTTTTGTATCATCCACAAACTTGAAATTGTGCCCGTACATCAAAGTCTAGGGGCCTGATCTTACCAAAAAAAATTCTAAGTGCCAAACGAGCGTGAAAATGGGGGCGAAATGTGCCCATTTTGGGGCAAGCTGTCAGATACAATCTTATGCCACTTAGAGAAAACAATGAGGCAAAGTGTGATTCACGCCAGTAAGGAGAGTGGATGGAGTGTATTCCAGCTGGGAAGCTGGCTGTTGACTGCGAGCTGTGCTATTTTGCACGTGCCTTGATCTCTGTGTTCAGTGCACAAGTTTACACAGTACACTGAGAGATCTGTCACTCCCCCCACCTCCCCTGATATTGGCCCTAACGCCCCCAACCCTCTGGATATCGCACCCGCAAAAAACACTGGCCTCCCTGATCTGCACTTCCATAGCCCCTGCCTGGCCAGTCCCTGACTACAGAGTGCGCAGCCCCCCCCGCCTTCCCTTAGACCCTGCCCCCCAACTACCCCTTGGCATTGCCTGGTGCCTGTTGGGCAGTGCCAGGCTGACTGCCCAAGAGGCACTGCAACTTGGGGGGGGGCAACCAGCGAGGCTGTTAAGGCAAGTGAGCCAGGACAATTCCGTCCCGGGGTCATTAATAATATGGAAATTAATATTTAAATCAGCTTCGTGCCCTCAAATTGGTTTCATAGTGCCGGTAGTATCGCAAGAGGCAAGAAACTGGGCGCAAAACCAGTTTTTTGCCTCCCTTGCGATTTTACCGGTTCACCACACCCATTGACTGGTGGGATGAACCAGTAAGATCATCCGCTAGATTATTAATGTGCAAGGAAAAAACAAGGTAACAATACTGACTCCTTGGTGAATTCCATTAGAAACCTTCCTTCAGCAGGAATAACATCCATTATCCACTTAAACTCTGTTTGCTATTGCTCAGCCAATTCCATATCCATGTTGCCACGGTCCCTTTTATTCCATGGTATCTATAACTTTGCTCACAAGTCTGCCATGTCACAGTGTATCAAATGTCTTTTGAAACTCCATGCACACCATCCCAACAGCATTACCTTCATCAACCCTTTTTGTAATCTCCTCAAAAAACTCCAGCAAGTTAGTCTAACGTGATTTTTCCCTTAAGAAATCCATGCTCATTTTCCTTAGTTAACTCTTTGTCCATGTGACTATCAATTTTGTCCCAAATTAATATTTCTAGAAGTTTCCGCACCACCAAAGTTAAACTGACTGGCCTAAAGTTGCTGAGCTTATCCTTGCACCTTCTTTTGTACACGGGTGAAATATTTGCAATTCTCAAGTGCTTTGGGACCACCTCAGAGTCTAAGAAAGACTGAAAAATCATGGCCAGTGATTTTGCAATTTCCATTCTCGCTTCCCTCTGCATCCTTGGATACATCACATCCGGTCCTGTTGTCTTAGTAACTTAAGTACAGAAAAGTTGTAGAATTGTCTTAAAAACTAACAGCTTCACCAATGCCCTTGGAGGAAGGAAATATCCATCCTTAACAGTTGTGAGCTATACCTCCATATATAGGGATCAGTGCTTGGTCCTCTGCTCTTTGTGATTTTTATTAATGACTTAGAGGAGGGGGCTGAAGTGTGGATCAGTAAATTTGCTGATGACACCAAGATTGGTGGAGTAGTGGATGAGGTGGAGGGCTGTTGTAGGCTGCAAAGAGACATAGATAGGATGCAAAGCTGGGCTGAAAAATGGCAAATGGAGTTTAACCCTGATAAATGTGAGGTGACTAATTTAAATGTGGATTACAGGGTCAAAGGTAGGGTTCTGAAGACTGTGGAGGAACAGAGAGATCTTGGGGTCCATATCCACAGATCTCTAAAGGTTTCCACTCAAGTGGATAGAGCTGTGAAGAAGGCCTATAGTGTGTTAGCTTTTATTAACAGGGGTTGGAGTTTAAGAGCCGTGGGGTTATGCTGCAACTGTACAGGACCTTGGTGAGACCACATTTGGAATATTGTGTGCAGTTCTGGTCACCTCACTATAAGAAGGATGTGGAAGCGCTGGAAAGAGTGGAAAGGAGATTTACCAGGATGCTGCCTGGTTTGGAGGGTAGGTCTTATGAGGAAAGGTTGAGGGAGCTAGGGCTGTTCTCTCTGGAGCGGAGGAGGCTGACGGGAGACTTAATAGAGGTTTATAAAATGATGAAGGGGATAGATAGAGTGAACGTTCAAAGACTATTTCCTCGGGTGGATGGAGCTATTACAAGGGGGCATAACTATAGGGTTCGTGGTGGGAGATATAGGAAGGATATCAGAGGTAGGTTCTTTACGCAGAGAGTGGTTGGGGTGTGGAATGGACTGCCTGCAGTGATAGTGGAGTCAGACACTTTAGGAACATTTAAGCGGTTATTGGATAGGCACATGGAGCACACTAGAATGATAGGGAGTGGGATAGCTTGATCTTGGTTTCAGATAAAGATCGGCACAACATCGTGTGCCGAAGGGCCTGTTCTGTGCTGTACTGTTCTATGTTCTATACCTAACTCTGGACCTAACAGGGTTGATTGTGGAATGACATACTGGTTCAGTAGGGGATGTTCTTTCGAAATTGGAATAAAGAACACTGTTGTGACAATGATTGATCTAGGACTAAATGATGCTTACAATAGATGTTTAAAAAGCGAAAGTTTTCTCCAAATGCAATTTAAAAACCTGGACAAACAGGTTTATTCTCCTACTTTACAAAATCATGTAATAATTCTCTTCTTATTCTATATTTGCCAGCCTACTCATCTTGCCCTTAATTGAGCCCACCTTGTCACCATTAAAATAAAGACCAACAGCAGTACTTCTAATTTCCAAATGTTTCTAGTTAGTGATGACATGAGGTATTACTGTGTGGCTCTGGATGGGCTCTCAGGCTCAGTTAAGGCTGAATGTTGTGCCAGTGCCTAAGGTTATGCTATGTGGAGCAAGAGCTCTCATGCTTGGGGCAATGCTGGGGCCTGGGTCTCAGGCACTGAAGGGGAGTAGGCCCATCCAGGTGTAAGTCAGATACAGAGCTGAGGCAATGAGCAGGGTAGTGTCTCCGTTTGGGATTAGGTAATCAGCCTTGGTGGCAGGTTGGGGGGTAGAGGGCTGTAGCCATAGCTTTACCTTGGTATTTGCAGATGTTTGTGGAATTGGAATCCATGCTGGAATTAATATGGAAATTAAGGATAACCAGCAACTCATTATGCATAAAATAATTTAATGTTGCAAAGGTATGAGGTAAAAGCATTGCATTCTTTTGAGGTAAAACATTCTCTTTTACCTCCTTTCCTCCTCCCATTTAACATTCAGACTTGCAAACTATTGCAGTGGTAGCCCATTTCTGACATGATTATGATGTCATCAAATACACTGTTTTCAAAATGACAGCAACAATATAGTCCAAGGACTTTGGTGTGAAGACGTAGGTCATTGTCACATTCCACATATTTGTATATGTAGTAATAATAGTTAGAATCGGCAGAGTCCTCTGCACACACAAGATTATGAACAGAAATGTAATCTATGACTTAGTTCTCATAACATTGACATAAAATATCAGTCTGGATAAGATGCTGCCAGTCATTCAATAACTTCGAAACCTTCAGAAAGCCGAGTCTGCAAATATGGTCTATTTTTGGCACAGATTAATAACATCCTGACCTCAGTACGTGAAGCAGCTGACGTTGCACTTCATTGTACAACACTGTTGATCTATTTTAAGAAACAATCGAATAAGATGTACTTGCATTTGGCCTTGTGTAAGCTGAGAATGGTTTCATCAACATCACTTAAAGCTCCCAAGATACAAAAAACCCACTGATGGTAAGGAAAGTATAAAAGCACCAAGGCAACATTCTTACCTTGACAATCTCACAGTCGACATTTGATTCCATGGCGACCGCTTCTATTTTTTCTCTGCATATTGAACCAAGGCTGGTCATACCCACATCCCAATATTTTTTCAGAACAGCCAGATCACTCTCACTAAACTGGGTACGATCCTGCAGCTTAAGTAAAGAGAAAGCTTAGTATGACAAAAATGTAAATAATGCATTATGAAAACTGTAAGTGAAATGCTTCAAAATGAGGCAATTTGCAATTCAGAATTTACATAAGGCATTAAAATTATTTTGATTACTTATGCTGCTTATTAGGTATAATATGATTGTGCAACTCAAGCCAGGAATCTGTAAGTTAGTCAACCCTTTTTTTAAAATGAGAGGACTTTGCTATTAAAATCTGCCTCCCAGTATGTAAACAATGAGCTCCAGTTTCAAGCTTGCAACTCCAGGAGAAGGAATATCTTCCGACTATTAGATGTTGGAAGAGAATTTTGGAATCACATCTGTTTAAGCTTGTATAATAATTTAATTGTTCAATTGCATTAAAATGTGAAATAAGGTTAAATAATGAGTTTAACAACCAGACTGCCACTTTGGGTAGCGGTAGAAAGTGGCCATTGTTTACTTCATGTTGTCCATGTGCTGCACCGAATTGTGCAATGTGGTCAAATTTGATACTAAACACGAAGGATGGAAGCGCTTTTAAAAAAAGAGCCTGTGTGAAAATATGTACACAGCTTTTCCAGTTTTCCAGAAATTGTGGGAAATCAAGGATCTAACAGGAATGAGCTGCTTAAAGAAATCAGTACGAGTTAATAAATTGTACTGGAGAAATTAATGGGACAAAATGTTGATTGATCCACAAGACGCCGCAGCCTACATCCTAAGGTTTTAATAGTGATAGCTAGAAAAATAACAGAGGTATTGGTTTTCATTTTAAGGAATCCTCTAGATTCCGGCACCATCTTGATGGATTAGAAGGTAGCAAACGTAGAAAGGGTGAGAGAGAAAAAAAAACAAAACAAGGAACAACTGGGTGGCACGGTGGCTAGCACTGTGACTGAAAGCGTCAAGGACCCAGGTTTGATTCCGATGACAGTCTGTGTGGAGTTAGCATGTTCTCTCAGTATCTGCGTGAATTTTTTCTGGGTGCTCCAGTTTCCTCCCACAGTCCAAAGATGTGTAGGTTAGGTGGTAAATGTGGTAATCCATGGTAAATGTGTGGGGTTACAGGGATGGGTAGGGGGTAAAATGGTCTTTCAGAGAGTTGGTGCAGACTCACTGGGCTGATTGGCCTCCCTCTACTCTGTCGGGATTCTATGGTAAGGAACTATAGACCAGTTAGTCTGAAATCAGTTCTGGAGAAGCTGCTTGAATCTATTGTTAGGGATATGTTTATGAATAGGCAGCATCACTGATTTATGAAAGTAAAACAGTTAAGGGTGTTTCGAAAACTAAGAGGCAAAATAAGAGAAAAACCAGTGGGTATACTGCAGTGTATTTGGATTTTCAAAAAGCAGTCAAGAGGTTGACACACAGGTTATTACACATAATTAGGTCTGATGGGATTGGGGGTAAATATAATAGCATGAATTAAGAACTGATTAATGGACAGGAAGCTGGGCGGCACGGTGGCTAGCACTGCTGTCTCACACTTCCAGGGACCAGGGTTCAATTCCGGCCTCGGGTCACTGTCTGTGCAGAGTTTGCACGTTCTCCCAATGTCTGTGTGGGTTTTCTCTGGGTCTCCAGTTTCCGCCCACAGTCCAAAGATGTGCAGGTTAGGTGGATTTGCCATGCTAAATTGTCCATTAGTGTCAGGGGGATTAGCAGGGTAAATACATGGGGTTATGGGGATAGGGCTTGGGTGGGATTTTCGTCAGTTCGTCAGGCTCGATGGACCAAATTGTCTCCTTCTTTCTACACTGTAGGATGCTATGAAGCAGAGTAGGAATAAATGGATCGATTTTCAAATTGACAGATTATAAGCATAGGGGTACTACAGAATCTGTGCTGGGACCTTGGCTACCTACAATTTATATCAATGACTCAGGTAAGGGGACAAATGTAATGTTTCCAAGTTTGTTGATACTGTCAGGTGGAAATCTAAACTGTGGGGACCACGGAAACAGACTACAAAAGTGCTCTAGGCAGGTTAAGTATGTAGGCAAATGGAATATAATGTGCGGAAGTGTGAAATAACCCTCTTTGGAAGGAAAAAATAGAGAAGCCAAATAATTTTTGTATGCTGGGAGACTTGGAAATGTTTGCATTCAGAGGCACCTCGCTGTCCTTGTACATGAATCACATTAAGTTAACATGCAGGTATAGTAAGCAATGAGGCAAAAAGCAAGTTAGCTTTTGTTACACAGGAATTGGAGTACAAGAATAATGACGTCTTACTACAATTATACAGGGCATGAGTGGGTATTTGAGTATTGTGTAGATTCTTTAACCAAGAATATACTTGCCTGAGAGGGAGTGCAGTGAAGGTCCCTAGTCTGATCCCTGAAATGAGAGGACTATCCTATTAGGAGTTTCAGTAGACCAGACTTACATTCCTTGGAACTTAGAAGAATGAGAGGTGATTTGTGAACTGTATAACATTCTTGAGGAGCTTGACAGTGTGAACATTGGGAGGATGTTTCCCCAGGCAGGGGATCTGGAATTAGGGGTCACAGACTCAGAATAAGGGTTCGGCCCAAGGTGAGAAAAAATTTCTTCACTCAAAGGGTTGTGGATCTTCGAATTCTATACATTACACAGCTGAAGATGCTTAGTCTTGGAATATATTTGAGACAAACATCAACCTATGTTTGGATCCAGATGGAATTTGGGGATGTGGGAATAGTATGGGAAGGTAGAGTTGACATAGAAGCAGTTCTGCTATGGTCTTACAGAACGATGGACCAGGTGAGAAGGGCTGAATGGCTGACTCCTGATCTTATTTCTTACTTATGAAAATACTGGCAAATAAATTAAAAGGGAATAATCAATCAGAATTTCCAAGGGAGATTTTGGACCTGCCCCCAGGCTGATCCACAAGAGGATGAACTAGTGTTTTCAGTGCTCACGATCCTGTTCAAAGTTCCAGATCCCATCATTTGAAAAACAGTTGCAGTAAGCTTATGTCCCATTTCACTGAGCACAGCATCAAAGCCTTTAGGTTTATTTTTTGTCTATTCTCTGGATATGAATGGCACCAGTAAGTTTGCATTTATTGTTCATTCCTAGGTTTTCTTTTGAGGCAGATTGGGTAGGGCTAACAGGCGAGTCAGCCAGTTGGGTTTTTAGTCCTGTCTGGCAGTTTTTCAATATTTTTTTCCTGGTCCTGGCCATCAGTGTCCAAATTTGAGTTCTGCTTCACAATTTGCCATGATAGGATTTGAACCACAACTCTAACCATCTAAATGTGCCTCAATGTGTGGAAGCTTTGAAACGAACATGAATACCTACATAAAAGTGAAATGATCATGCTTGCTGGCAATACTAACTTGCATTTATATATTGCTTTTAAGAGTTCCAAGACACTTCATATAAGCATAAATATGACAAAAATTGACAGCAAGCCAAAGGAAGAGTTATTATGAGTGATAAAACTTTCTGGAAAGAGAAGAGAGGTGAAGAGGCTTGGTGAAGGAATTCTGGAGCTTGGTGAAGCACTAATTGTGAGGTGAAGGGACCGTGATGAGTTTGTGGAGGTTCGGAGGAGTGAGGAGGGGTTCTAAATCACAAGATTCCTCCAATAAAGTTGGAGGAATGCAGAGTTCGAGGAGTGGAGGTTTGGAAGAGGTTACAGATAGATAAGGGGGATTAGGCTATGGTGGGATGTGAACTCAGACATAGACTAAGAAAGAACAAAGTGAACTGGAGTGAATTAAATGGAACAGGATTGAATTAAGTGAGCGACCTGTAAACAAAAAGCTGAACTGAAGAACATAAGACCTTTTCTTTCTAAAATCAAACAGGAAGTAAGGCTGGGTGCTGAAGGACGGTGACCTTCTCAGCAGTCAATGAGATGTAGGAAAATGTTTCAGCACGGACAAAATGATGGGTCAGATCTGCCAGGAACGTGCAAGCTCCACAATTCTGAAGGAAGATCATTGACCTGAAATGTTAATTTTGTGTGTCTCTCTCCACAGATGCTGCCAGATCTGGCAAGTACAAAGCTTAATATCAGGATTTTAAAAACTTATATATATATATATATAATCATCAGTCTTCTACAGATCTAAGTAACTTTGAAACTAAATACATCTTTCAAGCTCCAGCCTAACTAACTAATAGGCAAAATAGATATAGTTAACCCCGCAGTTCTCTTGTGGCATTGCTTACTGTTCACGTGGCATGCAATTGCGATCAATAGCTGTTGAGATGAAGTTGTACTCTAAGCCTATCCCTTTAAGATCAAGTTGCTTTCTTCTCACGTGTAACATCATGTAACTTTACAAGTCTAAGTCCAAGTTGAACAAGCAAGTCACAGTACAGTTTGGCAGACTGCCTTCAATCCTGCTGCAAACTTTTGCAGACCGCAAACATTTACAGCTCAACTGTTCAGTATGATGGTCTAACTGGACAATCCCAGTTGCAACTGCTTATAACTCCTGAGAATGCTAAGAATGAAAAATAGAGTCCCTTTTAGGACCTCTGTATATACAAAATGCTCCTCAGCCAATAAATTACTTTCACAAGATGTAGTCAGTTGTTTCATAGGCAAACTCATGTGCAAGCTGCGCGATAGTCTTGAATCCTTTGCATTCAGTTTTGTTTTTTATTAATAACCTAATTTCAACTCCCCCACCCAAAATAGCCAAGTTTATACACAAGGAGATAAAATCGGGTGCAGTGGTTCTGGTTGAGAGATAAATGTTGAAACAGGATAATGGAAGAACCTCCCTTCTCTTCTTGCTGTAGTTCGGTGGGATCTTTTACATCAATCTCTGCAGGCATAAGGGACATTAGTTCACGGTGAATTGGAAAGTGATAGCTTTGACAATGCCCCACTCTCTCAGAACTGCAGAGCTACCAACCTTAATAATGTGCTAGATTATGCTTAAATGGACAATTATAACTGCTTTTGGATTTCTGGTTCAAAAGAAGCCAGTGTGCGGCCTTCTTTGCCTTTGTAGAAACTTCTGTTCATCTATAGTGCAATGATACTCAATATTTTTATCCATGACTAGCAGATGATCTGTGCCATCGTACATGATGAGTCAGATGACATGCTGCTTTATAATAATAGCTATGGCCCATGGTTCTGGAGTTTGAGGTAACCTCAAGCATATCTATTCTTATCTATTCCCTTTAAGAATCTTGGTAGGGTTTGAAAGGATGGACAAATATGATCTGAACTATTGCTCGCACGGAGGGTATACACTGACACGAACTGGTTGGGTTGAAGATGATCTGTGCTGTGACAAAAATTAAGAGTAAACCTGGCTCTGCTTGACAAAGATCTAAAAGAGAATGAAATTTCTATCTTTCTTTTTCCCTTCCTAATTTCTTCCTTTAAATGTCATTGCAGGTCACATATATTTAGCTATCAAAGGATTCACATAACCTAGCTCCAGATTGCTTGTACAGCACCTGATTCTAAAATATAAAATAAGCAGGCAAAGGAGTTACATCTGAACATCTTTTAAAATATCCCAAGTAATAAATGAAAGTAAATACCGAAGAGTGTTCTCGTCCAAACCTCTTCTCACAAACTGTTGGATAGCAGATGGCATTATCATCAAGTTGAAAACTGGGTGCAGGATTTTCCAGTGGCAGAGGCAGCCTGCCATTGGCTGGTGGGTTGCCAGAGGGGCAGAGGCCATGAAAAACACCATTGCCTTTGGTGGGAGTGGGCGATCCTGCTTCTGGCCAATGGCCAATTGCCTCTACTACCAGAAAACCCACACAGGGGTGGGGTGGGCAGAAATTCTCGGCATTGGTCTTTTAACCTTTGCTGCAGTTAGTTAATGTAACCCAAGTCTAACTACAATATCCATCAATTGGGAGACAAGGAACTGTCAGAACTGGCTCATTTCCTGCAGGATAAGTCAGTGTTGAATTTTGTTTACACTGGAAAATATTCACAAGCAAACAGAATACAAGGAAATAACACTTCTACCAAAAAAGTAGCAGAAGTCCACAAAAGATTAACATGCCCTCTTAAACACGCGGCTTTCCATGTGCAAAGGTACTACTTTCAGACTTTTGTTAATGATTGCTTGGTGTGGCAACCATATAGCTTCATAGAATCAGGTAAATATTCCAGAGCTCTGTCTCAAGGTATACATTTTGAAATGATGTGTTTCTACATACTGCACTATAGTGTGGTGTATTGGTTACAATTCTGTAACTAACATCTATCATGAGATCAATGGAGAAACTTTAACCCCCAAAACTGGGGTCAGGTGGGATGTGCTTATTTTTAAAATCTCAAACCTAACCCCAATCCAACCATGTTTAGGTTTAATGGAGGCGGACAAGGACCAGGTTCCCCAGTCCGCTCTGAGGATGAAGTTTGGCCATTTGAATTTTATGAGGCTGGCAGCCTATCTTGCATGTTTATCTCTGGTATGTGACCTTTCTGGGATTTAAGAAATATGCCAGCTCAAGGGAGATGAGAATGGTTTCTGGGAAAAAGGTAAGCATCCTTCTGGGCCAGGTTTGCTTCCTCAAAGGTCACCAAGCTTACCTTTGTCTCCGCTGTGGGACACACAACATGTGCTCCGACCCCCAAGACTAGCAACAAATAACTTACCTGCTCCTGTGGCCTCCTCCTGAGGGTTCCCTGCCTGACAATGAGCCAAGCCCAATCAAGTTAGCTTCTGGATGGGAAACCTGTTAAAAACAAAGATGCACACTGTGGAGTTAAAACTCCACAGCATGCAGGAATCCAACCAAAACTCCTCCCCACCTGCCTACACAACATGTGTTAAATTAATAAATCAAATACATATTTTAATTTGTGGGAGACACCAGTAACTAAACATGACTGTAAAAGCAACCAGATAGTTGTAAAAACCCAATTTAGGCACAAGAGCCCAGTCCCACAATTCACAATTGACTCTCAATGCCTGCTTGAAGGATCATTATCATTACTTACTCAGGTCTAAACCACTCAACAAAGCCCAATCACACTCCCTCCTAAGTTATTAATTCATAAACAAACAATCCTGGCATCATTCAGAGGTCTTTGCTCCTAAATTTGATTCTGCCTGCTTTTGAGATATATTTAGATATAAAATTCAATGAAGGAAAATATTCCGAGGGTCACCGACTAACAATGAATAGGTGGTTAAATCCAACCCTTGTTTTTAAATCACAAAAGCCTTATGACAGATGCCATTTATTTAAGGATGCAAATAACATGGCTTAAATTCAGAAATGAAGCTACTGTCTTATAGGTTAAGTACAGTGTTTGGATAGCGGCCAAATAAAGCATTGATTCCCGCTTCAAGTATTTATATTTATACCCAAAACATATCTTGGGAGTGTTACTAAAATTGGACAGACTTATCAGCATTGTGCCAGGTATCCAACATAGGCAAAGACTTAGCATTCTGAATCCAATCAAACACTGCAAAGTCCAATTCACTAAGATCTTGGAACTGATGCTCAAATTGACGGAGCGATCCAATGAAGGATTTTAATAAGACAGCATCCCAGAATCCTCCATCAACATCACCACCAAGAAAAAGGGCAGCACCGAGTAACCCACCATGCTAACTTGGATGCAGATTGCACACTGCTTATTTATTATCCTGTAATTCACCATGTAACAACTATCTTGGAAACACCATCAGCACAAAGAGACAATCCATCACCATACATTTCTATACACTTTAGGAACATTTAAGCGGTTATTGGATAGGCACATGGAGCACACCAGGATGGTAGGGAGTGGGATAGCTTGATCTTGGTTTCAGATGAAGGTCGGCACAACGTCGTGGGCCGAAGGGCCTGTTCTGTGCTGTACTGTTCTATGTTCATACTTTCAAGGTGATTGAGGATAGGCACAGGAATAGGCCATTCAGCCCCATGAGCCTATTCCCCCATTCAAATAGATCATAATTGATCTGTATTTTAACTCCATTAATATGCTGTGGTTCTGTAACCGTTAATATCCTCCCCAACAAAAATCAATTGCAGTTCTAAAATTTTCACTGGCCTATCATCAGCTTCTGTTGGAGAGGTTGAGATCGCCACCATTCTGTGAAGTGAACAGCCCAGGTTTAATTTTAAAATTATGCCTCCTTCTTTTGGACTTCCATCACAGGAAATAATTTCTCTCCATCAAACATCCTTACCATCCTTTTGGCCCCAATATCGTCAGTGATATCATCAATACAACCTCTCAAAGGGAAAATATATTCCACTGTGAAGTGCGGTGCCCACAGGAAACAGGAGCAGGAGTAGACCCTTTGAGTGAAGTAATTTTTCTCAGTTCTAAATGATCATCTCTTATCCTGAGACCATGCCCGTGTATTTTAGATTTGCAATCAGAGGAACAAATCCCTTAGCATCTCTACCCAATCAATTCTCTACAGAATCTCGTCATTAAACCATAGAACCACAGATTCCCTACAGTACAGAAGGAGGCCATTTGGCCCATCAAATCTGCACCAACTCTCTGACAGAGCATCTTACTTAGGCCCAACCCCCAGCCCTAACCCCGTCACCCTGCAAATTTACCATGGCTATTCCACCTAACCTACAGATCTTTGGACTGAGGGAGGAAACCGGAGCATCCAGAGGAAACCCACATAAAAATGGAGAATGTGCAAATTCCAGACACCCCAAGGGCAGAATAGAATGCAGGTCCCTGGTGCTGTAAGGCAGCAGTGCTAGCCACTTTGTCATTGTGCAGCCCCACATTAGGGGCAGCACAGTGAGATCACCTTGCATTCTTCTAAACTCCAGAAAATATAGATCCAATTTACTCAGCCTCATATCATAGCACAATTCCCTCAGTCCAGGGACCAATCTGGTGAACCTTCATTATATGACCTCCAATGTAACTATATCCTTCCCTAAATATGGAGGCCAAAACTCCAGATGTGGTCTCACCAAAGCCCTGTAAATTCTAACAGGATGTTTTTATTCCTGTACTCCAATCTCTTTGCAATAAAGGTTAACAAGCCACTGACCATCCTAATTGCTCACTATACCTGCATGCTAACTTTCCTTGTACGAGCACACCCAAGCCTCTTTGAACAACTCTGCTTTTCTATGCTGAAAAAATATTTCCCCACATTATACACAATTTGACATCTTGTTGTCCACTTGGAAAACTTACCTATATCTCTTTGCAGCTTCTCTGTATCCTCCCTCAGCTTACCTTTTCACCTTACTTTGTATCATCAGCAAACATGTATTTATTACTGTCTCTTTGTCTAAGTGTGATAAAGATTGTAAATAGCAGAGGCCCCAGCATGGATCCTTGCAACACCCCACTAGTCACAATGTCAACTTGAAAAAGCTCAATTTATGTCCACTCTCTTCTTCTGGTCTATTAACCAATCCTCTACCCATGCTAATATATTATTCCCAACTCCATGAGCCATTACCTTGCCTATTTTATGGCACCTTATCAAATGCCTTTTGGAAATCCAGATGTACTACTTCTAATGGTTTCACTTTGTCTACCCTCTTATGTTACATCCTCAAAAGAACATTAATAAATTTGTCAAAAAGATTTCCTTTTTGTTAAATCATGTTGATTCATTCTAATCATACTAAGTGCATTGTTAAGACATCCCCAATAATAAGATTCCAGCATTTTCCCTACAACTAACTAATTGTCCTGTAGTTCCCAGTTTTCTCTCTGTTGCCTTTCTTGAAAAGTGGTGTGATGCATGCCAATTTCAATCTGATGGGACCGCTCCTGAATCTAAGGGGTTTTGAAAAATCACAGCTAATGTAGTCATTATCTCTGCAGCTATTTCTTTTGGGAGTTTTGTTGGATTTTAGTTCCTGTTTTTCCAATTCTCTTTTCTCTGCTGATTTTAATTAGCTGAACTTCCCCAATTCTTTGTAGCTGCTAGGTTACCATCTTTTGGGTATGCAACTTGTGTCTTTTGCTTTGAAGACAGACACAAAATACTTGTTCAATGCTTCTGCCATTTCCTCATTCCCCACGATAATTTCTCCTGTCTCTGCTTCTAGGGGACCAAAGTTTACTTTAGCTATTCTTTTTCCTTTTACATACTTATACAGGCTTACAATCTGTTTGTCTATTTCTGGCTAGTTTACTCTCATATTTGATTTTTTCCATTTCCTTCAAATTTTTGGTGGTTCTTGGCTTGTTTCTAAATCGTTCCCAATCTTCAGACTTGTCCCTGTTCTTTGCAACATTATAAGTCTTTTTCTTTTAATCTAATACTATCCATAATTTCCTGAAAGAGTCATGGTGGGGTCTTTCTTACTGAGTATTTGTTTTTCAATTAAATGTATTTTTGCTGAATATTTTGAATTGTTTCTTTCAATATTTCCTATTGCTCGTTTACCGTCATACAGCCCAGACCTGAATGCAGTATTCCAGGAGTAAATGTTAAGACCAATATTTTTTAAATGACCAAATCTTATGATACAGCACATAGCAATTAAATTCAAGAAAACAGTTTTATTCCAAATGATTGGATATAAATAATTATAATACATGTTTGGCACAGCCCTCAAAGAAAACTTGATAATGTCTTACATTCTAAATTACCGTCTGGAAAGCGGCTTTGAATAATCTGGCACAGTAATATTTAATTAAACCATAAGTTCAGAATTATTTTATGGGCTCACTAAATCAAATCTTATTTTGATTTGAAAACCCTTAAAGATGCAAAAACACTGAACTGTTTGACAGCTGATAGACAAGTGCTAGAATATAAACATTCTGTAAATATAAATAGCCGTGATGCTATACTGTCAATGGTATAGGAAATCAAAACTTCCTCCACACAATCACCACAAGATGGAGCTTGGGTGCCAATTTTTTGCTGACATGTTTGAAAACTCATTCTTAATTTTGTTGTAAGCTGGTGCAACTGGTGAGGAGGTATTGCTTTGTTCCATTGCTATTTCTCAACTATCCAAATCTTAATCTTGATAAAGATATTAGGGCACAATAAAAAGCAAAGAGGTCTTGTGCTGCAGCTGCCCAATTCAGTCATTTGTAGCTAATACATGTCCAAGCTCTGGACATTTGCAACGTCTGGAATGCTCCAAGTTAGAAGAGACGCTGTGCATGTTCTTTCTTAACTATGCTGACTTTTTGAATTGGCATGGAACAGCTTTGAACAGCTCCAGTGTTCAAACATAAACAGAGGCCTAGCATAAGTGCAAGGAATGGTGATCGTGCACCAGCTCAGGCTTATCTTCAATAGTGACCTATGTCGTTCTTCTAAAATAGTGAATCAGCTCAAGGGGTTACAGGGAAGTTGGGTGGGTGCAGGCGGTTAGGACAGAAAAAGCTCTTTGTTAATGGTGAAACAGTCTTCCACTGGGAAAAAGATACAAAAGCCTGAGGTCACATACCAACCGACTCAAGAACAGCTTCTTCCCTGCTGTTGTCAGACTTTTGAACGGACTTACCTTGCATTAAGTTGATCTTTCTCTACACCCTAGCTATGACTGTATCAGTACATTCTGCACTCTCTCCTTTCCTTCTCTATGAATGGTACGCTTTGTCTGTAAAGCATGCAAGAAACAATGTTTTTCACTGTATACTAATACATGCGAGAATAATAAATCAAATCAAATCAGTGAAGGGAGGAGGAACAACACACAAGGCCAGAGTCGGAAGAGCAAGGATGAGATCAGTAATATATGGCTGAAAAAGGGGAGTCAAGGTGAGGCAAGGCCATGTGTCAATGTACTAATCACAATGTTTGGCAATTACCTGAAGGGAATTGCTAGCTTGCGAACTAAACAGTGACGGTGTATGGCAATTAACATGTGAAATTGACTGTCCTATAAATAGAGACAGCTAGAATGGTTGGGAAGAGAGCTTCTTGTAAGGTAGGAACACGAAGGAAGTGTCTTGCAATAAACCAACTTGAACTTAAAGACCAGTCTGGATTGATTCTTCCACCACTGCCACTTATTATAACACCATGAAGACATCTGTAAATAACAAGGATTTGGAAATCAATTCACTAAGGAAGGGAAGTTGCAGGCTGCATACTGGAGTGTTTTGGACAGGATGAGAGTTAATATAGGATACAGCTCAGGACAGAGGTGTAGAGGGCATTGCGTGAAAAAAATCTCAAATGCATCATAGAAAAAGACCATTTGGTCCATTTTCGTAAGTGTCAGCTCTTTAAAAGAGATATCCCAGTTGAAAGTAGTGTCCTATTAGTCACAAACTTGTTCTTTCATCATAGAATCCCGACAGTGCAGGAGGAGGCCATTCAGCCCATTAAAGCTGTAGCAATTCTTTGGAGCATCTTGCCCACACCTGCAACCCCATGTGTTGACCCTGCTAATCCATCTAACCTACACATTTAGATAGAGGTTTATCCTTTACCATAGCCCTGCAATATGTTTCATTTACAAGTATATATTTAGTTTTGAAAATTACTATTGAATCTGCTTCCACCACTCTTTCAAACAGTGCACTTCAGGTGCACTATACCATAACTAGGGGTATAGATTCTGGAAAAAAAAACTAGCTATAACTTTTCCAGCAAGGCAGATCAGAACAAAGATCTTTTGCTAAGTTTGGAACTTCTGAAACTACAAATCTGGACGGCACGGTGGCACAGTGGTTAGCACTGCTGCCTCTCAGTGCCAGAGACCCAGGTTCAATTCCCCCCTCGGGTGTCTGCCTGTGCGGAGTTTTCACATTCTCCCTTTGGGTGTCTGCCTGTGTGGAGTTTGCACATTCTCCCGTGTCTGCCTGTGTTTCCTCCAGGTGCTCTGGTTTCATCCCACAGGCCAAAGATGTGCAGGTTAGGTAGATTGGCCGTGATAAATTGCCCGAGTGTCGAGGGGACAAGCAGGGTAAATACATGAGCTTACAGGGATAGAGCCGAGGTGGGATTGTTGTCGGTACAAGCTCAATGGACTGAATGGCCTCCTCTGCACTGTAGGAAATCAATGATTTGTAGGAGATTTCAAAACCAGGCTTGCATGATACAGAACATGAGAGATTTATGTGCACTGATGCTAAAGAACATAAAAACACAGTGCATGCATTGGCTGAAATGATGGAAGAAAAAGGACCATATAAATAAAAATAGAAAGAAGAGACGAAAAATCGAAGGGATTTAGGTGTCAAGTCACAAGAAGAAAGTGCAGAGGTACAAAATGACTTTCTAAATGCTGGCCTTTATCTGGAGGAGCTAGAATACAAATGGGAGGATTTTATGCTGTTTGTATTTCTCAATCTGTAGGGAAATGATTGTCACACCAAAATTAAATGGAATATATGAAAAAAAGGAAAATTACCCTTTTCCTGAATATTGTCCAGAAATGGCTGTAGTGCACGTGAATGGATTTCAACTGTTTTCATTTTCATAACATTTCCTTGATTTGATTGTTTTGATTCGAGTGATAACCTCACAGCCATAAACACACCATCACAACATGAAATAAACAGCAGCTGGCTTTTCAGCCACTCAAATTTGCACTGCCATTCAATTACATCCTGTCTAATTTGTACCTGAATACCATTAACTTGCCATTGCAATGTATTGCTCAAAATTCTTACCCGTCAGAAATCTACTGCGCTGGCCATTTGATGGAGTCAGGGAGACTCCAAAGAGGTGAAACAATGGAACCTGGGACCTGATTACAGGATTCCTAATCCCATTCCCAGTGCCTCCAGTTTTCATCAGTGTGGGTAAAGGGCACTCCCAACCTGACCAGTTCCAATGCAGGGACCAACATCTCTGAATCCTTGTAATTTTCATGCTGTTGGGCTAGCTTTTAATCGACTCATTCTCGCATCCCACATCTAAGAGCTGGAGAGGCTAGTTTTAAAGCTTGGAGTCCGAGAGGCCATTTAACATCTAAGAAGTCTTAGAGCCAAGATAGTGCAAGAACCTTCTCAAATGCGGTTTAAATATCTTTGCGGACAAGGAAAAGATGTTTCCCTTGTATTGTGTAGTAACTATAAGCTGGATTTGACTCTTATTTTTATTTAATTTGGATGCTGTTTGGGAAAGTCTTGAGTCTTGATATTATATCGCATAATATATATATATTATTTTGGAACAAGGGTAATTTCTATTTAAACTGCGTGTTTAGCAATTCATATTTAATTGTCTCAGAGTGTTAACGTCCTGGTTGTGTTTATTTGTCTTTTGTTTAATCAAATAAATAGTTTTTAATTGTTACATGACAGTTGGGCTGGTTATTCACTCTGGGGGTTTTACTCAATTCCTCACACCATTGCAAAACAAAATTATACACCACCACGAACCGGTGTTTCAAGCTGAGATGCCCTTGCAGATAACATCCTCATGGTCAATGACACCCCTCATATCCTGTGTGCTGAATTGTGCCCTTCCACCCATGGCCCTTCATAACTTCCATTTCTTTTGATTTGATTTTTGATTTGATTATTGTCACATACATTAACATACAGTGAAAAGTATTGTTTCTTGCGCGCTATACAGACAAAGCATAACGTTTATAGAGAAGGAAAGGAGAGAGTGCAGAATTAGTGTTACAGTCATAGCTAGGGTGTAGAGAAAGATCAACTTAATGCAAGTAAGTCCATTCAAAAGTCTGACAACAGCCGGGAAGAAGCTGTTCTCGAGTCGGTTGGTATGTGACCTCAGACTTTTGTATCATGTTCCCGAAGGAAGGTGGTGGAAGAGAGATTGTCTGGGGTACGTGGGGTCCTTAATTATGCTGGCTGCTTTGCCGAGGCAGTGGGAAGTGTAGACGAGTCAATGGATGGGAGGCTGGTTTGCGTGATGGATTGGGCTACATTCACGACCTTTCGTAGTTCTTGCGGTCTTGGGCAGAGCAGGAGCCATACCAAGCTGTGATATAACCAGAAAGAATGCTTTCTACGGTGCATCCGTAAAGGTTGGTGAGAGTCGTAGCTGACATGCCAAATTTCCTTAGTCTTCTGAGAAAGTAGAGGCGTTGGTGGGCTTTCTTAATCATAGTGTTGGCATGGGGGGACCAGGACAGGTTGTTGGTGATCTGGACACCCAAAAGCTTGAAGCTCTCGACTGTTTCTACTTCGTCCCTGTTGACGTAGACAGGGGCATGTTCTCCTTTATGCTTCCTGAAGTCGATGACAATCTCCTTCGTTTTGCTAACGTTGAGGGAGAGATTATTGTTGCCGCACCAGCTCACCAGATTCTCTATTTCATTCCTGTACTCTGTCTCGTCATTGTTTGAGATCCGATCCAACATGGTGGTGTTGTCAGCAAACTTGAAAATTGAATTGGAGGGGAATTTGGCCACACAGTCATAGATGTATAAGGAGTAGTAGGGGGCTGAGAACATAGCGGTGTGTTGAGGATGATCGTGGAAGAGGTGTTGGTGCCTATCCTTATTGATTGTGATCTCTGAGTTCGGAAGTTCAGGATCCAGTCGCAGAGGGAGATGCCGAGGCCCAGGCCACGGAGTTTGGAGATGACTTTCGTGGGAATAATAGTGTTGAAGGTTGAGCTGTAGTCAATAAATAGGAGTCTGACATAGGTGAACTTGTTATCTAGGTGTTCTAGGGTTGAGTGCAGGGCCAGGGAAATGGCATCTGCCGTGGACCTGTTGCAGCGGTAGGCAAACTGTAGAGGGTTCAGGTAGTCCGGGAGGCTGGAATTGATTCGTGCTATGACCAGCCTTTTGAAGCACTTCATAATGATGGATGTCAGAACCACCGGCCGATAGTCATTAAGGCACGCTGCTTGGTTTTTCTTAGGTACCGGGATGATGGTCATCTTCTTGAAGCAGATAGGTATCTCAGATTGTTGTAAAAAGAGGTTGAAGATGTCTGTGAATACCCCCGCCAGCTGATCTGCGCAGGATCTGAGTGCTCATCCGGTTACCCCGTCTGGACCAGTCACTTTCCGTGAGTTGACCTCTGAGAAGGCTGCTCGGACATCTGTAATGGTGACCCCAGGTACAGGTTCATCCAGGGTGGAGGGCATGCTCTCGCTGACCTCTTGCTCAAAACGGGCGTAGAATGCATTGAGCTCATTGGGGAGGGGTGCGTTGGAGCCGGCGATTTTACATGCCTTCATCCTGTAGCCTGTTATGTCTTGCAGACCTTGCCATAGTTGGCAGGGCTCGGTGTGGCTGGCCAGGGACTCTAGCTTGGTCCAGTACTGTCTTTTGGTATCTTTGATGGATCTCCTTAGATCGTATCTGACTTTCTTGTATAGGTCAATGTCGTCTGTCTTGAACGCCTCAGACCTGGACTTCAGCAAGCAGTGGATATCCCTGTTCATCCATGGTTTCCGGTTGAGGAACACACGGATTTGCTTCTTTGGCACACAGTCTTCTACACACTTACTAATGAAGTCAGTTAGTGTGGTGGCGTTCAGGCTGGTCGGAGAGTTTTTAAACACTGACCAGTCCACTGACTCCAAGCAGCCCCGTAGGAGATCATCCGATTCCTCAGACCAACATTGCATGACTTTCCTTGATGGATTCTCCTGCTTCAGTTTTTGCTTGTAAGCCGGGAGCAGGAGCACAGCCTTGTGGTCTGATTTGCCAAAGTGCGAGTGGCGATAGAACAGCAGGCATGTTTGATATTGATACAGGACTTCGATGCCCATTCACCCACAATACAGAATCTATGAGCCCAAAATAATACTGGGATGTAAGAAATCTTTTAAAAATAATACAAAACTTCCAATTTCACGAGTCGTATAAAAGTGCCAATCATCCAGACCCTTGAAAATATTAACAACGGAAAATGCAAGCACTTGAAACCTCTATCTTGTGTGAATGAAAATTGTGCAATTGAAAGAATAATTACAGAGCAACAACTGTCAACCTAGCAATGTTTTCCTGGGGCACAGCTCTTTCAACTTTCTAATGGAAGTCTAGGTTCTGATTGGCTGAGTGTACGGCTGTGGTGGGAGGAGTTTTTTTAAAGAAATTCGAAAGTAATGAATGACTTTTTCACATATTACAAAAGGATTCATTGTTTCTTTGTATCAGGGGTAAATGGGCATGGAAGCGTTATGGTATGCAATGTATGACGGACAATGGGGGTGGAAGGGGGCAGAACGTTTCATGGGGGTGGGTGGATATCATAAGTTGGGATGGCTGGGACAGAGTGAATGTGTAGGAGGCTGAGGGGTGAGGGCAAGAGCAGTGGTTTCCATCCTTTTATATATCATGGTACGCCTCTGTACTATAAATAAACTTTTGAGGCACAACTCTTAATTTTTCCAAATTGTCCTCTTTTGGTGATATTTTCAGGATGGCTTGCTGGACGTGGGTGGAAAATCCAGAGAGAATCAGGAAATGTGAGCTTCCATATCTTACTCTGCATGTGTGGATGCCAAAAATCTGATTTTCACCATAATAAATCTGAGCACTGATAGCTTCAGTTCTAGCTACCACAAAACCTGGAAAACAATACAATATAAATATAAACTGTATAAAGGGAACCTTAATTTTATTAGAAGCACAGTTCACAAATAATTCATCCAGTTCATACAAACTTTAATATTTTGAAATGGTCATCAACATAAACGTTGACTGTTTCTCTCCACAGATGCTGTCTGATTATCTGAGTTTTTCCAGCAATTTTTCTTATCAGATTTCCAACATTTTGCTTTTGTATCACGAAAATTTAAGAATGAGAAAAAAGTGGTAACATAATTTAAAAAAGAGAAAGCTGGAGTGCAGGACAGAAGTCTCAGCACAATGCTAATCTTCTATCTGGGCATTAGCTAAACATAACTATAGATAGTCATTGGCATGGTTTCACTATTGTGATTTTCAGAATCGCATATGCCATTTTTTACCTGTCTTTTGCGGTTCTCACAGGGTTTTTGCAGCCTTTTTTGAGTTTTTATGTTGTGCGGGCACATGGGTCCTTTGTCTTCAGCTCCAAGAGCTGTTGGTTATGTGCATGGGCCAGACCCACTTAAATTATCTAAACTGCGCATGTGCGGCTCTTTCCTGGTAGGCACATGCACAGGAGGCCCAAGATTCGTCAGATCTTGGAGATGTCAACCAGAGAGAAGGTTAGTTTTAGCTTAATTACATGCATTTTTAATCATTTTGAATCTTTTCTTATGTCACACTTGGGTCTTCATGGCATGTCTGCACATTGGTTGGGAACCACTGGGCTAGAGGGCTGTTCTTAATTTTGCTATCATTATTACAACTGGGATGAAGCCCCAGAGTCGTGAATCGGGCATTTAAACAGCCTGTCTCAGCACCTAGCAAACCCTGTGGTTCTTCCCGCCCACCTCCCCAATTTTCACCTTCATTGAGGATGAAGATTCAGCCCACTGATCTCTGATATTACAAAATACTGTTCAATGTAAATGCATGGAACAGTATTCATGATTAACATACTCCAGTTTCCCTAAAACTTGTGAAAGAAAACCATTAATTGCAAGGAAACCGCATTTTCTATTGCAGACCTAAAACTGTCCTGGGCTAAAAATCTTCACTTGCATAATTCTGCCTTAGAACAAACAAACTGATTTCCATAAATGTAAATCCATTTATTTGCTATTGGAAAGAAAGTGCAATACATTAAAAACAAACCCAAACTTTTGTAAAACGTATCTGTCAGACTGGTACTTGGTGATACCAGAGTGTTGTAGTAACTCACTAAGCCTCATCCATCCATAAAGATATCCTTTTATCTGTTTATCTTCTATCTCTCTCTCTCTATATATATATATATATATATATATATTATATATGGATTTCTGGAAAATTGTAGGCATTACTTGTTTAATAATGACATGTTTATAGCTAGTCATCAGGATGTCTGAAATTGCTCGGGAAGTTTCACAAATAAGGCTTTTACCTCAAAGCCAAACAGAATTTTGAAGGTTCTAAGGCTGTTTTATTTATGAAGCATGTATACAAGTCAGATGCAGAAGAAAGCAAAAGCAGGGGAAAATACAAAAAAAATGTTTTTTGGGAATTCAGAAACTTCTTTCTATCCTTTTCTCTGCTTATCTTCTCTCCTCACTACAATTTTATCATCACTTCGAATCCAGGTCCCATTACAGTTGTTCTTAATTCTTAGCACTGTATTGGGGGTACAAATTTAAACAGAATGTGTTCATATGCAGATTACCGAGGAAATATAACTGTTAAATAATGCCTCTGGAATTTTAATCGGGATTGGGATTGTTATATACCACAGAATCTATATATGGGATTTTGCATGCCTATTTTTCTGAATGAACCAAATAAGAGTGGTTCTGGAACCAGAGTGGTGCTAGTTAATACAATAAAAGGATCTGTTTGGTTTCTGTGAAGTCACTCCGGAAAGTCATAACTCTCTGGTTCTGGAATCTCAAGGGCTAAAGGGACGTAATAATCAGATGTTCAAAATTCTTGGGACTCTAAACTTTTAAATTATATAACTGGACATGCTTGGCATGGCTGAAATGCATCAGGTTACATTATTGCTCTATTTTGAATATATAAATTCAAATCCCTTTTTTTCTAAATTATCAATGGTAATGGAGCACAATAAAAGAACTTAGATCACCTGACTATGTTCACTTCACTTAAAACTGACCAATTCACTCTGCTCAAAAGAACCAAGCATTACTGCTCCTTTGATAGGTGTCTCAGGATGTGGGTAAACCAGGCATGCATCAAACCAAATGCATGTGAGGATATATTGGAATTAAAAAGTGGGCATGATCTTATAAACAAAATTCTAAGTACCGAACAAGGGAGAAAACGGCAGATAATCGCGCCGGTTTTTTTGGTGAGCTGTGAGTCGCAATCTTTTGGCACTTCATGCAAAAAAAGGGCCAGGATGTGATTCTCACCAGCAGGGGAGCCAGAGCTTGCTGGGGAAGCTGGCTGCTAAGTTCGTGGGGCGCCATTGTGCAGGCACCTCGATCTCTCAGTGCACTGGGAGATCTCCTGAACGCCCCCCCCCCCCACTCTCCTGGCCAATCGCCCCCTATGCCGGTCTATCCCCTCACCCCCTCCCTGACAGACATAGTCATCACCCCTTCCTCCCACCGATCGCCACCCCCCCCTGTGCAGAGTACTTTCCCTCCCTCCCTGATCAATCCCCCCCCCCCCCCTCCCATGCAGAGGTCTTCCGTCCCTTCCACCCCCACCCTGGCTCCACGCCACTTAGGCCCCACCCTGTCACAGTTATGGTGCCTGACGGGCACTTCCCCATAGGCACTGCCCAGTCATGCCCTTGACCACTCAGGGGTTTTCATGGCCTCCCAATGCCCCCAGCAAAACCATCACGTCTGGCCTTCTTTTTATCTTTTTATCTGCTTATCTTTTACCCCAGCTGTGATTCTCCCCATCGAGGAGCTTGACTGGCGAAGGGGTAAGTGTAAGTGAGCCCGAACGTTAAGAGTCCAGGACTCGCTAATGACATTTAAATTATGTCATAAATATTGAAATCGGTTTTGCAATCTTTCTGGGCGCAAAGCCGATTTGGCCGTCAAAACAGGATGAGTATGTTTGGGGAGGTGAGAAGCTGGGCACGTTTCTCGTTTTCATTTTCTCACTCAATCGTACTACCTCGCCTAAAGTCAGGCAGGATGAGGCTGTAAGATTGCCCAGTGTTTTTTTCAGCAATCACCAACTCTGCTAATGAGAGATATATTTTATCCATATGCCTGCAGATGTTAGCTTGAATTCTCATACTGCACAGGGTGAAAAAACTTAGATGAGGATAAATAAATCAATATACTTATGAGTCAGTTAAGTGTGCCACAAAGTTTTTCAAACAAACCTCAAAGTGAAGTATTTTCTTTTTTATTTCTAAGAATACACCTGTTTATCTGTTCACTGAAGTTGACCCCATATTTTGAAAGGGCATTATTTTGACACCAGGGGGTAGAAATTTATTTTATCCCATTTCCCAAATTAGCACTGTGGCCCAAGTGGAAGTCCTGAGACAGACTTGAAATTGGGCCTCATTTCAATAACTTAGGTGAGCTGTTGGCGCAGAATTTGATCATTGCAGATGCATTTCATGTCATCCAGCTTCCCAGTGGTGAGTTTCAGGTTAAGTCCCAGAGGTGGAAAGTGATGAGAGATGGCAATCACAGGTCTGTAGCAGCTCCACTCAGTGCTGTGGAGCTCAGGAACACACTCCTGCTCTTCCTGGTTCCACAACAACCATAAAAAAGGTAATTTATCTAAAAATTTTATTTAATTATTTATTAGTGTGACAAGTAGGCTTATATTAACACTGCAATTAAGTTACTGTGAAAATCCCCTAGTTGCCACTCTCCGGCACCTGTTCGGGTACACTGAGGGAGAATTTAGCATGGCCAATACACCTAACCAGTGTGTCTTTGGAGTGTGGGAGGAAACCGGAGCACCCGGAGGAAACCCATGCAGATACGGGGAGAATGTGCAGACTCCGCACAGACAGTGACCCAAGCAGGGAAACGAACCCGGGCCCCTGACGCTGTGAGTCTGCAGTGCTAACCACTGTGCCACCTTACCGCCCCTTGGTGGCATCCTTTCTTGGTGGTAATCACTTGCAATGTCACATCCACATCCAGAAAACAGTTACAATGATCCACTTCTGCCTACTAGTATCCAATTGTACAGTGTAAAATTAATAATGACAGATCGATTTTGTTTTTCATAAATCAATTTTCCATTTATTGTTCCCAAAAGTGAGCCAATGGTGCTTGTTTCCATCTTACATCAGCAGTGCATCTCTGGTTCCTGCTTTCCCTATGTGGAGGGTAGATGGCTAGACCATAGAATACCTACAGTGTAGAAAAATGCCAACTGACCCATTGAATCTGCACCAACTCAACCCCCCCGCCTCCCAGTTTTTACTGTCATAGAGGTTTACAGCATGTAAACAGGCCCTTCGGCCGAACTTGTTCATGCCGCCCTTTTTTTTAAAAACCCCTAAGCTAATCCCAATTGCCCGCATTTGGCCCATATCCCTCTATACCCATCGTACCCATGTAACTATCTAAATGCTTCTTAAAAGATAAAATTGTACCTGCCTCTACTACTACCTCTGGCAGTTTGTTCCAGACACTCACCACCCTGTGTGTGAAAAAATTGCCGCTCTGGACACTTTTGTATCTCTCCCCTCTCACCTTAAACCTATGCCCTCTAGTTTTAGACTCCCCTCCCTTTGGGAAAAGATATCGACTATCTAGTTGATCTATGCCCCTCATTATTTTATAGACCTCTATAAGATCACCCCTCAGCCTCCTACGCTCCAGAGAAAAAAGTCCCAGTCTATCCAGCCTCTCCTTATAACTCAAACCATCAAGTCCTGGTAGTATCCTAGTAAATCTTTTCTGCACTCTTTCTAGTTTAATAATATCCTTTCTATAATAGGGTGACCAGAATTGCACACAGTATTCCAAGTGTGGCCTTACCAATGTCTTGTACAACTTCAACAAGACAGTCCAACTCCTGTATTCAATGTTCTGACCGATGAAACCAAGCATGCTGAATGCCTTCTTCACCACTCTGTCCACCTGTGACTCCACTTTCAAGGAGCTATGAACATGTACCCTTAGATCTCTTTGTTCTGTAACTCTCCCCAACGCCCTACCATTAACTGAGTAAGTCCTGCCCTGGTTCAATCTACCAAAATGCATCACCTCGCATTTGTCTAAATTAAACTCCATCTGCCATTCGTCAGCCCACTGGCCCAATTGATCAAGATCCCGTTGCAGTTGGAGATAACTTTCTTCACTGTCCACTATGCCACCAATCTTAGTGTCATCTGCAAACTTACTAACCATGCCTCCTATATTCTCATCCAAATCATTAAATGACAAATAACAGTGGACCCAGCACTGATCCCTGAGGCACACTGCTGGTCACAGGCCTCCAGTTTGAAATACAACTCTCTACAACCACCCTCTGGCTTCTGTCAAGAAGCCAATTTTGTATCCATTTAGATACCTCACCCTGGATCCTGTGAGATTTAACATTATGCAACAACCTACCATGCGGTACCTTGTCAAAGGCCTTGCTAAAGTCCATGTAGACAACATCAACTTCACTGCCCTCATCTACCTTCTTGGTTACCCCTTCAAAAAACTCAATCAAATTTGTGAGACATGATTTTCCACTCACAAAGCCATGCTGACTGTCCCTAATCAGTCCTTGCATCTCTAAATGCCTGTAGATCCTGTCTCTCAAAATACCTTCCAACAATTTACCCACCACAGATGTGAGGCTAACTGGCCTGTAGTTCCCTGGCTTTTCCCTGCAGCCCCTTTTAAACAAAGGCTCAACATTTGCCACTCTCCAATCTTCAGGCACCTCACCCGTGACTATCGATGATTGAAATATCTCAGCTAGGGGACCCGCAATTTCCTCCCTAGCCTCCCACAATGTCCTGGGATACACTTCATCAGGTCCCGGGGATTTATCTACCTTGATGCACTTTAAGACTTCCAGCACCTCCTTCTCTATAATATGTACACTCCTCAAGACATCACTATTTATTTCTCCAAGTTCCCTAACATCCAGGCTTTTCTCAATAGTAAATACTGATGAAAAATATTCATTTAGGATCTCACCCATCTCTTGCGGATCCGCACATAGATAACCTTGTTGATCCTCAAGAGGCCCTACTCTCTCCCTTGTTACTCTTTTGCCCTTTATGTATTTGTAGAACCTCTTTGGATTCTCCTTTGCCTTATCTGCCAAAACAATCTCGTGTCTCCTTTTGCCCTCCTGATTTCTCTCTTAACTCTACTCCTACACCCCCTATACTCTTCAAGGGATTCACTTGATCCCAGCTGCCTATGCATGTCATGTGCCTCTTTCTTCTTCTTGACCAGGGCCTCAATATCCCGAGTCATCCAGGGTTCCCTACTTCTGCCAGCCTTCCCCTTCACTCTAAGAGGAATGTGTTTACCCTGAACCCTGGTTAACGCACTTTTGAAAGCATGCCACTTACCAGACGTCCCTTTGCCTTCCCACAGACTCCCCCAATTAACTTTTGAAAGTTCCTGCCTGATACCATCAAAATTGGTCTTGCCCTAATTTAGAATTTTAACTTTTGGGCCAGACCTATCATTCTCCAAAGCTATCTTAAAACCAATAGAATTATGGTCACTGATCCCAAAGTGATCCCTCATTAACACTTCTGTCACCTGCCCTTCCTTATTTCCCAAGAGGAGGTCATATTTTGCCCCCTCTCTGGTCGGCCATCCACATACTGAATGGGAAATTCCTCCTGAATACACTCAACAAATTTCTCTCCATCCAAGCCTCTAATACTATGGCTGTCCCAGTCAATGTTGGGAAAATTAAAATCTCTGACTTACCACCCTATTTTTTTTTGGAGCCATCTGTAATCTCCTTACATATTTGCTCCTCAATTTCCCGCTGACTATTTGGGGGCCTATAGTACAACCCTATCAAAGTGATATCCTCCTTCTTATTTCTCAGTTCTACCCATATAGACTCAGTGGCCAAACCCTTGGCTATATCCCCTTTCAATACGGCCGTGTTGCTTTCCTGAATCAAAAGTGCAACTCTCCCTCCTCTCTTTCCTCCTGTTCTATCTTTCCTATAGCATCTGTACCCTGGAACATTGAGCTGCCAGTCCTGTCCCTCCCTTAGCCATGTGTCAGTAATTGCTGAAACACTGCTGTTGATTAAGACATATGGTTAACAAAGAGCTAAGAAACTGGGATTAAAAAATAGTATAGAAGACCAATCTTCTCCAGAGATCAGCAGCAGAATGCCCACAGAAAATTATTTCTATCCAAAAAGTGGATTTAGTAGAACTTTCCAGCAGTTTCTTAGCTGTCACCATCAGTGATGGAGCAAAATACTCAGATTTGACAACGATTGATCAGATTTTTGGCAGATGTTACAAGCCAACATCTGGACATTTCTTCGATACATTTTGACATGCTTGGTCTTGCTTAAGCGTCGATTCGAAGAAACACCAGGTAGGAATCACATCCTAACAGATGAAGAGCATCAAAACTTTTAACTTGCTAAAAGTCCTTCAAATAATTCCTTTAAGCAGGCTTAGCTGTTATTGTATGGGAAAAGTAAAGAAAAATACAAAGACTTGCATTGGCATAGCAGCTTTCATGAACTCCATACCTCTCAAAGCATTCTACAGTCAATGAAATACTTTCTGAAGTGTAGTTTCTGTTATAATGTAGGAAGTGTGGGAGCTCATTTGCTGTTTGTGGGATCTCAGATGTCTTTAAGCGATGTTGATTGAAAGACAATTATTGGCCAGGATACTGGAGATATTTGCCCATTTGGATCATATGGCTACTTGAGAAAGCAGATAGGATCCTAGCTTAACATCTTACCTGAAAGATAGTACCCTCTGACAGGGAAGCACTCCCTCAGTACTTCACTGTAATGCCAACCTCGGTTTTTGTGTTCAAATTCCTGGAGTGGGACTTGAACTCGCACCTTTCTTACTCTTGAGGTGACAGCTACCAACTGAGCAATGGCTGACACGAAGTAGAATGTGAAAGCTCAACAAAAAATGATTAATTCATCAATCCTGCATTTCTAGCATAAAGTTGTTCTCAGGGCACAGAATGGAAATCTGGTCTTAAGTGTTAGCACACAATCTCTGGCTGATACTCCAAGGAAGCTGAACTCTCAAATGAGAGACTTGGATCAGAGAATCGACCCTAAAAAGTAAAAACGTTTTCTAGTATATTAAAATTCACAGTTTTGTTGGCCAAGTGTCTTAAGTCAGATGGAGCAAGCATGGATGGGTAGTGTTAGAATACAGATCAGCCATGATATTGAATGGCAAATAGCCTGGAGAGGGAGAACAGCCTACTCAAGTTCCTACTTTCACCTTCAGGATACAATGAAATACTAAAATTCTGGTTTGAAAAAGAGGCTTGCAGACAAAAATCACAATTACACCATTGCTTTCCAAAATACCTGCACTACAAATAACAAGTACAGGGTAACTCAAGATATGGTGGAGAATTATAACCTTATTGTCTTTAGAGATTTGAGTTTGTGTGATGTTTAAGTTTAACTCCACTCCTAAGTAACCTGCTGACTCTTGGTCATTCCAATATAGTAAAAAATAGATATTAGAGAATAAAAAGCAATAAGAATGATCCCAGATTGGTCTTCTATACTATTTTTTAATCCCAGTTTCTTAGCTCTTTGTTAACCATATGTCTTAATCAACAGCAGTGTTTCAGCAATTACTGAAACATGGCTAAGGGAGGGACAGGACTGGCAGCTCAATGTTCCAGGATACAGATGCTATAGGAAAGATAGAACAGGAGGTAAGAGAGGAGAGAGAGTTGCACTTTTGATTCGGGAAAGCATCACGGCCGTATTGAAAGGGGATATATGATGAGATATGAAGGTCAGTAAGGCTTCAAATTCCACTGGATAAGAATGTTTTTAAAGTAGGGAGGGCTTCACTGAAATGGATAGAATATTAAATGTTATAGATAAGTCCAGATTATTACTTCAAAGTAAGCAAGAAGGTAGAGAAGCAAAGCATAAACTTTCAAATATATCAGCAAGATCGTCTAAGAGCAATGAATGTGTGAAATAATGTTATGTAGGCAAGTTAGACAAATATAATGGGATTTATCAAAGTACACTTGGATACTTTGATGGGAGAGTTGGATGACAGAGATAAACTTCAATGGGCCAAGGGGGCTTTTCGTGTGCCTCCATGTTCTTGTGCAATTAGGCGTGAGTTTCATTTCTTTATAAAGACAGTTAGGAACTAACATGTCATTTTGATTAATGCCTGTGTTCATTATAAATAAGGAAAGACTTCTGTGGGAAAAGGGTCAATAATTTGCAATTGGTGAACAAGTAGGACCTTAAAATTAACAGCAAGTGTGCACTGAATACTTACTGTTCTTTTCCTTGAGGTTCCAGTTATACAAGGCAGTAGGACAGAGCCCGATACCTGAAACAGAGAGTAATGTTACTGTTGAAATTATGAACTGTTAAACAGACTATAAATTTTTTTCACAATCATCAGATATTCTTAAGCCTCAGGTAATTCAAGCGAAATTCCACGTTAAACATTTGTACCAGTTGACAATACTTCGAATATTTTACAATCAATTTTACGATATCAGATCTTTTTAAAAATCCCATCACAATGACTAAAATCCATGTTTGCATTATCCTGAATGCAGTTTTACAGATGTTAATTTACAAGAGTTGGGATCTTTTAGCAGTTTGTTTCTTTAACTTTCAAGTAGTTCAACAAAGCAAACGGACAAGCAAACACTGCTGGCAGTTGTGCCAATATTCTTTCTGACACTTCCAATTCTCTCCTGTAGTTTAAATGGGAGCCAGTTTTCTTTTTGGTTTGCATTTGGACATTGACAACACAAGGCTGCTGTTTATCTGCCTTACGCTACACAACACCCTAAATCCACATGGTAATTTATCTTGCATTTCCTTCCTTAAAACGGAAGAGATGTAATCTGACTCGAAGCATTATTTAATAGCGAAGAGTAAAATTAATGGTTTGTCTCTCGGTTCCACTTAAACATCATTTTTAGTTTTGTCATGATGATGTGTGTAAACAGGACTCATGGCAGGTCTCAAACTGCAATATGAACACATAGTCTTTAGCAGTTTGGGTCCTGAAGGACAAAGTGAAAAAGGTTGAGAGAATGAGGCTGAAGATAATTTATCAATTGATTGTCCCTGCTGTTAAAACACATTTCTGGTGACTACCGGTGGCTAAGGAAACATTTCAGTGCAGTAGAGCAGGATTGTTAAACGAATTGGATAGCTCTTTCAAAGAGTTAGCACAGGTACAATGGCCAAATGGCCTCCTTTTGTGCTCCAAGATTTAATACAAGATGATTCAAAGCATTTTGTGTTCTTGTGGCATCACTCAAACATCAAAACGGTACAATGCTAACAAACTCCACCCAACTCAGATCAAGCTTTAGTAATGACAGTATCGTTTGATCTTCTAAACCAACCCCCCAAGTGAATTTAGAATAAATTGTTCAAAGTTCAAAGGATGCTGTAGCAATATGCTGTACGGGTCAAACTGACAAAGATGGTCTTCCAGCATAATGACAATCCACAGTTTTCCATATTCAATGTATAGCAACAGGGATGTGAGCTGCCACAAAATATTTAGCATGTACTTGCAGTTGAGCTTTGCAAAACCGAAATACATGATTTCCTCATTTCTGATCCTGTTTGAACAACTTTTGGATAATACAGGCTCTTGCATAAACTTACCAAATTTTTGTACAGTTTTCTTTAGAGATTTGAACTTAAAAAAACATGAGTTTAAGTGAAAGTATAAAACGTGTGTTAACTCAGCAATGCAAAGCATGCAGGCTGCAAAGTGCTCTTGGTATCCTGAATGCATTCAAGCTCTAGGAAATAAATATCTAAACATGAAGATACTCATCTCATAAGCAGTCTTTCACATATCTCCTCTATATTGGGGACACTAAATGCAGACTGGGGGGGTGACCGCTTCGCAGAACACCTTTGCTCAATCTGCAAGCATGGCCCAAACTTTCCTGTTGCTTGCCATTTAACTCAGCACCTTGTACGTATACTCACATGTCGATCCTTGGCCTGCTGCAATGCTCCAGTGAAGCCTGGCACAAGCTGGAAGAGCAGCATCTCATCTTCCAGTTGGATATGTTGCAGCCCTTGGCACTCAATGTTGAGTTTGGCAGCTTGAGTTTGACCTTTCTCCTGTATCTTAACCTCTTTTGTAAAATATCCCGTACATGTATTGCTTCAGTGCAACTAACCCCCCCCCCCCACACCAGGCTGTCTGCCTTTTGCTCTTAAAGTTGCATCCTCTTTTCTTGATTTCTATGCACAGCTCCCCTCACTATGAAATTGTGCAGTATCCTATTATTTGAATAAAGCAGCTAATGTGAGTTAATACAACTTCTAGTTAAGAATAGAATATGTTCATAAGCTTTTTCCAAATCTACTGTAGTTGACAGATGCAGTTGAATCACATTGATTCCTCACAAACTTCAGTTGCAAGACACCAATCAGCCAAATGCAACTCATTGTGAATGAACATTTTTATCTCCATCAATTCTTCTGGTAATATAATTTAAAACAAGTAAAACCACATTCAAGGCATGGGCATTCTGCCTATGTAAAACAAAAAAACTGGAGTGACATGCAACACTATTTCAATGGTTTAATGCCAGCACCTTCATGATAAAAGCTGGGGCCTTCCTGGTAATTCTGCATTACCCACTGAAACACCAGGGCAAGTGCTTTGACCTCTTGAGGAGGTTTTATTATCTTTCAACTGGTCTGGGAAAATAATAAAATATGCTCCAGCTTCCACAGGCACAGGTGCTCCAAATTCATACAGACAGCTGCAGGTTACTTGATCTGATTTGGTTTATTGTCACATGTATTGGGATTCAGTGAAAAGTATTGTTTCTTGTGCGCTATACAGGCAAAGCATACCGTTCAGAGAGTACATAAGGAAGAAGGAAAGGAAACAGCGCAGAATGCAACATTTCAGTCATAGCTAGAGTGTAGAGAAAGATTTACTTAATACAAGGTAGGTCCATTCAAAAATCCAATGGCAGCAGGGAACAAGCTGTTCTTGAGTTGGTTGGTACATGACCTCAGACTTTTGTATCTTTTTCCCAATGGAAGAAGGCGGAAGAGAGTATGTCCAGGGTCCCTGGGGTCCTTGATTATTCTGGCTGCATTTCCAAGGCAGCGGGAAGTGTAGGCGGAATCAATGGATGGCAAGCTGGTTTTCGTGATGGACTCCTGAGAAACCATGAGTAAATTTGCAGTTCTCTTAAGAAAGCACTTAGTCCTTTGTAGTTTCTTGCAGTCTAAGTCAGAGCAGGAGCCATACCAAGCTGTGATACATTCAGAAAGGGTGCTTTCTATGGTGCATCTGTAAAAGTTGGTGAGAGTCATAGTGGACATGCCAAATTTCCTTAGCCTCCTGAGAAAGTAGAGGCGTTGGTGGGCTTTCTTAACTATAGCGTCAGCTTGGAGGGACCAGCACAGGTTGCTGGTCACCTGGACACCTAGAAACGTGAAGCGCTCGACCATTTCCACTTGCAAGAGAATTAAGAGAATTAACCTGGTGTCGTTAAACTTCTTACTGTGTTTACCCCAGTCCAACGCCGGCATCTCCACATGATGTATACAGGGGTATGTCCTGCACCTCGCTTCCTGAAGTTGATGACTATCTCCTTCGTTTTACTGACGTTGAGGGAGAGATTATTGTCATCGCACCAATTCACCAGATTCTCTCTCTCTTTCCTGTACTCTGTCTCATCATTGTTTGAGGTCCGCCCATTATGGTGGTGTCATCAGCGAACTGAAAATTGAGTTGGAGGGGAATTTGGCCACACAGTCTTAAGTGTATAAGGGGTATAGTAAAGGGCTATGGACACAGCCTTTCAGGGCACTGGTGTTGAGGTGTCGTTGCCTATATTAGTAATTGCGGTCTGTGGGTTAGGAAGTTGAGGATCCAGTCGCAGAGGGAGGAGCCGATCCCGAGACCACGGATTTTGGAGATGAGTTTTGTAGGAATAATGGTGTTGAAGGCTCAGCCTGAGTCAATAAATAGGAGTCTGACATAAGTGTCTTTGTTATCCAGGTGTTCTAGGGTTGAGTGTAGGGCCAGGGAGATAAGAGTCTGCCGTGGACCTGTTGAGGCGATAGACAAACTGTAGTGGATCCAGGCAATCTGGGAGGCCGGAATTGATCCGTGCCATGACTAACCTTAGAGTAGAGGAGGATAGATTTGGCCAAATTATTGTCTGTAAGAAATAAAAGTTCACATTTTGCACTTGGTGTATCTGTTGGCTGCAGACTGAATCTGGTTGTTTTGCTTTCAGTGCTGAAGCAGTTTAAAGCTGTAGCTGATTGGTCTGTCTTCCTGGAGACACTGCTGCAGAGTTGAATTCCTTGTTTAAGGAATCTCTGTCCACTGCAGAATGGAGACCAAGTCAAATTAGTGGACAGGGTCCAAGCTTGTTAGAGACAGAGCCAGGAGCTTCTCTTAGCTCAACTACTAGTTCTATTCTGCTGAGAAATGTACAAAAACCACACAAAAATAACTTGTCCGGTCATGTGAACTCTCTCCAACTGTCAATAATTTGTCTGAACAGCTATCTTAAAAATCAAGGTCTTTTGTCCAAGCAATTAACCTTAGAATAGTTTATCTTCAGCTGTTGAACAGTGTTAAGTGATTTTTATAAATATCTTGTCAACAGGGCAAGAAGGAAGGTCTTTCAATTCCCAGAAGTCAGGTGGGGGTGCTGCCTCATTGCCCTTGTTGAGTTCTGAAACTTGCCATCTCTTCTCCATAAGCTTGGAACATGAGATATATAATAAATTTGTGTTGCCTGTTTATTGTGGGTTGGAATCAATTTTCTCTGTTTCAACACTTCACCAATTCCTGGAATTTTTCCCTTAAATACAAAGTCCTGCTAGCTATTCTGTTCTCCAGTCACATTTGAATATAGGCCCACAACTTTCATGGTTACATACATGATTTTGACTGCTGTATCACCTTTGGGACTTTGCCAGCAGTTCTGTCTCGGGTGGCCTGATGTACTACAGTGAAAGCAAAGGCATGGTAGCTGAATTTTACAGATGACACAAAGATAGGTAGGAAAGTATTTTGTGAAGAGACATACGGAAATTGCAGATGGTTATAGATAGGTTCAGCGAATGGGCAAAAATCTGGCAGATGGAGTGGAATGTGGAAAAACATGAAGTTATTCACTTTTACAAGAAGAATAAAAAGTGAGTATAATGTAAACAGAAAACAACTATAGAATTTCACGATGCAGTGAGTTTGAGGTGTTCTAGACCACATCTTGAATAGCGTGTGCAGTTTTGGTCTCATTTAAGGAAAGATGTAAGTGTATTGGAGGCAGTTCAAAGGAGGTTTGCTAGATTGATAGTGGAATGAGCAGGTTGTCTTAGGACGAAAGGTTGGCCAGGTTTGGCTTGTTTCCACTGGAATGCAGAAGAGTGAGGCATGACTTAATTAATGGTACATGAGATCCTGAATGGTCTTGACAAGCTAGATGTGGAGAGGGTGTTTCCTCGTGATTGAGTCAAGAACTGGGGGCACCATTTTAAAATTAAGAGTCGCCCTTTCGGGATAAAGATGAGGAGAATTTTTTTCTTTAACAGGGCTGTGTTACTTTGGAACTTTCTGCTTCCAAAGGCAGGGTCACTGAATATTTTTATGACAGGGGTAGATAGATTGTTAGGCAAGAAAATTAAAGGTTATTGGGCGCAGATGGGACTGTGGAATTCAAAACACAAACAGATCAGCCAACATCATATTGAATGGTGGAACAAGCTCGAGGGACCAATGGCCTACTTCTGCTCTTATTTTGTATGTTCAGAAAGCACATAATAAAAAGGAGGAAACCATCCTATCTTGGTGCCTTCTTTTTGAAGTTGGGGATTGATCTGAATTTCTGTCATTGCTCCCCTTTTCATTCGGGCCTGCTTCGGCTAACCCTCCTATCCTGTAAGAATGATCAGATTCCAGTTTATTTTGACGTGGGGGTCTGTGGGTTAACTTACAGTCATCTTCTAGGAAGACTGATTGTCTGGCTCATGTAGCTTCTTGTTCCTCCACATGAGATTTTATGGAAAGAGAAAGCAAGTTGCTTAATCTTTTCGAACTTGAGTTTGTTTCAGATGACTTTGGAGAATTCGGCATTTTTGGCAGTATACATCCAGCACTAACTCCTATGCACTTAGGAAAGCCTGTCATTTCGTAATTTGATAAACTGTCATTGGACAGTAGAGAATAAACTTCATGGGCTTTCCTTATTAAATTGCTTTGCTATAGCAGGGTCCAGTTCTCAGCTGGCCACTTTTGCTGCTTTGTAAGCTACTCAAATGAGATGAAGAATGCTTCCATATCTCTCTCATCAAACTTTAATATTAACTGGGAGAACTTTAAGAGTCCTGAGCCAAGGTCAACAGTCAATCCATTACTAGCAGTGTCCTCACTGAGTACAGTCAGTCTTTCCCTACTCAGTTCAAGCTGCTTTAACTGGAATTTCTCTTCCTTTCTCCACCTTCTCTTTCTTTCTGTTTCTTCCTTTTGGAATTCTAGCTCTGCTCTCTGCTTTTCCAGCTGTAGTTTTGCTAAGTTGAGCTGATCTGTTTTTGGATTCAATGCTTATCTCTGTCTTTTGGATTTCTCAGCTTTTGGTCAGATTTTCTCTCTAAATGTATAGCTATACCTCTTAACTCTTCAATGGATAGGACTTCTAAGTGGTTGCAAATTACCTCATTCTGTTCTAGGAATGTTGAATGGCTTTGAATGGGGAAATTCTGTTGTTTTCGATCACTGCCAACCACAAGGAAAAAAATCTATTTTGGAATTTTAAAAATTTCTTCGAGGGATCCATTTCTTTCCCCACTTGCAATTTTTCTGTATGTTTTATCTGGACAGCAAGACCCAAATTTCTGTTATGACCAAGGGAGGGGGAATTGAAGGGCTCCCCTCTCCTCATTTGACTATAACAGGCTTTTTGTTTAAAAGAGTTATAATAGTCAATTAAGTACTTACCCATTTACACTGTGATCATAAAAGAACCAATCAAACAGATAGTCTTGAGTATGACTAAAGGTTAGTTTTATTATATTTAAACTAATCTTTGTAAAATAATAAAACATGATCCGACTTCCGCACACACACTTGAGGTTTACACAGGTTACAGAGCAGGGGAGGATAGAGTTGACCAAAGCATAGCCCACAAGAAATAAAAGTAGTTCACAGTTTGTGGCTTGGAATATCTGATGGCTACAAGCCATTGCTTTTAGTGTTGAGGTGGTTTAAAGCGATAGCTGATCTTTTTGTCTTCCTGGAGTTGAATTATTTCTAAGAAATATCTGTCTACTGCAAAATGGAGACAAAATCAAATTAGTAGATGGGATCCAAGCTTGTTCGAGATAAAGGCCAAAGCTCCACTTGGCTCAACTGCCAATTCAGTTCTGAGGCGAAACCCATTTGCTGAAACCACACGAAAGACTTGATTGATCACGTGGTCCCTCTCTAACTGCCAGCAATTGAAACATTAATTGTGGGTTCGAATTATAATTTATTAGCTCATCTGGAGAGCCATCTTAAAAATAAAGGTTTTTGTCAAAGCAATTAACCTTTGAATGGTTTGCCTTCATCTGTTGAATGAGTTTTGGAGACTTGCTGTCTCCTCTCCATTGGATTGGACCATGACATATAAAATAATGTCAATTAATGTTGGTCATCTTGATGAACATTGGAATCACTTTAGTCTGTGTACATCCTAATCCTGTTTCCAGCTGATGAATTAAAAAACAATATTTGATATAAGCACATCTTCATAACAGAAGCTGCTACTGATCATTTAATATTGTGGATAATGGCACATCAGATACTGCTGTGACTTATCCTTGTAACTCCAACCACCACGAGCTCCCTGCCATAACAATACTGTGAACATTCTGCATACTTCTGCATGAAAACACCAGGTGGAGAATCACTTTGGACACTGTAACATCATTGTAAATGAATTCAAGAGGACATGCTCATGAATTCCACTCCATAAAGCAATTGGAATAATCTTTGCTGCAGGTTTGCTAAGTGTATGTGCACTGCAGAAGATAAAACTGATTTTAAAATAGTGTTTCTCAATTCAAAACTTGGTGAAATCCACGATCTATTTCAAAGGTGCAAGAAGATAAAAAGACAGTACTGTATAGTTAATCTTTTCTCAACTGGGTGCTAACTTTTAATGCTCAAGATCAAATACAGTGCAGCAGGCTTCCCTTATAACTAACCAGCTCACATTAACAAATGGGTGAACAGATGGTGCACAAGTATGCTTGGAAAGCATTCAAAACAAATTCCATTTGAGATAGAAAGATTGCTCTGCCCACATCCCCAGATCAAATGCAAGATAAATAATAATTGAGAGAGGTGTTCACCAATGGACTTGAACAACTGCAAGTTAAAATGTGACAACATTTGCAGTGTAAACCCTAGCAAAATTAAAAGAAAGACTCTAACTGTGGCATAGTAGTTGGAATCTCACATGATGCATTTTTATGGTAGGAATGCTTCCTGAGACAGAAAACTTTACCGTTCCCTCTGTGGGGATCCAACTAGTGGTCTTGCTGAAAATTTGTAAGTCAGAACAAAAACTAGCAACTGCAATCTGAGTGACAAACTTGGGTTTTGAACACTCAAATCTTCCAGGATGGAAGCCAAGCAGTCTAATTTGTGGAAACACTAGGCTATCTACAGGAAGATGCTGTTATTATTTTCAATGTACTGTAGAGATCGGTTCAGATTCCAATACTGTTACAATAAATTTGTTTTACATTTGACTTGTTATGCAGCAATAAATATAACTGATTTTTGTATATTCACTGTATTTTCCAAAATAAAATAATTTTGTTTACATTACATATTAAAGCAAAAACTGACTTCAAGTATAATATGCTTGTAAAAAAACGCTTTGAAAAATTAAATCATCAAGGAACAAGTATATAATCACTATTGGAAATTTAGAGGGGTTTAAAAATCAGAAAGAAAAGCATTCAGCAAGTGATCAAATATGATTCCACACTACATTCTAAATGATTATGCATTTCCTTTTCAAGTTAACACAATTTCCAAACAGATCCAAGAAAAACAAATAGGTACTGGTACCTGATAGTTGCTCTGATTGGGTGTTGGCCTTTGGTTGCTCGATGATGGAAGGCGAAGGTTGAATGAGTCCTCTGATGAAGCAGCATTACTATACAAGGTCATTGTCGTCCCGGGTGTTCGAAATTCTCCACTACGGAAGAATACGCTTCCAGACACATCCCGTGCACTGACTGGTGATGAACCAGTGCTAATGTTCCTTGTTGGTGTCACAAGAGCATTTGAGCACTCCATTTCTTTTGGGGTATTCGCTTCAGATATTCTTGGATGATTTTTCAGCTCCGAACTCATCGATGCAAGCTCCTCCTCCCTTGCATACTCGTCAACATCTCCAGTTTCCATGGCAATGGAAAAGCAGCCACTTTCCGCCTGGCGCAAGTTCCTAAACGCATGGTCCCCTCTGTTTCTTGGGGACTGCTCACTGCCTGCCAGCGAGTACACATCCCGGATCTGAAGGGAGCTGACAGCAGTGTCTCCTCGGTTAACCTTTGAATCAGATGAACTGGATGTACTTCTCGAGAAAGGAGGTTCAGAACTGAGCTTCCTTGGGCACTGAGACAACTCTGCAATGTTCGAATTAAACTGTTGTTTTGGCCACCCACCAACTGACTTAGCTGCTGCTGATTGTACTCTATTCATTTCAGTCTGAACATAAGCAGGGCTGTAGTTTTTTGTACTGCTGGAGTATACAGTGCTGGTGGGACTGTGAACATTTAATTGTCTTGATCCAGGAGTCATTTTTTCACAAATAGAAATTGCAGGGGTTTTGGAAATAGACTGTCTTTGACTACAGACATGCTGTTGCAATTCCATTTCTGTTATAGTTCTCCCTATTGGTCTAGGTATAAGACCCTTAGGAATGTCACACCTGTGGACATCCTTTTGGTGAGATAATCCTTGTCCGCTGGCAGAATGGGTGGAGGTAAACACACCCGTTACCATTACATTTCTGCATGGTGATGTTAAAATGGTTTGCTGGCTCTGGGATGGAGAGACATGGCTAGTACTTTTCACTGGTATATCTTGTTTTCCCACCATACTGTTACCTGCTGGTCCTTGGGTAGAAGGTGCATCATCCAAACTGTATTTTGTAGAATTCAGTTTCCTTCTTTTATTGCCAATCCAAGTCTGCAAAACAGATACGATTAAGTGTGCAAAATGCAAATTTTTAAAAAACTTAACAGAGTCAATTCAGAACATGTTCAAGTGAAAAGGTTAATTACTTAATCTAGCCTTCTTTAGAGGGGAGAAAGTAGCCAATTCTCACCACTTGTGGATTTTATAAGATTGATATTAAAAGACTCCCGCTTACCAAAAACAAGTTTGGTTTTGTAGATTTTTTAAAAATGTCTTAGAATTTCAATGCAAGTTCAATTTCTGAGATCACATCTGCTTGCACAATTACTGCCAACTTCATTTTGCACGCTTGCAGTGCCCAATGATTAAGCCTGAAACTTGCAATGCAAGATTAAGGTTCCAGCAATTTATCATCAGATTTTCACATGAAACATTACTCTCATGGATGGGTTTCCATAGCAAAAAGGGGTGAAGAAAAATTAATCAAAGCACCTAATCAACATAACCTTCTGACAATTTGGCAAATCACACTGGGCTTATTGTGTGCAAACTTTGGGCTTCCTTACCTCCAAAAGAATAATGATTGATTAAAACAGAGGAGAGATGGGATGATTCAGGGTTTAATACCCAAGTTGGCAAAGGAAAGTCTCCAGACTGAAACATATCTGGGGCATGGTTCAACTCTTAACTAAAGATACGCTTAAGTTAACTATTACTGAACTGATCACCGTACTATAGAACGTAAGTATAGAACAACCTAGCTCGAACAAAACTCAACAATTCATAAATTCTATTCTTTATCTCTCCCCTCCTCCCTTACCCTGATCTAGCAATATTGCAGACTTCCATTTAACTTGTAGGGCAAAATTAAATAGCTACAAGCAAGCTTCCATGCAAGTTACAGATGACCAAATACCATATGAAACATTGCAGTCCCACCTTAATGGTCCAATGAAATACCATTGCTGGAGAAACATAGAAACTCGAAGCAGGAGTAGGTCATTCGGCCCTTCGAGTCTGTTCTGTCATTCATCTTGATCATGGCTGATCAGTGAATTCAATAAACTGATCCCTCCTTCCTCCCAAGAGCTATATCTAATTCCTTCTTCAAATCAGACAACGTTTTGGCCTCAACTACATTCAGTGGTAGTGAATTCCACACATTCACCATCCTCTGCGTGGAGAAATTTCTCCTCACCTCAGTTCTAAAAATTTCCTCAGTTTCCCTTATCTTCAAACTATGAGGATAGTTCTGGGGTACCCCACCATTGAGGACATTCTTTCTGAATCTACCCTGGCTAACCCTGTTAGAATTTTAAAAGTTTCTATGAGATCTCCTCTCACTCTTCTAAACTCCAGTGAATATAATCCTAACTGACTTAGTCGCTCCTGATATGACAGACCTGCCATCCCAAGAATCAGCCTGGTCAACCGTCACTGTACTCCCTCTATAGCAAGGGCATCCTTCCTCAGATAAGACACCAAAGGTGCACACAACACTCCAGGTGTGGCCTCACCAATGCCTAATAAAATTGCAGCAAAACATCCCTATACTCAAATCCTCTCGCTATGAAGGCCAACATACCATTTGCCTGCTTTACTACTTGCTGTGCCTGCACTTTCAGCGACTGATGCACGAGGACTCCAAGGTCTCATTGAGTATCCACCTCTCTCAATTTACACCCATTCAAGTAATAATCTGTCTTCTTTTATTGCTACCAAAGTGGATAACCTCACATTTATCCACATTATACAGCATCTGCCATGCAGAAACACTCAGCATGTCCAAATCACACTGAAGTATCTCTGCATCCTCCTCACAGCTCACCCTCCCATAAAACTTTGTATCATCTTCAAATTTGGAGATAATACATTCAGTTCCCTCTTCTTCAGTTCCCTTTTCCAAATCGTTAATATATAATGTGAACAGTTGGGGTCCTAGGACAGATCCCTGCGGAACCCCACTAGTTACTGACTGCCAATCAGAAAAGACTAATTTATACCAACTTTGCTTCCTATCTGCTAACCAGCTTTCTATCCATCTCAAGACATTGCCTACAATCCCATGTGTTTTAACTTTACATAGTAGTCTGTTACGTGAGACCTTGTCGAAAGCCTTCTGAAATTCTAAATAAACCACATCCACTGCTTCTCCTTGGTCAACTCTACGAGTTATATCCTCAAAAAATTGCAATAGATTCATCAAGCATGATTTCCCTTTTGTAAATCCATGCTGACTTTGTCTAATTATACCACTGCCTTCCAAATGCCGATTTATGAAATCCTTGATAATAGACTCTAGCAACTTCCCCAGTACCAATGTTAGGCTCACTGATCCATAGTTCCCTGTTTTCCCTCTACCTCCCTTTTTGAAGAAGAACAAAGAACAAATAAAATTACAGCACAGGAACAGGCCCTTCGGCCCGCCAAGCCTGCACTGACCATGCTACCCGACTTAACTAAAACCCCCTACGCTTCCGGGGACCATATCCCTCTATTCCCATCTCATTCATGTACTTGTCAAGACGCCCCTTAAAAGTCACTACCGTATCCGCTTCCACTACCTCCTCCGGCAACGAGTTCCAGCCACCCATTACTCTCCGTGTAAAATATCTGCCTCGTAAATCTCCTTTAAACCTTGCCCCTCGCACCTTAAACCTATGCCCCCTAGTAATTGACTCTTCTACCCTGGGAAAAAGCTTCTGACTATCCACTCTGCCCATGCCTCTCATAATCTTGTAGACTTCTATCAGGTCTCCCCTCAACTTCCGTCGCTTCAGTGAGACAAACCAAGTTTCTCCAACCT